>NC_037528.1:38566340-38567919 GCF_001531365.2 Cynara cardunculus var. scolymus | reverse complement strand
CTGGTCCTCTGTTGTCTTCTGTGGAAGAAACCCTTCTGTCAACACTTGCAGAAATCTTTTTCATACTTTTACATTAAGCAAATATTGGAGCTAACAATCTCCCCCTAAGTATGAAAAAGTAAAAATGGACAAATAAATGCAAGAAATGACTAAATGAAAGAAATTACAAGAGAAGATAAAACCCATTCTCTGAAAAGAATTACATTAAATTGAAAGAAATACAAAATTGTTGCTCAGGCCTATCTATTTCAGAAGATTAGTCCATAGCAGAGTCTGGATAGTCGTCTACGGCAAACTGCAGATCTGTCTTGATGGTTCTGTAGACCTTGAATATCCATTCCCTGAAGAAGACTTGAACTTTAATCACTTCCAGAATACCAGACACTTCATCTGCCCTTAGATGCCCTCTTTATACTTCTGCAGCCACTTTGTTGAACACCCACTCAAGAGTCTGTCGCATATTTGTTCGCCTCTGTGGGATCAAAGAACCTTAGAATGTCATCCTTGTCCAAGAACACAAACCCAAAGATGGGATTTTGGACAATATTGTTGGGATGACATCTAAGTAGCCAACTTGGCCTGTTCTTCGGGGGGGAAATCTTCAAGTCTGTTTGGGCCAACCTCATCGCTATATCAAAGTCCTTCTGGCTGTAGTATTTCACTTGAGCTCGCATAACTTCGATCAGCCTTCTGAGCGATATAGAATAGCTTGACCTCCTCTCCATGTATTTGTTAAGAATTTTGTGCAAAAAGATCAAGTCAAATACACAGAGGTTATGGAGGTCAGCATCTGTAAACGTGTATAGGTTGATGTCGTCCCTCTTCACCACATATTGAGCATAGAGCACGGTCTTCTTCATCATCGTTCTTGGAGATATTATTTCAAGAGAGGTTATCACGTTCTCTGAGAAGACCTGCTCACGAGGCTTTGTAAGCTTTGAGAAGTGAAACTTCGCAGCTGCAGAGGGTATACCTGTAAGTTTTGGATCGTAAGGGGGCTCTGTGTCTACGGCAGAATAGCGCCACCGCAGAATCTCCTCCAAAGTGGTAACAGGCTCTGTGCGCACCTTCTGTGTGGGAATTTTGCTCATCGATTCAAAGATTTCATACACCCTTCCCACTGTGGCGGATTCTGGTACTCTGGATTCTTCTTCTTCTAGAATTGGCCTCTGGGTGGACCTCTCTACTAGGATAGATTTGACGGTTCCTTGCAGAGCGTCGAACGTACCCGTGGACGTTTCCTCTTTTGCCTTCTTGGAGGATGAGCCTTCTCCAGCTCTGGGGGGATGCGGGCTCTGCCCTTTCTTGCTTGAGCCTCTGCCAAAGAAGCCTTTAACGCTTGAACAAGCTCTGGGTCGTCATATTCTTCTTCGTTTATCTCTGGCGTCTCTGAGCTTGACGACCCTTCTATGGTGTCTCCTCTACAGCTTTGCCCTTGCCTTTCCCCTTAGGCTCTGGTGCTTTTTCTTTTGAGAACAGGGCTGCTGCAGAGTCCACTATCTTGAGTGGTTTGGCAGAAGTTGTTTTCTTGGGCTCTTCAGCTTTCTTCTCTGCCTTCTTCTCCCCCTCATGACGATCA
>NC_037528.1:38494930-38565590 GCF_001531365.2 Cynara cardunculus var. scolymus | reverse complement strand
GGAGTATGAGGCGCCCTCAGCGACTGGTTTTGCGAAGTCTGCTCGGGGACTTCCACCGGATCCTCGGACTTCTCTGTGAGGAGAGCCTACCAGTGTTCTGTCGATATCGTGCCTTGTAGGTTCAGAGCCTAACATGGCAGAGGGATCGAGTGTGGACTTTGGGCGTTCTAGACCCTTAGTCTCTGTGACTCTCACATATGCCTCTGAAGCATATTCTGGTTGGTCACTCTTGTGTGGAGAGGCAACAGATGCCTCTTTGGGATGTGACGATTCCTTGGGCGATTGGACTCTTATATTAAAACCACCATCATTTTGAGAGGATGTTGGAGTGAGTTGTGGTTCCCAGGTAGTGCATTCGATAGAGGACGGAAGAATGTCCTCTGCGAGGTTAGCTTGGGTTGGGCTCAGCGTGTGCACGCTTTGTTCAATAGGGGACCCTCTAAAACAGGGTCCCTAGAAACGTGGGTAGCACAGGGAGGAGGGCTAGGATGTGTACCTTGGGTATCTTTTTCTCCCTCTCCTAGCTCCAACTCTTCTTCTTCTTCGTCGTCTAAGACGACCTCTGTCCCTAAGTCAGCTACTTCCGTAGGCGCTTTAAATTCATGTTGAATTTGGAAGATGACGTCTTGAATCTGCTCTGTTGGGGACTCATCATGAACCACTTTACGCAACCTTCTGCGCTTTGGAGTAGCCTCTGCAGGGCTCTCTGGAATTGCAGCCTCTGTGACCACAACCTCTGCGGGTTGGGCCTTCTTTGATTTTTTTTTCTTTTGTTTCTGCAGAGGAGTTAAGAATTTGCGCACTTTTGCTATCGAGATAACGACGACATGCCCTTTCCTCCTTTCCTGTAGACAAGCACCATCATTGCTCGACAAAAGAATTCAGATTAACTTCTTGGAGCACATGATATCAGATTTGGTTTTCTACCAACTAATTCATTCTGATTATAACATCAAAACACCCAATAGGCATCGGTAAGAGATTCACCAAAAATTCCTTTCCCCCGATAACCAAAGCACAAGCTTTAAGAACTTCCTAAATGGTAATTTGGCTACCGTTAGATATCTCTACAATCAAGGTATCATCTAGCATGCTAACAAGCATAGACATATTTTTGCAAAAAGAATCTGATACGAAAGAATAACTTGCACCGAGTCAAATAAGATACAAGCGGTTACGAAGTTAACGAGGAACGTACCATAAACCACATCCGCCGACACCTTAGCCTCATTCGTTGTCATCTGGAAAGCTCTCCCTTGAACCTTTGGAGGGTTCTTCTTCTTTCCTTGACTATTTCTTGTCTTCAGTTTTAGACAATTGTTTCTCAATTTACTCGACTCCTTGTACTCGAAGCACACTAGCCCCTTGACTGGGCAATCTTCAAAAGTGTGATCGGACTTGCCACACCTGTAATAAGGCTTGGTCATTGAGTTGCAAGGGCCAATGTGCTTACTTCAGTATTTGGATCACCACCTAGCCTCACGCCTATAGTCGGCTCCACAATTGTGGTTGAATGGTCTTGGTTTCTTGAAAGATCCCAAATTTCCTTCCCATATTTTTTTCTCACCAACTACAGACATCCCCTCTTTCTTTCTAGCATAAATATCCTTCATGAGTTATGCCTCATTAATTGTCTCAAGAATGGTAGAGGACTTAGCATTTTTGGCCCATGTCATCATGTCTGTCGGCAAGCCTTTGAGGTAGGCCTTTACCTTCTCTTTCTCACTTGGTGTCACATGCCCCACAAGATAAAACTTCTCCATGAAGAGACAAGAATACTCTCTTACTAACATGTTCCCTTTCTTGAGAGCCCATAATTCATCTTTAATCCGGTCGATATGAGGAATAAATCATATAAAAAAATTCTATATGAGGAATAAATCATCAAAATCTACACATTTTATTTTTTTTAGTGTCAAAATGCCCAAAAGCTCCAAATGTTTGTACTTCTCAAGATTTTATAATCCAAATATACAAAATATGCAATTTATCCAAATATACAAAATATGCAATTTCATCAAGTACCCAATAACATTTGATAAATCTTGTGAAATACACTTTAAAACTCCAAAATACACATTTTTGGCATGTATAAAGTTTTCATAAAGAAATTTGAACTCACCTTGCTAGGTTAAATCAAATATAGGTTCCAAACCCAAATCTTTAGCTTCCAAAGGTGGAGACTTGCGATCCATAAGTTGGACTTCCAGATCTATGGTGTAAATATTTCATGTAAAATATTACAAGAACACTTTCTTGGAATCCCAAGATCTAACAAAACACCACGATGAGGAGAGAGAGGTTGAGGATGCAAAAATACCAAACCTTAGGTCAAGAAACATGGATTTAGATCTTACCTTCCAACTTCTAGGAACCCCAAATCATCAATGGAAACTTCAGACTTTTTGTTACCATTTAAAAATCTTCAAAATACGAAATCGTAGCCTCTGAAATTGCCCAAATCGGCTAATAGACGAGAAAGTTATGACCAAATGAAGAAACCCTAAAAATCGTGTTTTTAACCCTCAGGAGCTGCAGGCGACTTGTGAAGCGACTTAAGTCTCTTGGGAAGTCTCCTGAACACAAAATTCAACTTTCCAGAGTTCCAAGCGACTTAAGTCACTTGGCAGCTAGTTTGGCACTTTATTTTGTGTTTTTTAAGTTGTTTTGTGACTTTTCGTGCAATCAAACTTGCATAGGAGGTCCCTTAATCCCCCAGATGGCTTTTTATACAACTTTTCTTTATCCCAACTCAACCACAAACCTGATTTAAATTCCACAATTAGTCAATAATGACTGGATACCGAATGGTTTACAAAAATAAATCTACACCCTTAGACAATTAACCGCAGAAACACGAGTGTTACACTTTGGTGTTTTTAGACTTTGATAGTTTTGGTATCTTTGGATTTTTTTTTCATTTATTTGTCAAAAACTTAGAAGCTAAAACTTTGTATTATGGAGACTTAGAGTTTGCTTGTCCACAAGTATATATACAAGTATTGGAATATTTGGAACTTGGAGCATTGGAATATTGAAATTTGTCTCTTGTTGTGAATCTTATTTTTAAGATTAGTTAATGGTTCACTTTTTAAATCATATCACTTGTATATTTATGGGTATGATTTCCAAGAATCCGAAGTTCTACCCATGTCCAACAGAATTGCGTAAAACATTTAAGAGGCAAACAATGCAGTCATGGAGATCGGAGAGTGTGGTTGCAGACTCGAGAATATAAGATGATACATGCAATTACAATGCTATGCGTAATCCTTCATGAATTGCAATTACCTTTTTTTTTTTGGATTTTAACATGTAGATGCAAAGATGCTTCATGGGATAATATCATGATGGGAATACCTTTTTTGTTTTTTTAAATCCATGTAGGGCCTAACCAAAATCCTATCCATCTTCCCATCATACCCTCTTTTGTTTTTTTACACAAGCAATATGATGCCCAACTTGAACCCTCCCGAACCCGTCCTACACAATTTCCCCCAAACCTAGTCAGATCCTACCTTGAGATTATACAGTTTGCCCCTATCTACCCCTCCCCAAAATCCGATCAGATTTTACCACTTTTTGTCCAAACCTGACCAATGCTCCCTGTTGGATCGATTAACTCAGATTCTTGGTAAAGATTACTTACTTGGATGATCTGTTTAACAGTGAGAATGCAGCGGAAATAATAATAATCAACCAAAGTAGAAATCAATAAAAACACAGATGAAGATTAATGATGAACACAAGAGAGAGAGCTTCAAATGATTTTCAATTAGATGAAAATATTAACAATTACAATACTGAAGCACACTGAAATACAAGGCCCTACGCTGCTATTTATACAAGTCAATAACCGTTTTCTGACACGACCTAAAGTAAATTAATCTAAGTTGTTCGATCAAAATAAGTTACAGACAAGAACACGTGATAAGCACGAGTAGCTAAAAGACCTAAGTAAAACAGCTAAAGAGGATCTATACAGAAGACATGCTGCAGACCCTCTGTGAGACATCACAGAGGCTCTGCTGGATATAACTTGAGAGCACACTTGACGTAGAAGAAAACTTCCAGAACCTCTGTGAGACACGACAGAGGTTCTGTCGTCTTTGTCTTGAAGCATTGTCTTTCCAGAGGACCAGTTTCCAGAACCTTTGTGAGACACGACAGAGGTTCTGTCACTTGGGACTTGTACGCTTGAGCATCTTCTGCAATTGGTCCTCTGTGGTCTTCTGTGATAGATCATCTTCTGTCAACCCTTGCAGTATTACTTTTTCCATACTTTTACATTTAAAGAAATGAGAGCTAACACTCCCCCTAACTGAGTTCTCGTTTAAAACTTCATAGTAAGTTTATTTATTTAGACTTCATTGTAAGAAAATTTCAAGTTGAGGATTATTATACTTAATGTGATGAGTCAATGACATTTTATATGGAGAATCATGTTTATATGATGTGAGAATTTGCATGGATTTGATGGTGTTACATGCCCGGTACATGTTGTAGACTTGTCACTTATTTATGGATTTTGGCATGCGCCCATTATATTAGTATATGTTCAAGTTTCCTTGCAAAAAAATTTGTTACGCTTAGATATACTTCTGGATGATTGAGTTCATTTACCTCTTTTTGCCCGACATTGAGAACCCCACTATTGTATAACTCGTAAGTATCTCGTAAATGCCACGATTGACAGTTTACATGTAAAATAGAATAAGACATTCACTAACTTGACACTGTCGGAAGTCATGATATTGTAATACATTGCAGAAAAATGTGCCTTTGGCCATCTCTCTGGGCTAAACTTGTCCATCAATGGAGCATCATCAGATACAATGTATCGTAGAATCTACATGAGGATGTCAAAGTTTGACATGATGAATGCTTTGCATGTACTCAAAAATAATTGTTTTGGGGCCTTAACTCGTTTATCCTTTGTGTGCACACCTTATCTGTCAATTCTTGATCAAATTCTTCCTTATCGGACACCTCTTTACAAATCATCAAATGAGATCGGACAATGCACTCACCGGATAGCTTTTTATCGGACAAGTCTTATCTGGTAACAAGATGAACAAGTCTTATCGAACAAGTCTAATCGGACACTGCTTTGATACGGCTGAGTTTCAAGACTATGCGACTAAGAGTTGGGACTAGCCGCATGTCATCTTTCTCGTACGTTAGATACCCGTATAACCATAAAACACTTTTGAAGTTTCTAATTCCTTAGCTTTTCAGTTCCCTCCCCCTATGTGGTCGGCCTTATTACCAGTCTGTCTCCTTTTTCTTGATGGGAATGATGGAGCTAATCTGCTTGCTTGTGATGACTGCCTTTTCTTTTATCGGTGTGATCCTTGTCTTTAGCTTGGTTAGGAGGCTTATCACTCACAAGATAGACTTTTAATACTTTGTGCATTAAAAAATGTTTTTAATACTTTTGATAAATCTGGTTTATAAGGCGGTATATAGATTTTAACATATAATTAAAAATAATAAAATAATTTTAACTATTTTGTGAGAATAATTAACATTTATCTAAAACTGTAATCTCTAATCTCTATCTATAAACACGTTTGTCCAACAAAAGTAACCCTTCCTTAAATTTCCCCCAAATCCCCCCCCCCTCCCTTCCCACTCACACACAAATACACATACAAAACCCCTCTCTATAGACATCATCAACCGGCGAATCCAGTCGCCGCCGTCGTTAAATTCCGTCGTCTAATCCTACACCTCTCGCGCACTTTAGTGTCCTTTGATACATACACAAAGCTTCTCTTATACTTTCTTTTTTGTCTTCTGTGTCAAGAAATCATTCGTCGTCGGCGAGTGTTTCTCCTCCGAGAAGGTCTTTTCTCCGACGCCTTCCCGATTGCTAACGTGCGCGGTCTTTTGTCGTCTTCTTTTCTGTCCCTATACAGACGCACATAATATATATATATATATGTATGTATAGATGTACATATGTCTGTGGGGCCTTACTTCTAACGGTGAGTCTTCTCAATGAATTTTAATACCGTTTAGGAGTCAGTCACTCTCGTAATCGTTAAATTGTGTTTTCTGGTTGGAATTCATGACCTAATATACTGTTTTTCGTTCTTGATTTAGGAATACCTGTCCTCTTCTAGGTTTTTGATGCTATATGCACGTAGAGTATCCGATCCATTGTTTGCACTGCCAACCGATTGGATTTAGTTGTTTTTGGATTTCGTTTTGTCTTGATGTCCATTCAGGTTAGGTTTTGATTCTTTTGTTTCCTTTTAGGCATTTCACTTGAAAATTGAAGCTTCTCTGATTAAAATTTATTGGATGTTTGAGTGTCAGTTGAGATATAGAATTGAAGTTTGAGTTTGTTTTTATTGGTTGACGATTGATAATAGACTATATTTATTTTGCGTGTTTGATTGTGTTAAGAGGATTATGAAAGAAGGCGGGAAATTTATATGAAGCACTGGACACGGAGTTACTGAGGTTTTAGGTGACAGGGAGAATGGCCTTTTTTAGAAACTACACAAATGGAACAGTCTCAGAGGATGTTTTAAATGACAAGAGCCAACATGGAAGCATTGATAGAGCTGACAACAATGTAGGCAATGATGACTTGGATGCAACTTCAAGTTTGGATAAAGAGTTTGAAACAAAGATGGAGGATCAACAGTATGGGAGTGATGGTGAACCATATGCTGTGAGTAGGTTGCAAGACGATCCGGCAGCAGGGGATGATGGTGGTTTATCAAATTTACAAGCTTCTACTACGAAAAAGGCAGCTGGGAGATGGGGCTCAACTTTTTGGAAGGACTGTCAACCCATGCATCAAAAACGTGGGTCTGAGTCCATGCAGGAATCAAAGAGCAGTTCTGGGTATAAAAATGAAGAAGGGTCTGAAAATGACTTGTCAGAAGTGGACAAAGCACATAAAGGTCAAAATGTGGATGAGATGCTGTCTGATGATTACTACGAGCAGGAGGAAGATGATCAAGGTGATCCATTGCACCGCAAGCTGTTAAATAATACCGATGGCTATAGTTCAAAATCACGTTCAGGGCTTATTGCAGCTTCTACTAACAACTTCATGCCTGAGAAGAAGTCAAAAGCTTCATATGGTGGTGAATATGAAGACGATGATGCCTATTTCGAGGATGAGGAAGATGATGTAGATGGTAACTTTATGTTCTGTACTATCCCAATTTTATATAATCTTCAGGCTAGGAATTAGATTTTACCTGTTCCGTTAGTATATTCATTTTCCCTAAAACACAGCTTGCTTTCTTTGACTTTCTGCAGAAGATGACCCTGATGATGTAGATTTTGATCCAGACTTGGGCACTACAACTGTTGGAAGAGGGAACAAGGTTGTTAATCATACATTATTTCAGCCGTTGCATTTTCTCTTTATTATGTCTTTTAATGCTATTCTTTAATTTTTTATCGACTATACTTTCTGCATACATAGATTCATCCTTTCTGTTTTAAGATGCTTGTTATTACGGCTTATAATTGCTTCCTGCCCTTTGCATAAATCATCACTGGTGCTACATTTTTGTTTTTATAAGCTGTAGGTTTTTTCTTTTCCTCTTTTGGGTTTTTAAACATTCCATGTCATTGCAATGCATTGATGATTTGTAGATAAAAAAAATTCAATGCAATATGGTAACTGTAGATGTATGTAGGTGTAGTTAATTTGGCATGTCAAAGTGGGCTGTGAAAAGGTGGAGATGAGGTGAGTGCCGAAGGTTGCTTAATCATGATCTTTTTGCCAGTTGTATTTGTTGTTGATTATCAATTTTATTGGTTTGAATCATTGGCAAGTATATTTGATGATGGCAGGTGCTACCATGGCACATTAATGTTGATGGAATACTAATTCACTTACATTTAGTCTGCCATGTTACATTACGTGCAATTTGATGCATAGGGTTAACTTGAGATAGTATGAATAGAGGCACTTTGTATTTACTTTGAATTAAGAGCGAGGTCATCTGATGATCTGATCAAACACTTATTGGTTATAGGACTTGGACGTCTATGATTTTGAGGGAAAGCTTTTTACAACATTGAGTTATACAATATGGGTAAAAGTGCTCAAAGATACTAGTGGTTTGTGGTAAATCTAAACCACATGTGGAGGCTACACATTGTACCAGGAGAAGCGTCCACCTAAGGATGGATAAAATGCATTCTGCCTTCATTTGTTTGTTGTCTTGCTAAGCGGGGATTAAGGGACGTTTAAGCAGACACATAAGTGGTTTTTAATTTTTATAAATATATATGATACAATCAAGGTTGTAAAGATAGGAAACACGTGAAGCCTCGAGGCGGAAAATAAAATTAAAGAAAAACATTTATATGCATGTAATACATATTTAATGATAATATCTAAAATCACAGTGTTGTTAACAAGTCTGAAAATATATTAATATATGTAATTAATATTTAAAGATTTCGATTTTCAATTTAGTGTTGTAGGCTGTCCTTTCTTGTGTGGTTTCTTGTACATCCCAGTTGGAATAGGAATTTATACTAGGTTCTGTTACCATACATGAATATATGATAGCTGATCTGAATATACTCTTAATGTGCAAAATTTATTTACTTCTTAATTCTAGTGCTTTTTGCCATATACCGATATACATACCAATTCATATCACGTAGTCAAATCACAGTACAAAAGTGGACAAGTTTGACTTACTCTAACTGACTATTACTGGTCACATGACATACAAGAGTATGTGCATCAGTGCATTTATAAGCCTATCCGACATGCCAAAACAGATAGGCACAATCTGTTAATCACATTGACCGACTCCGGACTTAAGTTAACAACTGTGAAGTGAACAAATTTTCTGTTTTTCTAGAGTCCATTTTATGTTCCTGATCTCTTTTTATTTGAGTTCTGAATTATGGATGACAGAGATGTACTTTTGATATTTGCATATCATTTTGTTTCTGATGAAATATGCTGGTATCATTAAGTCATTTTATTTTATTTACTTTTTATGGTTGGCTTGGCCGCAGTTTCTGCTGAACTTACATTTTGGATCCTCTCTAGGAACACGATGAAGACTGGGAAGGTGGAGACTTAGATGAAGTTGATAACTCTGATGATGATGAATTAGACATATCGGATGGTGATGATGATGATTTTTATAAGAAACCAAGGGGCATGCAAAGGCGGAAGGGTGGGCGTAGTAGTGTAAAGTCTAGTAGTGAACCTAAACTATCTACATTTTCCAATCGGAGGAAAAGAGGTAGAACATCATTCGAGGAGGAATACTCATCAGCAAATGATTCAGAGGATGATGACGAAGAGGGCTTCAAAAGTACAGGAAGGAGAAGCGGACATATCCGAAAAAAAGCTGGTGGTCGATCTATTCCTACAAAAGGTCCTGGAAGCAACAATGAAGTTCGAACTTCAACTCGATCTGTGCGCAAAGTATCGTATGCTGAAAGTGAAGAAAGTGAAGAACATGATGAAGATATTAAGAGAAAGAGGCAAAAGGTGCGGAATATCAGTATGTGCACATCATTGAATTCCCTATAGGCATTCCAGTTTGATCCATCATATGGTGTATGGTTTTAACCATCACATCTTTAAAATATTCGTCACCGTTTTATAAGCTTCAGGTGGAGTGCCTCTTTTATGCATGCGACATATTCTGATTAAGTTATCTCCCAATGTTTCGATTATCCTGATGCTATTCCTTGAGGTCCATCTAGCTAGTTTTTGTTGGTTAGAGGTGGCTTTTGAATGCACATGCTGAAAATCTGCATGCATAGATATAGGTTGAAGGATGTTTATGCATGATTTTGTATAGAAAAGAATGTGGCTTTCATCTCAATTTGTACAACAAGCTGAAGTTTATATCATAAAAATACTTGTATCTTGAATTTTTGATGTAATACTGATAGTTGGTGGTGATCTGCTATTTTCAGTCCGTACAACAAACTTGATTTCATATGATGACAATACTTGTATCTTGATCTAATGCTGGGGTATTTGGTGGTGATATGCATGAACTTATGTGTTTAGGCCGATTGATCTGGGCCAGTAAATGCTTTAGGTGGAGACATGAGCTGTTGAAAATTATGGAGTTGGGATCTTGAATTCATTCAGTTAGAATTGTCATCTTTCCTTTTCCCTTCTGAATATTTCGACTTAGTAGTTTATTCTGTGTGCATATGGTGTGTGGCTACCAATTGGACCTTCTCTTTTTTCTTTTGGTATGCCTTCTTAATGTGGTATTCTTCTCACATTACATCACTCGCTGATAAATGTATTTATTATTTGTGAGGTTAGGAGGAAACTGAGGAGGAAGATGGTGACTCTATTGAGAAGGTGCTCTGGTATCAGCCAAAGGGAATGGCTGAAGAAGCTGTACGGAACAACAAATCAACAGAGCCTCTATTGTTGAGTCATTTATTCCACTCAGAACCAGATTGGAATGAGACTGAATTTTTTATCAAATGGAAAGGCCAGTCACATTTACATTGTCAATGGAAATCATTTTCTGAGTTGCAAACAGTAAGTTTATGTTTCTCTGTGTTTCTTTTGGTACAGTAAGGTGTTTGACATTGTTAATATTTACCTGTTTGTGACATTACATTTCTGTTCTGATTTTCATTATCTCTTTTCATGATCAGTTGAGTGGCTTTAAGAAGGTTCTGAATTACACCAAAAAAGTGATGGAGGATATCAAGTACAGAAGAACAGTCTCTCGTGAGGAGGTAATGTTGGTTTTTTCCTTTCTTAGTAAAATATATCTTAATGCTGTTTGGTGTACTAGAGAGATCAAACAATCTTTAGTATTGTGTGGGGGAGACCAAACATTAACCTATGGTTACCTTTGAATAATGTTCAGTTACATGCATACATGATGCATGTATGTGTCATTGTATCTAAGGTGATTTGTTATTGCTCCATTAAAAATGGGACACTGTATACAGAGGAACAAAATTGCTTAATCTTGGGATTTAACCTTTGTAGTGTAGATTTACGAATCTGAAAACATGGCATGCGTGAAATATTACACAGGGCAATACAAATATTTGTAGTTGTTGTGTTGATATATTCCAGTTGATAGTGATCTCTTTATGTAGTTTAGGTGGTTCATGTACTAATGGCTTAAGTGTGAAGGTTGCAAAGAATTTTGACTTGCAATATTTTACCGAGGACTAGCTGAATTTAGTGAATTCTTCTTGTTCCCATTGGCTCATAGGCAAGCTTTTTACAAGTGCAATTGCAATTCAGGTGCAAGTGTAAAGCAGATTTTCGCTGCTTGATATCTACCTAAATGTGGAAAGAACAAAGAAAAAGAACAAAGTACTGAATTATTGAAGGAAAAACTTAGTGGTGTTGCTCTTTCATTGGATACAATATTTACGGGAAGGAAAGGATCAGGTTGAAGTAATGTATATTGGTCTGTCACACACCAATAGCCAAGTTAGACAAATGAACCCACATTGATCCTCTTTTCTCTATGATCATCTGTTTCCTCTTGTAGTGGACTTACCAATAATGTAATGCAATTATTTGGTACCATGTAATTTCTCAACAATGATAACAGGATTAGAGATGATTATATATGGGAGAAGGCTGGGATGAACCAGTGAAGGAGGATTAACTGCAACACAGCTCGAGATGATTTGGTCACTTCCAAATGTGTATCTTTGAGTGGACAAGTTAGAAAACAAGACTCACACCTAGAGGAGGCTGTTAGGAGAGGATAGGTTTGTCGAAATTGATACGTCAATGAAGAGAGTCTTAAGTGAGTAGCAAGCAAGAGTTTGAATTTAGGAGCACATGAAGGATGCTATTCATGTCTGGATCCTTGGGAATTCATCACAATTCATGGATTTTCACCTTCTTAAAGCTGCCAGTAGGTTCCATTACTAGCCTGCTTCAACTAGTTTGGGATGAAATTTGTATTTTTGTTGTATGTGCATCCAGGATTTTGACTTGGAGTGAAGAGCATAAGCCAAGCAACATATATACAGGCAATATAGTGGACAGGGTGCGTCATAATCTGCCATTGATTGGTCTGGGAATCATGGCATATACCTATTGTTGCCCTCTCGTTGCAAGTGTCATTATAGGCAGTGCAGTCATCGCTTCCAAGTCTTTTAGGTTACGTTGGCTCACATGAAAGTTCGTGGTCTCTTTTTCCTCTAAGGTCCTACCTGATTGTTTTCTTCAAACTAAAAGAATTCTGGTGCAAACAGTCTGCCTACCTTTGTCCAGCTGCATTCTATGAATAGTTCTGCTTTGTGCATGTGTCAAAGCAACTGCCTTTTTAAGGTGATCTTAAGTATTCTTAACAAGGCAAAGGCATTATTTGACTTTGTCAGAGATGGATGTGAACTATCCAATTTTTTTCACGGCATCACAAAATGGGTAATAGCACCACACAAAGAGAAGTCTCTAATGCCTCTTTTTGTTAAATTGCAGTAAAATCGCTGTTTCTGTTTGTCAAAAGACACCGTGGTCTATAATGGTATGATGATAACACTAGTTGTGTTTGTTCCAACATGTCTCCTTAGCCTACTTGCCTAGGTGACAAGGTACTGGAGGTCTTTTCAAGTTACAAGCATTTACAAGTAATCCTTCATCGTAGATTTTTAGGCGATTCTGAAGAATAAAAATCTGCATCAAAACTTGAAACGACAACATAAAAATGAAGAAAGCAACGGTAGTGTGTTTTCTGTCTGATAAGTTCTCCATTCTTGTAGATTTTCTCTGAAGTTGGTAATTATTTTTTTAGGTCATCTTTACTTGAAAGAATATTTTGAACAAGTGCTTTGATGAATCAATACAATTAGAAATAACATGACAGGAGAAACAGCATATGGTAGTTAATCAAGAGGCTAATAGAAGTGGAGAGAAAAAATGGACTAACCTTGAAGCCTGGATCTCAATGAATCCTCGCTTGCTGCTTCCTTATATTCATGTCTATTTTAATGTAGGGAGATTTTGGCCCTTTTTGTTGTTTCTGTACTCACCCTATATACGTTTAGACAAACACACGCCACGAGAGCGACTGCTTTCCATCACTACCGAAGGAGGATTTTCTAGCCTTTTCATCGGTGCCTCGACACGGTTTTGTAGTGAGAAATTGACAGTTTTGTAGTGAGAAATTGACAACTGGGTCAAACTTTTAATTGCTCTCGGAGTTTGATTTCGAATTTGGTAGTTTGGTGTAACTTGCTATTAAATATATTTGTTGTGTACTTGTGGCCATTCCTGAAAAAAGAAGAATTCAAACGACACTGTTTGATGGCCATCACTAAACATTCTTCTTCCTCAAGTTGCTGTGCCAGTTTATACCAGTTGCACCAGGGAAGGGATTATGTTGAAGTATGTTTTCCATGGACAGATTTTTGCAGGGTTCAATAGCTTCACACTTCTTGCAGCCCCAATAGTCAATGCCACATGTTATGACTTATGAGCTTTGTATTTATTGACCTGTTTTTTATGCTTTAAACTGTATATAAATCAAATACCACTGCTGGCAGAGAGAGAGAAGGGGGGGGGGGGKGAACTTCTGGTCTATGCTGTTAATATCGCGATATATCGGCGATATATCGGATATCGGACCTAGGCAAAATATTGCTGCATAAATATCGGTCAAAATATCGTCCCCGATATTATCGGCGATATTTTTTGATTTTTCCCGATATTTAGCGATATTTTGATGTATATATCGGACCGATATATCGATTTTTAGGGTTCAATTATTTGGGCTTTTGTTATTTCATGGGCTTAGTTTTTTGGACTTGGTAACATATATTATTAGGTCTGAAATTAATAGTCTGCTTTCCAACGGTCTTCTTCCTTTCTTTTCATCTTTACGAGTTACGACTTCACACTTCACAGACACCTAATTCACTTCACGAATCACGACTTCAGACTTCTCACAACTTCAGACTTCTCACGGAGTCACGGTTTGGCTTCTTTTCTCGGATGCTGAACTTATTGCTTGCGATTAGCTCGTTTTTGAACACTTTAGATGATGTGATGTTTTAATTTTGAAACTATATTTCTAAACTCTAATTAATGCATATTATATATATAATTCTAAGAAATATTATGTTAACCACTATTTTGGACCGATATATCACCGATATAACCGATATATCGAATATCGGTCCTGACCGATATTTTGTATTCTGACCGATATAACAGCATAGCTTCTGGTAAAGTAGTTAAATGTACTTTCCATTTATCAAAAAATCTATCAATATGGAAATCTAATTTGAGATAGGTGGATCCAGAACTGATTTTAGAAATTTGTCTGAGATCTTGTATTCGAGTGACATTTATTATTCACTTACCTCCTTCACATTTGGAGGTCAAATACAACTTCTTCTGATTGATATTGCGGCACTCTAGAGACTTTTGATTTAGTCACATGCTACAAAATCTTTTTCTTACATCCCATATAAACATGTTGCCCTTCTTGAAGCATCGAAATCAAGGAGTATTATTTTTCTTGTGACTTGGTCTTTTAATTGTTCTTTTTGTGAATTTATGAATCAGCATTATATGCTTGCAGATGCCATTTTCATTAAACCATGTACCATTTTGTAAAAGTGTGGCACTTTCTTATATTGTTCTGTAGTAATTTTCCTTGTTGAGGATTGCCTTAGTTTTCTAATATTGTTTCTTTACTACTTAGATTGAGGTCATTGATGTGAGTAAGGAGATGGATTTGGATCTTATCAAGCAGAATTGTCAGGTTTACGTCTTATGTGATTTTGGTGATCTATTGCTTTCTCTTTTTCTACTCCTTGCTTACCTCAGATTGTTTTATCTGATGCATCTAGGTTGAGAGGATAATTGCAGATAGAATCAGCAAAGACGGTTCGGGAATACCAGAGTATTTGGTTAAATGGCAAGGACTCTCCTATGCTGAAGCAACATGGTATGTAGACGGAGTTGCTTTTTTGTTTGGTATTTTTGCAAATGTTTGGTTGCTTACCATTTTATTAATTCCAGCTTCATAGATTGTTTTTCACCTATGAATTGCAAGGTGATCCAATTATGGCAAAAATGTTTTTCATATTGAGAATTGATTTGTCCTTGCCCATTTCTGTCCTCAATAGGTAGGTATGAAGGCATACGCTACACCTGTCAATAGAGCAAACTAGAAAAACTGCCAATCTAACATTTAAGTTTGTGGAGGTTTGTATGGGTTGTTTAGTCAAAACTTGTTTACCACTTGAATGATAAATACAAAAGCATTAGAGTTGTAGTCTGCCATGACCACTTGTGGTCACATGCAGTGTTCTTTTATCAAAGCACCAAGTTTTTCATATCGTCATGATTGATATTGTGCTTCCTTCTTTCTGCTCCTCCCTCTTCAATTCCGCCTCAATGTGCGCCCTCTCTGCTGCATTTTACTTATCGTCATTTTTCTGTCTTGTTTATAATTAGCTTCCGTTACTGTGTTTAGACTAGCTCTCTGTTCTCCCAGAACAAGGAAGACATCTATATTTCCTCTGGAGTAAGATTAGAATTTTTTTTTCATATTACATGTCACATGAGTAAAATTTTATTTGGAGTTGATGAAGATTGATTTTGTTGTAGAGCTAAACTGATTACTACATTTTTGAATTTGAAAAATACCAAAGGAAGTGCGCAGGACCATTTGCGATCAAAATCCTATGACCATCTTCAATCATACGCCTTGACCATTTGCTACATATCTGGTACTTTCCAAATTCAAATTGACCCAGGCATTTTAATAATTGTTGCAATTTTCATGAAATGGTAGAATCACTTCATTTGTATAAAATAGAAATACATATTCTGTGTAAATATTGAAGTTCAATTACCTATTTGCCTCTATGCTATTATTAGAAAGATGGTTCTAGATCATTTTGGTCCATACGGTTTACTTCAATTTGAATGCAAAGTTAAGTAGGAGGATCTACTAAGATATTTGATTTGTATTCAACTATCATTTCTATTTAACCCACCCAAATGCTGCCTTGAGTATATGTTTCTCTTGTTTGACTTTCAAAATTTTATTAAATTTACATCGACACGTGGGATCAGGGAGTGAAGCTTTATTTTGTTTTCCATAGGTGGATGATTTTTTTTGTATGTTTGTTATTGTTTATTTCCTTTTTATGATCTCTCATAGTTTATGTAATTTATCGTGTTTGAGGAGTAGTGTGATGTCTATGCTTTCATAACCTTTTGGCTCTGCATTTGACTTCAATCGTTAGTAAAATATCATTTTGACGTCAGCTTCAGAATGCTTATATTTGGTGTTGTATGACATCTTCAGGGAGAAGTTTGTTGATATTGCTTTTGCCCAGGCAGCGATTGATGAATATAAGGTACTGGTTTAAGATTATGTGTTCAATGTGCCATATTTTATCATTTGTGTGATGTTCACATGAGAATTTTATCTTTTTGCTTGCCAGTTGCATATGTTAAGCTTCTTCGGTCGTATTGCAGTTAAATATTTTTCATGTAAAATTGTTACAAGTGTAAATATAGTTGATGCTCTAGTGTAGAAGCATAGGTTCGTGTTATGAGAAGCTACCATTCTACTTGTGTCTGAATATAACAAATGTTCCGTTTTAGAAATGGTGGTGTATGTTTGGCATGTCTGTTATGCAATTTTCTTACATTTAATATCATGCAAGCAAATATACCATTCAACATTTATGTAGCTTGTTTGAAGATCGTCCCCTAGCACTTTTAGGTCCTCAAATTTTCAATTTTGGAAACAGGCTCGTGAAGTTGCCCTGACAGCTGTACAGGTTAAATTGGTAGACTTCCAGCGAAGGAAGAGTAAAGGTATGCTGTTTGATCTTCACAATAATCTTTATTGAAAAGTCTTGTTCCACTGCACCAGGATAAGTTGGGATTTTTATTTTTCAAGTACTAGTGTTTCTAGCACATACTTGTATGCGGATTTGATTAGTTGAAATCCAGAGGAAAAACTATCATTGATGATGCCAACCCATGAGTTGTAGTGTCTTGATTACTTTGTTTATATGACAGTCAAAAGCAAATAGAAGGGTAATTTAGGATATTCTGGAAGTTGTGTAGCTGTCAGCCTGATAATCAGTTTCAGTTACCTCCAAGTAATTTGAAGTTTGTTTTTACTGAAGATAAACTTACGAAAAGATCTCACCCTATCTGAAATGAAGAATGCCAGTAATGATTTTTCTGCTTGCAAACCAAATCAACATTTGGGAAAGTAAGCATTTTACGAGAGACAATACTCCTGCACCCAATAACAAATGAGCCTTTTGAGATTTGGTTATGTGCTGCACTGTATCAACCTTACACTGTTTGGTGGTACTTAAGCATGCACCCACCATTTTCACCGTTTTTCATTCTTACATTTAAATTTATATAATAAATGAGAGTCAGTTATTATTTGTAGTTTATGAAGCTTACAACTCAAACCTTTTTATATGAAATCTGAACAATCTTGATCTTTTAGATATTTTGTGATGACAGATTCTACTTAGCCTTGATGATATACAAACCCTGACTGCTAGTGATTCATCTTTGAAGATGATAACGGATTTTCTTCATTCTTTTTATTTAGAGAAAAGGCTTGGGATTTATTCGCTTGCATCATTTCATTCTCATATTGCAATAGTATTGGCTTCATGTATGAAGTAGGCGGGCCATTGAGATCATTTTGGTGTAGAAAGATTTCTATGGTACATTTAATTTATGCTAAATGGATACATAGAACAATAGAGATAGAAGACGAAAAGATGTAAATGGAACAAAGTTACTGATTTTGGGATAGAGGGAGGTATGAGACCATAATAGAAGCCTTCACACAAGTGAATTTGAGGATGAAAAAAGAACATCACATCTTTAAACATATCTGAGCTGCTATCAATTATATATACAGATTTACTGTATATGGTATGCTATCCTGTATCGGGTCTTTGACCGGTAGCGTTGTATATCTATGTGAGTGTATTCTCTATTATTTATTTGTTGGAAGTAATGAAGTGGAGGTTTTGGATTTATGTTTATTTAGTTTCTCCTGCTGAAAGAAGATATATCTTTTGCTGTCCCTATCATGTGGAAGTTGAGAGGGCAATAATTTTGATGTGATCTTATACATATATTTTCTTTTGCTGACTACCAGTGACTGGAGCATAATCGTCTGTGTTAAAGTTTGTTCTTGTTTTTGATAGATAATATTACTTCTACTTTATCCCATAAGAAGACTGTTTACTGTTGCTCGTTTAATTCTCTTAAGAAACTGAACGATTGTTACTATGTCGAACTTCTGCATTCTGAGTTGCTGGCCTTCGGGTATGGTTGGTGAGATGAGGTTTTTATAGTAGCAATGCTTTTTTGTTGTTCTGCAAATAACTACAAATGCTTGAATATTGTGAAAATTAGGTAAAAAGTAACTAGCTACTGATTATTGTAATATTATTTTGTTTTTTTTTTTGGGGGGGAGGGGAGACTTGGAACATGTACACAAGTCTTTTCTATTGTAAAAGGAAGTTTTGATGCACAAGAGAGTTGGAAAACACATGATACAATGGGTTATTTGTAGAGATGCGTTACTTATATATTTGGTTATTGCTGTTCTTACTTACCAAAATTACTATTTTTTAATTGTTTATGTTTTCGCTTTTAGCAAGTTTGAGAAAGCTCGAGGAACAGCCTGAGTGGTTAAAAGGCGGTAAACTTAGAGATTATCAGCTTGAGGGCCTAAATTTTCTTGTTAACAGGTAGATTGTATGGACACATCTGGCAAAGAAAATTAAGTAGTACCCTAGGGTATGTTTCATCTGGAGTTGTGCTTATTAATGACTTTCACGTTGCAGTTGGAGAAATGATACAAATGTTATACTAGCTGATGAAATGGGCCTTGGGAAGACTGTTCAGTCAGTGTCTATGCTTGGTTTTCTGCAGGTAGTTATATGTTCATGCTTTGCTGTCTCTCTTGTCAATATGCTTAATGAAGCTTACTGTAGTTGGTTATTTTTTTTATTGATTCCACAGAATGCTCAACAAATTCATGGCCCATTTCTTGTTGTTGTGCCTCTATCAACTTTGTCAAATTGGGCTAAGGAATTCAGGAAGTGGCTTCCTGAGATGAACGTGATCATATATGTTGGAACTCGTGCAAGCCGAGAGGTAGGCTAATTGTTGTTGAGTGTGATCCTTTTATTATGTTTCATGTAAATTAAGTTACTATGTTATACTGCAGCATGACCATCATTTTGGTGGAAGTTATTTTCATTCCAGTTAATAATGAGCTGATTTCTAAAGTAATTCCCTAACTTAATATGGTTCTTTAGCTTATGTGAACTTCTTTCTTCAATTATTCTACTTAACCGAGGCTGATCCCAGAATCCTTGTAGTCTGTAGTCTACAATTTAAAGTGTCCTGAGCTTTAAATGATCATGAATCTGATCTACCCAGGCACTTCATGATGCCTTTGGAAGTTGGTAATAGTTGTAGAAGCAAAGTTGTTTAGTTCATGTCTTTTAAATTCAAAAGTTTAAATGCAATTCTCTGTTCAGTGGTTATTACGCCATCCAGGCAAAGCCATTGTTACAGATATAATATAAAATTCATATAGGCATGTTCTATTACAAATCTTCTCTTCTAAGAGTTAGTTCATCCACACGAGCTTGTGAGTATTCATTTAAAGCAGAACGTATGTGGTGATGTTGTAAGTGGTATTTATATTTTCTTAAGGTCTTAATTTAATTGAAATGTTCCTACTTTTTAATTTTCTTTTATTCTTCTTCTTCTTCTCCTCTTGTTTTCTCCTTTAATAGTTCCTTTTTTCCAGTGAACAGTTTTCTTTTCTTTTTATTTCGGGGAGCGGGTCTTATAAGTTGTACCTATATCTTCTTAAGGTCTGGTTGATTGTGTTTGATTGTTGGAACCAAGAAATTTCAGACTAATCATAAGAGTGCTTTGATTGGAGAGTATAACAAACTTTGTTGTGTTTAAAGTCATGTTTTAGCTTATATTTGTTGCCTATTGGTCTTTAATTGGGCTAATTCTAACCTTTTGATGTCGTTTTTTTATCTAGGCATTATAATATTTGGGAGAGTATTATGTGCTGCAGCTTGACTTTCTGGCACCAGCTTATTTGTACTTTTACGAGGATATTTTTTCTTGTAATTGTTTTTGTTTTGGTTATAGGTTTGTCAGCAGTATGAATTTTTCTCTGATAAGAAGACTGGCAAGGGTACAAAATTTGATGCTCTGTTGACTACATATGAAGTTTTATTGAAGGATAAGACTGTGCTTTCAAAAATTAAGTGGAACTATCTTATGGTTGATGAAGCACATAGATTAAAGAACAGTGAAGCTTCATTGTATACAACACTTAAGGTATCCACATGTTGTCTGTTCTTATTTTGCGACTTTTTCTTGTTCTTGCACAAGATGGGGGTCTTCATGGAAACAGCCGCTCTACTTTGTTGGGGGTAGAGGTGAGGTCTGCGGACATCTCATCTTCCCCAGACCATACTTTCGAGTGACATTTCTTGGGTCAGTTTGGTTTGTGTTCTTGATTCTTATTTTTTATGGCTTATTTCACAGGAATTCAGCACCAAAAACAAGCTTCTTATTACTGGAACTCCCCTGCAGAACAGCGTGGAAGAACTATGGTAATTGTTATTTGCTACAGGTGTTGGTCAGTACGGTTATGTGCTTGATGTATCAATTTTGGTGGTCTGTTCTCCTGTGATACAAGAAAAGGAATAAGGGATTTAAAAACCAAGAAAATATGACAACTTGTTATGTTGTGTTTATAGAGGGTTTGGGGCAAGCGTTAGATTAGATCAATCAATAATGTTACTGTTGTGACTGGAAGGTCAATTGTTCATATTCCGAAAACAACTTAGCAAAATGAAAGGGAAGTCTGCTGGAAGACTCTTCCCATCCCTTGCAGAGCCGAGGAAGATTTGGTGCCCTTAGTCCCCCTTTATGGGTGGAAAAGAATTTCTATTTTTCTTATCTTGACATAACATAAGGATAGCTAATCGTTAAAGAGGGGGCGTATTGAAATGAGTTGCAAGCCCTCTCGAGTATAATCTATAAAATAATTCTTGGAGTCATCTCAGATTTTACTACATCTTTGTTTAATGGCAGGGCCTTGCTTCACTTTCTTGATTCGGATAAGTTCAAGAGCAAGGATGAGTTTGTTCAGAATTACAAGAACCTTGGCTCGTTTAACGAAATTGAGGTAATCATCAACTATATAAGTGGTTTGATTGATTCTTCTCATTGTGTATCTATTATCCTCCAATCCTACATAGAAGAGAGAAAACCAGTGAGAAAATACAAAGCTGAAGTGTACTTTCTCTTTGAATAGCTTGCTAATCTTCATATGGAGTTGAGGCCACACATTCTCAGAAGAGTCATTAAGGATGTGGAGAAGTCTTTGCCCCCAAAGATTGAACGAGTTCTCAGGGTTGAGATGTCTCCTCTACAGAAACAGTAAGTTTCTTTCCGTTCCATTGTGTTCTGAGGATTTATCTGTCTAGTGGCTGACAACAGTCCCCTTATTTTCAGGTATTACAAGTGGATTTTGGAACGCAACTTTCACGACTTGAACAAAGGTGTACGTGGAAATCAGGTTAGAATTCATGCTCTTGAAGGGGTCTTTTTGTTTCCGTGCTGTCTTAGGTGTACCGTTTTAGTTATGATCATTACGCTGGTTTTGTTAATCCATGCCCCCAAATTGATGGTAGCATATTGTACTTTTTTGATTCACTTCAAGTACTAATTTGATGAAGAGGTCCAAACTCGAGTGAAGCACTTGTCCTGCTTTTATAGGAAGGATGCAAGAAAATAGTGGAAGAGAGTATGTAGGATTTAAGAAATATGATCATTTTTGCTTTAGACCATCTTCAATGAATGCGCCAAATTTCACTATACCTACTCTTTGCACTAAATCCTCTCTAACGAATGCACTATTTTAGTGTTATGAATAGTAAAACACCAAGTTTGGTGTAACACTATTCACCAACACTATTTTTTGGTAACGTTTTGGTATTTAAAAAATGGTCCTTCAATTTTCTGATTCATGTTTTTTTTTTTACTTTATTCATTGTCTAATACATTTTAATATATTAGGATTATATTAGTCTTTAGTTTTAGTAAAATTAATTTTAATGCTTTCAACAAATTTTAAATAAGTAATCTATGAATGTGATCTCGATGCACCTATTGAAGTTATGAGAGAAGTGTTGCCGATAGAGGTCGAAACAATGACAGTTGATAATGTTCTATCTTGCTTGATATAGATTTTTCTACCTTAGTTCTGCCTAGCTTATCCACAGTGGTTCAATCTATTTTGTAAGATATCTCTCTAGATTCTGACATTACAAATCAAGGATAAAGAAGCTCACGTTGCACTTTGGAATGCGTTAATTAATCATTTATTGGAAAGTATGCTAATTCTGTCTAAATGCATGTCTTTTATTTCTAGACGAGTGTTGAAAATGTGACCTTTTTATCTAGTGGACTTTTGTTTTGGATAATTTGATATAGAATTAATTATGAGCTGTAATATGGTTCAAATGGTATGGTAATAGAGGTATCATGAAATTATAAATATGGGTATAATTTCTAACGTTATTAAATATAGTAGTGTTGAGATCTATGTAATCAAGATAAAAAAGAACATACTTGGAATAGTATTTTTGATGTGAAAAAATAGTGTAATACATAAATGATTTACTGTTTGCACCAACTTTTTGCACCAAAATAGTGCATAATTTAGTGTTTTACATTGGAGATGCCCTTAGAGGGCGTAATATTTATCATCTTTTGTCATATTTCAACAAGTGAATTATTCTAAATAATTTGGTAATCCCCAGAAACTAAAATGTTAGTTATTTGGGTATATGGATTATTGCAGTTTGCTATTCGATATTCTGCTCTGTTAACCTAAAATCCTAAATACATGCATCTTGTAATGAAATTTAAATTTCATTGTTGTTTTATATTGTGATATATCCTATTGAACTTAGTATTATCATCTCATGAAGTTGTTTCACTGTAAATTCATGTTCTTCTAGGTCTTACTAGATTTTTTGATGCTCATGATATTAATTGTATCTGCCAGTTCTATCTCACAAAAATGTTAGCATCTTCATTTGGCCTTTCCTGGAATATAAAATTAACTTTTTGCAACTCTTGCAGGTTTCCCTTTTGAACATTGTGGTTGAGTTGAAGAAATGTTGCAATCATCCATTCCTCTTTGAGAGTGCAGACCATGGTTATGGTGGAGACTCTAGTACTACAGGCAGCAGTAAACTGGAAAGGATCATTCTTAGCAGTGGAAAGCTTGTTATCCTTGACAAGCTTCTTGACAGATTGCATGAGACGAAACACCGGGTTTTAATATTTTCACAGGTATTTTAATTGCTTTGCATGTATCTGTTGAGGAATGTTGCACGTTGGAAAGGAGGCTAGTTTTAGGATTGCTAGGTATAAGATTTTGTTTTGGAAGCATAATATATGTATCTTAATTAGCCTGGAGTTAACTATTTGTTGCTGTCTCCCCTTTGCATGGTACTCATACAGCATAGTTTGTATCATATTTTTTTGGTGGGAGATAGTAATAGGTGGTTAAATTAAATAAGGAAGTAGGGTGAGATGAGAATCCTTGTAAAGCTCTCATGCTTTTCTCTAGACTCTGATAGCCGTATAAGGAACAGTTATAGGTATTTACTTATTGGCTTCTTGCTTTATGCGTCACTGTCAATTTCTCATTCCTGGGGTCATCTTTTAGAGTTTTATACTTTGTGAATATTTCATTGTGATAAAAAAAAATTGAGTTCAAACTAGTGAACGTTTAAAGCATCCATTATCCTTGGTGTCTTTTTAGATGTGAAAATCTTGTCTATTTAATTGGTTGCTTAAGCATAAGGTGTCTTTCGCATCTCTGAATATGAAGCAGGATGATGCTTATCCTTGGAAATGCTACGTTGAACTAGCTGCTTTTTGTCTCAGAAGTTATGTCCTCTTAACTTGTTTGACAAGAGCAATATTGAATAGTCACATCCTTTTGTGTTGAGTTAAGTTATATGCTAAAAGCTGTCTTGTAGGTTTCCAACTTGGTATATATAAATACCAAATTATGTTTGTTTGGACAAGAAATGGATATAGTTACTTTATCCCTTCTAGTTGACTGGCTAATCTGCTTTTTTGTAATGCAGATGGTCAGGATGTTGGACATCCTGGCAGAATACTTGTCATTCAAAGGGTTCAAGTATCAGAGGCTTGATGGGAGTACAAAAGCTGAGGTGCGCCACCAGGCTATGGACCATTTCAATGCACCTGGTAGTGATGATTTCTGTTTCCTTCTTTCCACTCGTGCTGGTGGTTTAGGTATCAATCTTGCTACAGCAGATACTGTCATCATATTTGATTCAGACTGGAATCCTCAAAATGATCTGCAGGTTTGGGACTGTATGATTTGCAGTATGCCATCTTATTTATAGATTGCTTATTTAATGAAGTCTCTTCTCATATCGATCTATTTACTTCTGATTAGGCAATGAGCAGAGCTCATCGGATTGGTCAACAAGAAGTTGTTAATATTTATAGATTCGTGACAAGCAAAAGTGTTGAGGAAGACATCTTGGAACGTGCTAAAAAGAAAATGGTACATAAATTATTGGTTATTAATTTTTGTCCATTCTTGTCGCAGGCTACACACTTCTAATTTTTAATTTGCACCTGCTTTAAAAGTTCAAATGTTTATTGTATTGTGGATTGATGTGTTCTTTCTTTGGTGAACTTCGAGTCATGGATGATGATATGGACTGTAAATGTAATGCTTTTGTCAGAATAGGGTGAATGCATTTAAATACAGATTTGCTTATCTGCTATAATCTTGAATACTGGGTAAAGATGTTTCCTTTTTTCTATGTTTGGATTTGTTCTTTTAGGTACTTGACCATTTGGTCATTCAGAAGCTAAATGCTGAGGGAAGACTGGAGAAGAAAGAAGCTAAAAAAGCTAGTACATTTGACAAGGTAAATTGACAGTATGGTTTCTGTTTTCTTCGTAATGAGAAGTTGGTAATATCACATGTATTTGTCCTTCACTTTTTTTAGTTTATTTGATTTAGAAAATGTGCACTTTTTAATACAGTTAATACTTGTAACCTCTCAAAGTTATGTTTTCATTGCAACAGAATGAGCTATCAGCTATTTTGAGGTTTGGAGCAGAGGAATTGTTTAAAGAAGAGAAAAATGATGAAGAAAACAAAAAGAGGCTTTTAAGCATGGACATTGATGAAATTCTTGAAAGAGCAGAGAAGGTCGAACAGAAGGGACCCGAGGAAGAACAAGGGCATGAATTACTGAGTGCATTTAAGGCAAGTATATGATATGCTTTCTGCAGTAACTAGTGTATTGGATGTAAACAGCTTGTCTTTATGTTCTTTCAAAGAGATGTATATTTTTTTTTCTAGTTTCCTCTTATATATGGCATTATTTATTGGTAGCTCTTTCCGATACATGGCTGTATATAGATTTACCTTTGTGTTTGTCATCTTCTATGATATTTACAGGTTGCTAATTTTTGCTCTGCTGAAGATGATGGAAGTTTTTGGAGTCGATGGATAAAACCTGATGCAGTTTCGCAGGCTGAGGTATGTTTATGTCATTCTACCACAAGAATGATGGATTCTTTCATCTTGTTTTAGGAATACTGCTCTGGGATAGTAATAAATATATTCAAATGATGTATCCAAGATTTAGTTTTAATAGAATTTGGTTTTTTGCAATATAGGAAGCTTTAGCCCCTCGAGCTGCAAGAAGCAGCAAGAGTTATGCTGAGGCCATCCCATCTGAAAGGGTCAACATGAGGAAAAAGAAGGGTGTTGAATCTCAGGACAGAGCCATAAAGCGCCGAAATGCTGACTATTCTGGTTATTTGCCCCCACCACTTGAGGGAGCTTCTGCACAAGTAAGAGGGTGGTCATATGGGAGCTTGCCTAAGAGAGATGCTACTCGTTTTTTCCGTGCGGTGAGACTTGTATTCATGCTTCATATCTTTTAACGCTTATGCACATTGTTGGCTTGATTAAATTTACAAGCCTTTTGGTTTATCTTAGACCAGCTGCAATGCTCTATCTTGGAGACCCACAGATATCATGCAGTTCAACCTATTTCAGGGCTTTAACATGAGCAGCATCCTTTCATACTCCTACACTAGGCCAGTTTTATATTTTATTCACTACGCCCAGAAAAAAGCAATTATATAAAAGCAATGGTCGTTCTACCTTCACTGTTCCTGGTAATGCCGTATTGGTTGCGAGCCTCATATTGTAACTGATTATGGAAATGAGCAAACTATATCTGGTGACATTACCTCATCTTCTCCTCAACCAGTATGGCATCTCCTAAATATCATTATTTCTAATTCTTTTTAGGTTTCGTGCATGTATGTTTTCATAATATTCCTTTTCGTTATTTTTACTTGTTAACACCTGACTACGACTCTACTTCTGTGCTGCCGTACCAGATAAGGATTTTTACTATAATAACTTGCTTATCCCACTTAATGGGTACTAAAGGTCGAGTTTGGTGCTGCATTTCTAGTATTGGGTTCTTCTTCAGGAGCATAAAATTATACACGTATACTGTGCGTATATGATTGTAAGCCAATTATGTGCCTTTGCATTTAAATATATGCCCCATCCTAGTGCTAGAAGTGCAGAAGATGCAATATAGGTACTCTATTTTCCTCTTCACTATTTTTATTCCTACTGAAAGTTTGGTCACCATAGCTTCCATCCATGCTGCTTTCATGTATTGTATTCAGCTTAAATAAATAGTTGATCTCTAATTATGTGAGCATGGGCGGAGCCATCTCGTGCAAAGAAGACTGTCAAATTTAAATCATAAAACAATCTCAATGGACAATTTCTTGAATTGGTGTCATAATTTCACTCAAGAAGAAATTACCGAAGTGTCATTGTATATGTTACAGGTAGAGCCCATCCTCCCAGGAGGTCAAGGGTTCATACCTCACCAAAGATTAGTAGTGTGCGTGAGTACTTCAAGTTTTTTATTGATGTTAAATTGAGAAAAGTATTAATTGAGCCGTTGGTGAAAGACCTGCATGGAGCCGAGCCCTTCTCACCTAGCTGCTTATATTTTTGCCTAGAAAATTTGTTTCTTGGGGTTCTGCTTTTGGATTTGATTTTAAAGTCATACAGTTCAAACCTCACCAAAGATGAGTAGTGTGTGTGAGTATTTGCCATATATAAATATTATGTACTTTAAAAAAAATTATTGATGTTAAATTGAGAACAATATTATTCTTATATTTTTGCATAGAAAATTTTGTCTCTTGGTGTTTCATCTTTGCTTTTGATCCTAAACGTAATTTTTTTGTGATGAAGGGGCTGTTTGGCAATTGCTGAATGATTTGGTGCAGAATGATTAGGTGGTCAGAATGATTAAGAGACTCTCATGATATAGTGCAAAATGAAATATAATTGTTTGGTAATTGTGTAAAATGAAATTAGGGCTCATAATGGTTAAGGGAGATCCAGGATACAAAATCATTCAGAGGGTTTTAGAACCATTAAGAGGCAGACTTTTTTTTTGCCAAACAAGATTCACCTCTTAACCATTCAGATGTTGCCTCTTAATGGAACTATTAAGAGGTAAACAAACAACCCCGAAGACATCCTAAGAAAGTGCAAGTAAATTATCATGATTAATTATATTTAGTTTTTTTTTTTTGATTAACCTGGATATCCAACCGGCTATGCGAGCCGAGCCGACTAATCCCAGGTCGACACCTGCTTTGCAGATAGCCTGGAGTCACGGCATTTGAACATCCGTGGCCACAAGGGGATTTTTATTCCTCCTTGGATTTGAACCTGGGACCTCCTGGTACTTTTGACCTTTGGAGCCAAGCTCAAACCAATCAGGCACCACCCTTGTGGTTTTATATTTAGTTTTTCATGTAAGAGTATCTTTGTTCATAGTATTTATATGTCATCTGTAACCTGCCAGTTATAGCAATGATTTTTCTTAACCTTAACAAACTGTTTGGTATGTGAGACTGCATGTGGTGTTCTCCTATTAACATGATCATGTATTTACATTCCTTTTTCTTTGTTAGTTTCAGTATCATTGGTAGAAGATACATGTAGGGGTTAAGCTCTTTGAACTCTGAAAAAGGTGGTCTTGCTGTACCAAAGTAACATAATTTTTTATGTTCTTCTGAAACTAGGTCAAGAAGTTTGGTAATGATAGCCAAATTAGCTTAATTGCAGCTGAAGTGGGTGGGTCTGTTGAAGCTGCTCCTGTAGAAGCTCAAATTGAGCTCTTTGATTCATTGATAGAGGGTTGCAGAGAAGCTGTTAATGTAGGAAGCCTAGACCCAAAGGTTGTCATCATGTTAGGGTTTTTAGATTGTTTGTTTGCTAAATGTCTGCTTTTAGGCTAACGCTTGGCTTAACGTCACATGTTTAGGGACCTCTGTTGGATTTTTTTGGTGTTCCAGTGAAGGCTGATGATCTGTTAAGCCGTGTTGAAGAACTTCAGCTTCTGTCGAAGCGCATTAGCCGCTACAATGATCCAATCTCACAGTTTCAGGCTTTGATGTACCTTAAACCTGCAACTTGGTCTAAAGGTTGTGGGTGGAACCAGAGTGAGTTTTGCTGCTACCTTCCCAGCCTTTTTTCTTTTCCAAGTGTTAATGGTATTTGTGCTTGAACGTGATGGATGGATTATAATATTCTCTGTTGATGTCTTTAGAGGATGATGCAAGATTGCTATTGGGGATTCACTATCATGGATTTGGAAACTGGGAAAAGATTAGATTAGATGAAAAACTTGGCCTTTTGAAAAAGATTGCTCCGGTGGAACTTCAGCATCATGAAACTTTCCTACCACGAGCTCCGCAGTTAAAAGAAAGAGCTTCTCAACTTCTTGAAATGGTAGGTGCTTGCTTGTGTACCCTTTTTCTACATGTTTTACGTATTTTATCCTCAAATATTCATCATAGCTTGTCTATTAATTGACAATTCTGTGGATTTTGGAAGGAACTTGTTGCTGTTGGTGGGAAGATTTCAGGGGCCAAAGGTGGTCGAAAGGGTTCTAAAAAGCAGAAAGACCATCTTCTTCCCAACATCCCAGTTGCTCAAAACAAAGGCGGCAGACAATGGAAAGGGGGATCTCCCGACCTCCTAAAAGTCCCAAGGAGTAGGTTGAAGTCAACACGTGCCCAGAAGAAGAACGAACCTTTGGTTAAAGAGGAAGGCGAGATGTCAGATACGGAAGAAGTGTATGAACAGTTCAAGGAAGTGAAATGGATGGAATGGTGTGAAGATGTCCTGATTGAGGAAAGAAAGACACTCGAGCGTCTTCACAGGTTGCAAACTACTAGTGCTGATCTTCCTAAAGAAAAGGTAAGAGTTATTTCCACCATCTTATATAACTTGTGCCACCTAGAATAAATGTTCTTTTTTTATCGTTTTAATTTTCTTTTTTCAGGTGCTTTCAAGAATTAGAAACTATCTGCAGCTTCTTGGGCGAAGGATTGATCAAATTGTTATTGACCATGAGGAGGATCCATGTAAACAAGAAAGTAATGTTTATTTGCCATTTTACCATTTATTTGCACAAAACTTCACACCATCTGTTTGTTAGCAGCTTAAGAGCATCTCTAACAGATTCTCTATAATTTTATCTAAAAGAATTGCATTCAACTCCAACAGATTCTCTTTTTTAGAGAATTTCAACATTAACTATATTATGAAAATATTGTATAACTTGTCATTCCAATACATTTGAAAAAACTTCATATAAAAAACTAATAAATAAATCTCGTTGGTGGGGAATATCAAAATAACATTTCTCTCCTCAATAGAGAGTTTTAGAGAATCCTCTATATATGGAGTTTTCTTTAGAGTTCTCTATTTTAGAGAACAAGATAGAGAACCTGTTGGAGCAAATATAGAAAACCAAAACTCCATCTTCTTTATTTTAGGAATCTGTTGGAGATGCTCTAATGAGCTTAATGGCACTTCCAACTTATTCGATCAGCTGTACATGACTGTTTGGTAGTGATAGAGAGTGGCTTATTCAGTAAAGCTTATTTTTGGGGGGGGGGGGGGGTGAGGTTTATGCAAAAAGTCTAGTTTTTTCCAAACCTGCCCCTCCCAATAAAAAAACATGCTTCTTCCATCTATGAAAACCCTCGCATACAAAAACCTTCCCTATTTATGAACAAGCCCTCCCATACCAACCAAACAGCCCCTTAAATCTAATATTGATGTTGAACTGCTTAAGCATCCACTTACTCTTGTATAACCTGTTGTTTTTTTTACTTGTGTGTGATATCATTTGTCAATATAAAAATCTGCTAAAATTGATGAATGATCCGTTGACAGGGATGACAACCCGACTCTGGAACTATGTCTCCACATTCTCAAATTTGTCAGGAGGCAAACTTCACCAGATCTATTCGAAACTGAAACAGGAGGGAAGTTCTTCCCACATAAACACGAGAGGTGAGAGTCGAATACTTAACAAGGGTGGTCTTGACACAGCAAAATTCGAAGCATGGAAAAGGAGGCGGCGATCTGAAGGGGAGTTCCATAGACCTTCCAATAATGGTAATGGTACGGTTATACCTGATCCAAGTTCAGGTATTCTTGGTCCACCGCCATCTGATTCAAACCGGCAGCGCCACCACCCTGGTTTTGGTCCAAGACCGGGTGTCAAGTAGATTCAAATATATTCTCTGGATTTTTGCGATCAGGGAATGATTTTTTTGCAGATTCATTTAGTTGTGACTGAAGCCGCGAAGCATCTTCAGAATGCATTCATAAGCAGTGTGAAAACTTTGCTTGAGATGAAAACCTAAAGGACAAAGAGCATAGGATGGAAGTCTGTGTTTTTTGTTTGTTTCTTTAAATATAAATGGAGGGAAGTTGGTTAATTTTGTATATAATGAATGGTGGGGTAGTTGAAGGATTTTAGAGAGCCCATTTGAGATATAGGTCTATGTATTGCTCATACCAAATTGTACACTATCTGGTTTTGAAATCATAGTATTTTGCTATGCTGACCTACTACTACATATTTTATTCACATTGCAGCAAAGTGAGAGCTTTCTTCATGTAGATGATAATAATCTCTCAAAATTTGAGACTCATTGGTCATCTATGGTTATGCAATCAAGTGGAGATGGTGATTGAAATGTAAGGTGTTAAATGCCATTTGTGCTACCGAGAGATGGGCACTTCTTTAACCGGTTGTAGCTTAATCTGATACGGTCGATCTTTTAACAAGTCCGTTGACTGATGTGCAAGGGCTATGTGATTCTTTTCTTTCAAAAAATCGGCCGTTGATATTTTTCCGAAACAAGTTCTATTAGAAGAACAATAAAAAGGAGACTAGAAGAACTGCGTATTCTTATTAATAATAAACCCTTTGAATAGGGAAGATTACATAGAGATAATGATGGAAAATAATTTACTCCATAAATAACTCTAAATATTTATGTTTATATCTATCGTCACATCTTTTTGACAGTGACACTTATCCTACAAAACTCTTCCTTGTGCCGAGTCAAGGGAATAATGATGCACGATTATAGCCTCGAAACCTTGCACTGAGGAACAAAACTCAGTGGCAGAAATAAAACCTTGGGTGAAGGAAAGAGACAACGTACGAGTATTACATTTACATATATAGTAGACTTCTCCTTTTGTCTATTTCTCCCCCTAACTTGTGCATTAAGCAAGGGAGTTTGGAAAGTCTCTACATTCCAATCTTCCTACATGTTTTTCAAATATGGTTTTAGGTAATGATTTGATAAACAAATATGTCAAATTCTCTTTGCATCTTGCTTGATTCATTTAAATCTTGAGGAGAGTTTGTTATCGTTGATTCTATAGAACCTATGCAATATAGGCTTTATGTTAGCATCCTTGATGTATCATATTTTGAATTCTTTGATACGCGATGGTTTATGTTATTTTCATATATGCAGGTAGGATAGTGGTAGAACTCAAACCACTAGCTAATACGTGTAGAGCAGTGAGCTTTCTCCATTACTCTATCTCTTTTCATCTGGTAATTCCTTTATAGAGCAGTGAGCTTTCTCATGTTTAGCATAACATTGTCGTGTTCTTTCAAATAGGCCAGCACTTTCTGCTCACTCTTCTCTATGTTGGCCTCAAGCTCCTTCTTTTGCTTCTCTATCCTTGCCATCCAAATGGCATCTCTTTCCTCCAGCTTCTTCAACAGGACTTCCTGATGCTTCTTCATATCTTTTACTACATACAAGAATGAGTTGGTGACAATGTTAGGCTGCGTGGTTGGTGCTAGTGCTGGTCAGGATCTGATTTAGGTATCCTCCTTGTTTTGGTTGAAGTACCAGCAACAGGGGCATGGCTGGTCTTTTCAGTAGCCATATCATGTGCTGCAGCAATGGCAGTCTTCTTCATTGCTTTCTCTACAATTTTCTTCAGTCTCTTGATTGTTTGAATTTCAATCACAGTTTTTCATGTCATAAACTCATCGGTAGGCAAAAATCTTACCTTTTCCCTGGTTAGCAGTGTATGAATCAATGATGGATGCCAAAGGTCTCCTTTGATCTTCTCTACACAAGACTTGATGCTTTTACAAATGACCTCTCCATACTGAATCTTTTTTCAGTTATAATGCAGTACAAGATCACCATTCTCTCAAATGTCAGGGTAGAATCATAGGTTGTTGGTTGAAGGGTGTATCTAAGAAAGTAGAACGAAACACTTACCATAGGAGAAGGTCCCTACTATATAAGGTTATAAAGACCTTGTCTTCCATGTCTTGCCAGGTTGTGTAAGAGTCAACAACACCTTCCTGGCATCTTTTTCATTAGCATTGGTCACCAATTGATTATATTCACAAGGGGTGGGTGGAATAATTTCAAATATGTTGTCAATGATGGCAGGGGCATAAGACACATCAGTGCCCCTAACCCTTACTGTATGGATTTTGAATGTAGCAACCTCAACATAGAATTCCCGTATAAAGGAGAGGTTAAATCCAGTAGGTACAACACAAAAAAATCTCATCTAAGTCTGGTAATAGCCTCTTGGATGAATGGAATTCCTTCAAACTTTCAGGGCTAAAGCCCTTGTCAACCAATGCTTCTTTGAAAGCCATATTACCAAAGTGGTCATATGCTTCCCTACAACTAAAAGTACCAAAGAAGATATTCATTCTCCCAGACTTTCTTTGATTGGATTGTGGTGATACTACCTTCCTTTTCTTGGCAACTGTCTTCCTTGATGTCTGAATCTGCTCAGCCACTCTTGCTTCATTCTCCTTCTCAGATTCTGCAGCCATCTCTTTACTATTAACAACAACATCTTCATCATGAGAATCTTCACCCTCAGAACTTTCCTCTTCAGAATCAGTGTAGTTCACTATCCCTTTTCTCTTTTTTCCTCCAGCATCAATATCCTTGGTGGCTTTGGTCACCATATTCAGAGTCTCATCTTCCCTCTTTATTGGTTGTGATTTTCCAAGCAACATGGGTTCAGGGCTAACTTGCTTGGCTTCTTTGGGCTTCAAAATAGATTTAGTCTTGGTTTTGGCTTGGGCAGAGGTTGTCACCGGATTGCTTTCCATTGTAGGAGCAGTGGTGGACTCTCCTAGAATGAATGGAGTCGCCTGGAACGCCTCATCAAGAATATGGGATGATGGTGGATTGGGTTTATCAACAACATTGGGTAGATTTTCTTGGTTATGAGTAGAATGCTCATCTGTTTGGGGACTTGGGGGTATAGGAAAATGACCACCAAGCAATAAGACTTGACTTTCCTCATTTGTGGGTGATGTAGGTTTCTTGTTAATGTCAATGTTGAGGGCTTTGTGGCTAGAAGAACTGGTAGAAACATAATGGGATGAAGTTTTGGAAGTGGAATGTTGGGTTGTACCTTGATCATCAGCCCCTATTTTGAGCTTCTTCAATGGTGGTTTTCTAGTCGATGATAACCTAGCCATTGTCTTTGACAGTGGTGCTTCGACAACAACAGACAAAGCGACTTCCATGGCTTGAGATTATGGTGCCTTCTTCCTCAGATTTCTTCGAGTTAGTTGATCAACAATGGTTCTTCCTTCTCCCTTATTTGTTTTTGGTTTTGCTCTCCCCATTTTGGTTTTTCTTTGAATACCCCTGCACTACACAGTAAACTAACAAATCCTTTTGAAAAAGAAAACTAGTAAAAAGTGTAGTTTGGATTCAAGTTGGTACTGTATGTAACAAAATCATGGGCTATTTGGTTGGGATAGAACAAAATAAAGGGGAGTTGAGAGGTTATGGTAAGAAAAAAACTAATCAAGGGTTGCTATTAGTACAAGATGGTTTTAGGTAATCATGTTACTAGCATGGGAAAATGTTGAGAATCTGATTCTTACTACCAAAAAACTGCTTTTATACAAAGCATCTTTACAGACTCTTGAGTGTATTTTCAGCTGACAAGACTTGTAGGCCAGGTGCAGGTTGTTGCAGCACTACAAGAAATTACTATAGCAATTGTACCTTTTTCACAAAAATCTTGTTATTAAAAAAAACAGAACTATCCAAACCTTCTAAAATAAAATACTTGTATTTACATATGTACTTTATTTAAAGGCCATGTCAGCCTTCACCATTAAACTCTAGGAATGAGTGAGGTGTACCACATATGTGGTACCTGTGATTTCAGCAGCACCATTATAACATTGCACCCTTTGACCATTCACTTTGAAAATAGATCCATTGTTGGAGTCAATGAGTTCCACTACTCCATAATGATGGACTTTGTGAACCTCAAATGGCCTTGTCCATTTGGATCATAGTTTTCCTGGAATTTTTTTTAATCTTGAGTTAAAGAGTAACACCTTTTAGCCTGCTACAAACTCTCTTTGAGACATCCTTTTATCATGCCATTTTTTGTTTTTTTGGTAAATCTTGGCATTCTCATATGCTTGATCTCTCAACTCCTCAAGTTCATTGATTTCTTGCTTTCTTCTTTCACCTGCAGCATTTACACACATATTAAGCTCTTTCAAAGCCCAAACAGCTTTGTGCTCAAGTTCTAGTGGTAAGTGGCAAGCTTTTCCAAAGACTAGCTTGTAAGGAGACATTCAAATAGGGGTCATATAGGCAGTCCTATAGGCCCAATGAGCATCATCAAGTTTGAAGGACCAGTCCTTCCTTGTTGGTTTTACCACTTTCTCTAGGATACTCTTAATCTCCCTGTTTGAAAGTTCAGCTAAGCCATTTGTTTGAGGGTAATAAGCAGTAGCTATCCTATGGCTTATGTTATACTTTTCAAGAACTCCTTTCATCATGTTGTTTACAAAGTGGGTACCCTCATCACTGATCATAGCTCTGGGAGTACCAAATCTTGTAAAAATTTGCTTATACAAAAATTTAACTACTGTCTTTGCATCATTGGTGTGAACAAGCTGCAGCTTCTACCCATTTAGATACATAATCTACAGTTACCAAAATGTATTGATAGTTTCCAAGCATGGGAAATGGTCCCATAAATTATATTCCCCATACATCAAAGAGTTCTACTTCAAGAAAGCCATTTAAGGGCATTTCATGTCTTTGGGAGATGGATCCAACCCTTTGACATTCATTACACCTTTTGACAAAGCTATCAACATCTTAAAATAGGGTTGGCCAGAAAATCCAGATTGTAGGACTTTGCCTGCAGTTCTTTGGCCACCAAAATGGCCACCATATGCAGCAGAATGACAATGCTGCAACACTACAGGCACATCATCATGAGGTATACACCTTTTAAAGATCTGGTCAGCTTCTAACTTAAACAAAAATGGGTCGTCCCATAGATAACTCTTTGCATCATGGAGTAACTTCTTTCTTTGGTTCTTATTTAGCTTAGGTGGTATGATCCCAACAGCCAAGAAATTTACAATGTCTGCAAACCATGGGGCTGTAGAATGATTCAGCGTTAAGAGCTGTTCATCTGGGAATTTTTCATTGATTTCACTAGAACTTGATTCTCCTTTCTATAATCTTGATATGTGATCAGCAACTTGGTTATTTATTCCTTTCCTATCCAATATTTCAATGTCAAACTCTTGTATCAAAAGCACCCACCTTATTAACCTTGGCTTGGCATCCTTTTTAGAAAGTAAATACTTAATGGCAGCATGGTCTGTATGAACGGTGACCTTAGTCCCCATCAAGCAGGATCTAAAATTTTCAAATGCAAAGACCACAGCCAAAAGTTCTTTTTCAGTGATTGAATAGTTTATTTGAGCATCATTTAGAATCGTACTGGAATAGTAGATAGGATGAAAAACCTTTTCCTTGATTTGGCCTAAAACTACACCAAATGCCCAATCACTTGCATCACACATTAATTCAAAAGGTTTTGTCCAATATGGTATGATAACAATGGCGGCAGAAATCAAAGCAATCTTAAAATTCTCAAAATTTGATTTACACTCTTTGTTGAAATCAAAAGGTTGGTCATGTTGTAGTAGCATAAAGAGAGGTTTGGAAATTTTTGAAAAGTCTTTTATAAACTTTCTATAGAAACCAACATGACCCAAGAAACTTCTTATTCCTTTTACATTTGTGGGCTCAGGTAGACTCTCTATAACCTCTAAATTGGCTTTGTCTACCTCTATTTCTCTTCTTGAGATTACATGTCCTAACACAATACCTTCCTTAACCATGAAGTGATATTTCTCCCAATTTAGAACCAAATCAGTCTCCTCACATCTCTTAGACCTTGTTCTAAATTTTTCAAACACTCCTCATAAGAAGATCCATAGACAGAGAAGTCATCCATGAATATCTCCATAGAGGTTTCTAACATATCAGAAAAAAAGGACATCACGCATTTCTGGGATGTGGCAGGAGCATTGCATAGTCCAAATGGCATTCTTCTAAAAGCAAATGTACCAAAGGGGCAAGTGAAAGTGATTTTCTCTTGGTCCTCATGTGCAATAGCAATCTGATTATAGCCTAAATAACCATCTAAAAAGCAATAGTATTCTTTCTCAGCTAATCTATCCAACATTTGATCTATGAAGGGCAAGGGGAAATGGTCTTTATGGGTTGATTTGTTGAGCTTCCAATAATCCATGCATATTCTCCATCCTGACACTATCCTAGTTGGGATTAGTTCATTCTTCTCATTTTCTATTACAATCACACCTCTTTTCTTAGGCACACATTGGACATGACTTACCTAAGAGCTACTAGCTATAGGATAAATAATGCCAACATCAAGCCATTTTAAAATTTCCTTCTTAACCACATCTTTCATCACAGGTTTCAATATCCTTTGAGGTTCAACAAAGGTAAATTCCTTGTCTTCCAAAATGATTTTGTGTTGACAAATAGATGGACTTATACTCTTCAAATCAAAGATGGTCCAACCTATGGCTTTGGTATGGGATAGAAGCATTTTTACTAATAGGTTCTTCTTGTTTCTTTTCTAATGATAATGAAATGATCATAGGTAGCTTGTTATCTTCTCCCAAAAATGCATACTTAAGATAGGCAGGTAGTTGCTTCAATTCTAAGTCTGATAGGGATTTTCTGGATAGCAATGGGTTCTGTTTGAGCTCATCTTCTAACAACTCATATGCTTCAGCATGTTGCAATATCTCATCACTTTCCTCCTCACCACTATCTTCAAATGATTTAGTTTTTTCACCTAGAATTTCCTCTAAAGCTTCCTCATGACACCATGACTATATAGCACCAACTATAGAACAATCCTCCTTTTCCTCAGGATATTTCATAGAGTTAAAAACATTTAAAGTGGCTTTTTGATCCTGCACTCTCATGGTCAACTCTCCTTTTTGGACATCAATGAGGGTTCTATCAGTGGCTAGAAAAGGGTCTTCCTAACAGAACAAGGGTGTCTTTATCTGCCTCAAAGTCAAGGATTATAAAATCAGCAGGGAATATGAACTTGTCCACCTATACCAATACATCCTCTATCTTTCCTTTGGGAAATGCTATGGATGTATCAGCCAACTGTAAGGTAAAAGTGGTTGGACTAGCCTCTCCTATCCCTAAGGTATTAAACATAGATAAATGCATAAGATTGATGCTAACACCTAAATCGCACAGGGCGTTACCAACATGTTTCTCACCTACTGAACAAGGAATTGTGAAACTTCCATGGTCTTTAAGTTTAGAGGGAAGTTTGTTTGACAAGAGGGCACTACATCCTTCAGTAAGGGCCACAGTCTCATATTCAATCAGTTTCTTTTTCTTACTCAAGATATCTTTCGAAAATTTGGCATAGTTGGGCATAGTCTCAATTGCCTCCACCAATGGAATATTGATGTGCAATTGTTTGAATACCTCCAAGAACTTTTTGAATTGAACTTCCTCCTTCTGGTTGCTTAACCTTTGTGGGTAAGGAGCATAAGGTGGAACTAGGCTAATCACTAGTTTCTTAGGATTTTAGACAGTAGTCATGGTAGGTGCACTATCTGCTGGTTTGGATGGTGGTGTATCAACATGGTCTTTGGGTGGTGAACCTTTGATAACACTATTTGTACTTTACTTTTTGGTTGATGATTCCTTTTCACTAGGAAAAAACAATGGGAAATCAGATCTGCTTGACATGGGTGCAAATCCTTGGTCTTCTGCAGTTTTAGAAACAACAGGAGGGGTTGTTGCAGCAATAGGTGGTACTGCTTTAGCAATTGGTACTGCTTCTACAGTGGCTTTTTGTGGAATTTCTACTAGATCTTTTCCACTCCTTAAGATCACAACTTTCACATGCTCTTTGGTCAGTATCTTAGGGATCTCAGTATCATTGGGTAAAGTTCCAACAGACCTGTTCATCAACTCTAGTGCTATTTGACCAATCCATGTTTCCAAAGTTCTAATGTTAGCATTTTTGTGATTCATTGCTGAGTTGGTTTAATTATAAAACCTTTTAACAATGCCTCCAAACAATTAGATGAATCACCTTGCTGGTTTGGCTTGTTTTGAAAATTAGACTGATGCTGAAAATGAGCAGGTTGATTTTGAGAAACATTTGGTTGAAAACCTTGTCTTTGCTCTTTTACAACTGGCAGGTTCAAACATGGACTATTCCAAGAGAAATTAGGATGGCTTTTCCAACTGGAGTTGTAAGTGTTTGAAAATTAGGCAGGTCTATTGTGTAGAAAGTTTATAGATTCAGAGTTAAGGCTGCATTGGTCAAAAGTATGACCTTCACCACAATACACACATTGGACAGGCAAGGATTCATAAACAACTGCAGTGGCAACATTATTAGCAGTAGGGTCAGCTAAGTTTTTCAACAAGCTAGTTATGGCTGTTAGTTGTGTTGTAAGATCAGTATAAGGATCTATTTCATGAATGCATGTGACCATTGTTGTTAGCAATTTTCTCCAAAATATCAAAATCATCATTATAAGTACTGGAAGTAAAGGCTCCACCTGCAGTAGCATCTAACATTTGTTTAGCAGTGGTATCAAGACCATTGTAAAATGTTTCTAGCTGAATGCAGTAGGGTATGCCATGATGTGGAAATTTCATTAGTAATTCCTTGTACCTCTCCCAAGCATCAGGAACTGCTTCATCATCCATTTGTCTAAAGAGACAAATTTCATTTATGAACTTGGCACTCTTGGTTGGGAGAAAATACTTTTTTAAAAATTTCTCAGCCATCTCATTCTATGTGGTGACTGAGTCTGGTTGCAACATGTTGTACCACACTTTGGCTCTGTCTCTTAATGAAAAAGGAAATAACTTCACCCTTAAGGCTTCATCAGAAATTCCATTAAGATGGAAAGAGTCAGTGACTTCCATAAAACATTTAAGATGCATATGAGGATCCTCAGATGGTAATCCAGCATATTTGACATTTGTTTGTAACATGTGAAACATAATGGGATTAAATTCAAAATGGTCACCATGAATAGCAGGCCTACGTATTCCAGGATGTAATTGATTTAATATTGAAATAGTATAGTCTATGATGCCACCAATATGTGAATTTGCAAGCCTAATAACCTCCTCCTCAGGATTGGGTATTGGATCAGGTTCTACCTACAAATAAATTTGTTGCCATTTCAGGAGTAACTAGAATAGGCAACACATTTCTTTGTACCCGTCTTCTCCTTCTAAAGATTCTTTCAATGTCCAGACTCAAAAATAGTACCGTGAGGTATCCTTGGCATAAACCACTAAAAATGAACACTTGATGGTAGAAAAATCAAATTTTAAGGTAACTCAAAGAAAACTCTTTTTGGCTAAAAATCCTTGGCAGCGGTGCCAAAACTTGGTGTAGATGAATCTATACCCTCAAAAGGCTATAATAACAAGTAAATCATGCAAGTATACATGGATTACAAGTATCGTCCAAATCAAGTAATAATGGTAAGTAATACCAGATATCGTTCCACAAAGATTTTATATGCAAAGAGAGTCATAAAAGTTAACATTAAAGTGAGATTTCATAAAAGGGTTTTTGGAAGCAATAAAGCTTCAGAGAGAAAATATCTTTGCAAGAGTTGGTAACCAAATACTAAAATGAAGCAATAATTAAAAGATAATATGAATGCAAGATCATGTTGGATTTCAACAACGAAGTGTGATGAATATTACTCTACAAATAACTCTTTACAGCACTACTGGATTGAACGGCCCTCCAAGGAAGTGGAGATTAGACCATATGTTGGAAGTGTACTCGGTGATCCATCAACCCCGAACTAGTACATATCTTGCCTTTTTTTCCATATAGTTTTGCAACCCATAAGATTACGACGACTCTTTATAGCCTCTATAACACATTTAGTAAAAATATTTATGTGTCTTAATTTTAAGTCCAACTCATCTAAATAAAATAACATGTGTCAATTTGTCAAAAATTGCCAGATGAAATATTGGTACCATTTGTGAATAGTTAAATAATTTGCTATTAACAAGCAAACATCAAGTAACACTTGGCGTAATCTCACAACCTTCACTTACACCAATATTAAGGTATTTAGCCTAGCATGACTGAATGTAAGTTCTTAAAAGTAAATTACATAAATAGAAATGATTGAATGTAAATGACGTAAAAGTAAATCTTTGCACGAAAAGTAAAGAAAGCTGGAAAGGTTGCTGTAGCAACATACAAGAATGAAGAACACTAAAAAGTACTTGCAAATTAAAAAGTAACAAGGAACCAAAGCTTTGATTAAGCTTTGTTCCTGATGACACTTGTTTCCAAAAGGTTACACACCACACTTCACACACTTATTCAAAGGATTACACACCACTATTTATACTACTAGAGGGGGAATTAAAAGGTACAAAAAGGGGTAATATCTAATGATTAATAACCAAGGGAGAAAAGAAAGATGCCTTAGTACAAGATGCTTTAGGCATCTTGCAGGAGCATCATCTATCTAATGCCTTCTTCAAAACATTGACTTTTCACCTTATTCAACGAGATTGAGCCTTGTTGTGCCAATATCCAACATCTGTTACTGCAGCAACGTATGCACCTTCTACAATAATGCTTATGTTAACCTTTTACTCAACAAATTTATAAGACATAGCTCCACTAAATGTAAAATCATAAAATAAGACTAAAAGACTCAATATAGGATTAAGAAAGGTGTAAAATGCAGTGAAAGAAAGACATAATTGGGTGCTAAAGTGTATGCTTTTTCACATATATCAGTAACATTTGGTGGTAATGGAAAAGAATACACCAGAGGATTTGATGTACTGACTAATGGAGTAACTAATTTTAGATGAGTTGCCTATGTCGAAGAACTAAAGCACAACTTACTCAATATTAATCAGCTTTGTGATAAAGACATCTTAGTGATTTTTTCTAAGGAAACTTGTACAGTCAGTGAAGGATGGAAAACTTGCCCTTACTGGTACTTAATGTCTATGTTATCAACATGGACTCCTTTCTTACTAAAAATATCAGTTTTCTTTCTAAAGCCTCTTTAGATATCAACTAGTTATCGCATAAGAGGCTCTCCCATCTCAATTTTAAGACACTGCAAAGGAACTAGTTACAAGACTTCCTCAGCACTCATATGCAAAGGAATCTCTTTGCTTAACATGCGAGAAAGGGAAGCAAAGAAAAAATAGTTTCAAATCAAAGCAAGTCTCTTTAGTAACTACTCCTCTCCATCTACTTCACATGGATTTTTGGCCTTGTCAATATACAATCCATTTTTTGAAAAGAAGTATACCCTCGTTATTGTTGATGAGTTCTCTAGGTATACATGGGTCTGGTTTCTCAGATCCAACAGTGACACACCTAAAAAAAGTATTTCCTTTGTAAGAAAATGAAAGTACTCAATAGCCGAACTTCACTCAATAAGATTGATCATGGTATTGAATTCAAAAACGGTACCCTATATATTTTTAGAGCAAAATAATTTCTCATAATTTCTCAGCTGTAAGAACGCAACAACAAAATGGAGTTGCAGAATGGAGAAATAGAACCATTATTGAAGCTGCTCGAACAATGCTCGGTGAATCTCATATTCCAACTCATTTCTAGGCTAAAGCTGTCATCACTACACGTTTTACTTAGAAGCTCGCTGATTGTCAAGCGATTCAAGAATACAGCTTATAAACTCTTTCATGGAAGAAATCCCATGCTCAACTTTCTTCATATATTTGGTTGCAGATGTTATATTCTTAACAACAGAGAAAATTTTGGAAAGTTTGATCCTAAAGCTGATGATGGTATCTTCCTTGGATATTCTTCTATATCCAAAGCATTCAGAGTATTCAACAAAAGAAGTCAAGGCATTGAAGAAACAATTCATGTAACTTTTGATGTATCACGTTCAACTAACTCAAAGCCTATTCTTAATGATGAAGAACGAAACTAATGGATGATATCTCACTTTAGAGAACTTGAAGCATCATTCAGTGATCATTATCACACTGAATAATCAGATGTTGTTAATGATCTAAATATCATTCCTGGTGTGTATAATAGTAGAGTTGAATCCTCTTTAGGGATATCTGCTATTCCTATTAACACAGGCCACCCTTGGATTCATTAAATGTTGACCACTCAAATGAAGAATAATCTTTAACCACTGAATCTCTTCCAGTAAACAATGCTCTATCTAAACTCTCCAAGAGATAAGATTGAATGCTAAAGAATCTATTGTTGAAGTCTCATCTTTAGTACTTGAGCCTCCACCTACTGAAGATCCAGATCTTACACCTCAAGAACCCACTCAGAGATGGACAAAGAATAATTGTATTCATCAAATTATTGGTGATCTAAATGCAGAACCCAAGAAAATCGATGAACCCATCAGGATCCAAAAATTGAGTCAACGCTATGCAAGAAGAACTGACTGAATTTGAAAAATAAAAGGGTTTGGTATCGTGTCCTTCGTCCATTCAACAAGTCAGTTATAGGTACCAAATAGTTGTATCATAACAAGCTGGATGAACATGGCACTATAACCCGGAACAAGGCTAGACTTGTTGCTCAGGGATATAGATAAGAGGAAGGCATAGACTATGATAAAACCTTTGCTCTAGTGTCCAGGCTGAAGCAATTCGGGTATTTTTAGCCTATGTTGCTCACAAAGATTTCAATGTGTATCAAATGGATGTAAAGAGTGCCTTTATAATGAAAAACTTTAAGAAGAAGTCTATGTTGAACAACCTCCCATTTTTCTTGATTCTAAATATCTAGACTATGTCTATAAATTGGACAAAGCTCTCTATGGGTTAAAAAAGTACCTCGTGCTCGGTATGATACCCTATCCTCCTTTTTTATCACTGAAAAGTTTAAACGTGTAAAGATTAATAGTACCTTGTTTCTTAGGAAAATAAAGGGTCATATCATTCTTCTTAAAATATATATATATCGATGACATTATATTTGAATCCACGAATCCATCGCTATGTGTTTGATTCTCTGAATGCATGAAAAGAGAACATAAAATGAGCATGAAGGGTGAACTAACTTACTTTCTTGGTCTTCTAATTAAGGAATCTGATAAAGGTATCTTCATAAGTCAAATTAAGTATGTTAATGATATATTGATCTAACTCAATGCTCAATAATGAAAACCCCTATGGCACCTCCTCCAACACTAAACAAGGATCCTAATAAGAAACATGTTAACATTACTTCCTATAGAGGGATGATCGGCTCCTTACCATATCTGGCAGCTAGTCGATCATATATCATGTACTATACTTGTCTTTATGCATGATATCAATTTAAACCCAAAGAGTCTCATCTGATCGTTGTAAAGCAAATATTCAGATACCTGAATGGATACCCCAATCTTGGTCTTTGATATCCTAACTCAGGATTTTATCCAGTTGAGTATTCAGATAGTGATTTTGCAGTATGTACGCTAGATAGAAAAAAACTATTGGAGGTTGCCAGCTTCTTGGAGAAAAGTTGGTTAACTGGACAAATAAAAAGTAAAACTTAGTGTCCACATCAACCACTGAAGATAAGTAAGTCGTTACTGGTAGCTGTTGTGCTCAAGTCATTTAGATGAGAAATCAACTCATAGATTATGATCTTCATTTATCAAAGATCCCCATCTATCAAAGATCCTCATTTATTGTGATAGTACTAGCGTTATAACTATAGAAAATAATCTTGTTCTTCGCTCAAAGACATATTAAGATTATATATAATTTTATCAGAAATCATGTTATGAATGATAATATTGAACTTCACTTTATTCCCACTGAGTACCAGGTCGCTGACCTTTTTACAAGACCCCCTGATGAGACAAGGTTTAACATGTTAATCAGCGAACTAGAAATATTGAATTTCGAGGATTAAAACCTTCCGTTATTAAGATACTCAGTGATATGAATGAATGTTTTAGTGCTCTTACTCTATCATTGAACTCTTCTTAAACGTATATTTTATCTCCCAAGGTACGTCTTTCTTTCTCTATCACTGAAATGTTTGTCCTTGTGATAATTTATTTAGTAATACCCTTTCAAAACTTAAAAAGAATCACTTAACTCTTTTCTTGTTTAGTGAAAAAGTTGTTTTAAAAGGATAATAAATGGTCATTATAACAGGAAAACAATTGTCCCATACTCTGACACATGATGGTCATTCCCATTCCCTAACCAATGAAAACCTAGGGACGTGACAAAAACCATCATGACCCTACTTGTCATAAACTGTCATTTCTCTCTCTCCTCTTTATCTCTCATCTCACATATAAATATTCATCTCACAACCACTCTCACTCTTTACGCTCTCAAAACCAATGCACGATTTCCCTCACTCTCTAAAGTAAGAACAACCAAGAACACACACGCACACTAATCTTTTTCCTAAATCTTTAAGACTAGCAGGTCTATTTTTCTACATTTAAATTGTCCATCTATCTTTATTTTTTCAAAATTGTTTGTTTTAATATTTTTCGGAAAAACAAAAATTATTTCTTTTTTAAAAACCATTCTTCCTTTTGGTTTTTTAAAATTCCTACCTTCTTTGTTTGTTCTTCCTTCAAACCATTCTTGTATATTTTTTATGTACATTTTGTACTAAAAATCTTTGTTTGTTCTTCCTTCTTTCTATTCTTCTAACACAAAAATGGAAGCCGCAAAGAATGTTAACTTTGACCTGGTTAACTGCATGTTCAAACCCAACAACCATCTTGCCCTCCTCGAAATACCAAGTGCAAACCTCAATTCCTTGATGTTGCATAGTTCCTACATAATAGTGTAGTTAATCATGCTCTCACCTTCCAACTTATTGTGATTAAGGATTTCCTTTGGAAGTTTTAGTACACTGCCAAAACTGTCCATACCCAAGATGTTAAAGGGAATGAGACAACTAAGATCTCACTGCATATCGATGATACATCAGCTAGTTTTGGGCTAGCAATCCTTCGTTTCAGCACTGAACCGCCCAAAATCCAAAAGATATGCTAGCGAACCGTCAACTGAAGAAAATGTCAAGTTCCTTGACAATATCGGATATGAATGGGCTAAGAAGAAGGATACTGACGAGCTCAACAAGTCTCTGACCAAGATCGAGAAGAACATGCTGACGACTGCCTGGAACTTTCTCTTCACACATTTCCTCCAATGCATGGGTGGAAAGACTGGCAGACAAGACCAGGCCAATCGAGTTGCACTGAACATGGGCTACTCAATAATCTACAACTGCAACGTGTATTACGATCAACTGACTTTTTACAATCCGGTGCTGAAGATTAACAAACATCAAAAGGAAAAAGATGATTCCTTACATCCTCTTTCTCAATAGTGTCTTAGCCTGAATATTAAAGGAGGAATATCCTAAAACCAGTGACCTTTCACTATCAAGACTGGGTCAGAGAATCCTCAACCATAAGCCCTCTCTTCCCAAGTATGCTTCAAACAGAAAATGCTTCTTCTACTCTCACTTCTTCCCTTTCAGCATGGACAACAACAATGGCTCAGCCTCAATGTCCATCCAAAACACAAAATATTTTCCTCACTGAAGAGGACACAATTTGAAGCTCATATTAACCCTCAAAAGAGGGATAAAAAGATCCAGAAGGGAAAAGCCGCAACGCTGAGTGACGCCTATCGATAGGCCAAACTTATTGAATTTGGCCTCAGCGCCAAGGCATTTGCAGCCCAAGCCATCTCTTTAGCAGATTTCTCAGTTGTTGTATCTATGAGGTCTATCCAAGCCACCTTAGTGACTTTTATCACCGAGTGTATGATTCCAGGCACCTTCACTACCTCCTTGCTCCATAGGATCACAACCCCCAATTATTTAGCAATCGTTTTGTCTCCTCCTCCATTGGTCTCGGTGACATGAACTGATGACATAAAAGTGATTATCCCCACAAGTGCTAAAGCCACAACAAGCACCGAACATGAGGGCTCTTCTCTCAAAAACTCAACAAATAAACATTGATCCTCATAATAGTGTACATACTCAGGGTTGAGCCATTGGACAACATTGAATGATCCTCAGGTCCTTCCATGGAGAATTCCTCAGCCGGTGAATTTGACATGGCTGATGATGTTAAATTGATGTTGCCAGCTTTAGACATGGTGCTAACTAAAGTCAAGTCTATGACATCCAAAGCTAAGATTGTGCAAAAGTCCCTCTCCAAAGTCAAGGCTGACACTGAAGGACATCTCACTACCCTAAAAGCTGAAGTGTCAAAGATAAAGTAGGTTTTGTGTAGAACACATCAACAATCCAGACCCTTCATAATTCCTTCAACAAACAATCTGAAGAGGTCAGTGCTCAACTCACCCAACATCACGATCTTCTTAAGCAAATTCTTCACGCCATCCAACATCCACCAACATTAGAACCATCCTTTAGAGTCTCTGACAGGATGACTCAATATGGTCGCAGAGCTGAGCTTGTGACAAGCCCAATCTTTGGCCAGCTTGGAGAAGGGTGTTAAGGAATTATCAACTAGGCACTTCTCTCTTAGGTAAATGATGATGACAAAGACAGGGAGAAGATTGTAAATAATGAAAAGCCCATCTGTAAAGCTGAAGCGGTAGAAGGAGTAAAACTCAAATCTGAGGCATGCAACTTAATCGAAAAATCTCAAGATGAATTTGAAGCCACTAATGAAGATATAGATGATGCTGTTATCATCAAAGTCGACCAACCTTCCACCTCAGCAGCCGCTAAAGCTGAAGGTGAAGAAAAAGAAGATGATGATGCCGATGATGAGAATGCTGACATCAGGCACAAAGATGAAAATGATGATGACAATGATGGAGATGATGACTTCTTTGTTCGAAGAGTGCCTCAACCCATTAACAAAGAAGTCACCATTCGAGAACCATCGTCTCAGCCTCAGCAAGAAAGATCCTCTTAGTAGGAGAGATCCAATGTTAATCAATGTAAAGGAAAATAGAATATTCAAGACCTCTCTACTTTTGAGGGGGAGACATAGGTATTCTCATATCTTGTTGTCTATATCCCTAAACCCCTTCCTTTATCTTGTACCTATGAACCTCTTATTTCTCTTGAACCTATCTTTGTAATAAATCCCTTTCTCAACCTTTTCTTGCCTTACCACCTCCTTCTACCGTAATCTCATCCTCTTATCCATCATGGGACTCTCCTCCTAAAATATCTGAGATACCTTCAACAATTGAAGAAGAACTTCCATGGTATATATCTGAAGACTCTAATGTCGAAGAATATGAAGATTCAAGTCTCATTTCTCGAAGATCTTCAAGCTCAAACTTTCAATGTTCTTATTTTGAAGCTGAAGAATCCAAAAGGATGGTTCAGATAGTAGCTAAGCTAACTCATACCAAAGTAAAAATTCATCTTCATACCTTTGGTGATGATGTCGTCTTTCTATATGATGCTGAAAGAGAAGAAGCACTAAAAGCTCAATAGAAAATTGAAAAACAATGGAAGCTGCTGAACGAGAGTCTTGTTCTTGCAAAGGCTTTGGCCATTGATATGCATGCTAAAGGAAAATTTAGAAGGGCAAACCCCATGGATGCACAAGCCATTCTATTTCAGGAAGCTGAACAAGACAGAGAACATGAGTTGTCTTTAAAGGTTAAGGAACCAAGATGGTGTAGACTAAAGACAAAACATCGTCTCAGCTACACGACAATCATTGATGCCACCATCACCGACAAAAAGAAAAATAGGAAGGTACTTGTCAGTATGAAGATTTCCAGAGATGATCAAATTAGTCTCATGAATATCCTCCATACTTGTATAAGTAAGGATATGAGGAGTGGTTGGAAATCCAGCAGTGCATTCAGAAATCCAAATCCATGTATAAAGGTATTGTTGAGAAGGAGTTGAACATTCTCTTTGACAAAAATGTCAAAATCTATTACTGTACCTCCTCTACCTTAGAAGAACTCTCGCCGAAGAAACAACACTGAATAAGGGCCCTCTTATAAAAATGAGCACCAGACCAAGTTTTCACTTAATGATATTCTGAACATGAAAGGCCGTGATATATTAATGCTGAACCTCTCTCTCCCTAACCAAGGTCCTTAATTTCCATGTAAGGTTCTTTTTCAGACCTGAACTAGGAATGTTCTTCATAGATACAGATGGCAAGCTATGCTTTCAGCGAGTCTCAAAACTTCCTCTCGTACCACTCGAGCATTTAAGCTTCCTTCTTCATTAATGTGAACCTAACATGACTGGGAAAGACATCAATCTAAAGATCATAAGGGAGATGAAGAAATGAAAGAATCAAGGAGAAGAAGTCCTTGAATATATATAACCTTCAATGATCTTAGCTGATAGATACATTCTACTTTCTTCTTTGGAACCAGTTAATGTATTTCTTTTCAGTTGTACTTCTAAATTTCAATAATTGTAACTTCTTCCACAATTAAATGAAATTTCAGTTAAGTACTTTTTATCTATCTTAGTACTAAGAAGATCACTCAAAATATTAAATGGGACAAGTACGTTATGAGTCTTATTTCCCTTCTGTTTTATCTTTGCAATTATCTCTATGTTGATTTGTTATCATCAAATAGAGGGTGATTGTTGATCCAAACTCTCTTAGTGATTTGGTGATGACCCTTTTACTTAGTTAAATTACTTAAATTCTGCTTTCAGTATTTCAATTTCAGCGATAAGATATAACTGAGTCTACTTAATTGCCATTAAGCATATAATGTAACAGGTTAGAGCTTAAGTCCTTCAAATACAAACTCACACCAAAAGAAAACTTCAACGATATAAAAGAAGTAGTTGAAGATAAAGATGGTTTACTCGTGATTTGAAGCGACATTCAGGGATACCATGGCTATCTACATCAAAGTGTGAAATCTGAACAAAACTCAAGGATAGCTGAAAGAGCACTCAACGACCCATCTCTATAGTTGGATCAAGCCCTGTGATTCAATATTGATTTCATCTTACTCTCTTGCACAAAAGTACATACACCATGCATTGACCAGACAAAGGTACGTTACAATTTGCTTTATGTCTACAAACGTGCTCACTTACTATCTGAAACAACTGTTCATGAGCGGCCAAAAGCCTGCCAAATCTGAAGAAAAAGTACAAGCATTCAACTCATCTCCTGATACGTGGATTGTACCTTCCGAGGTGCATTTAATGCAATAGGTATACATAGCTGAGAAGAGTCTTATTCTCAGTTATGCCTTCAACATCTTCTAACTCTCTTTTCTTTTGTTCTTACTTTTCTTGTGCAAGAAATATCTTTGTGATTCTCAAGATTATTTAAATTAAGATGCTTCCTTATCTAGTTCCGCAACAATATGTAAATTTCATATTGTTTTTTTCTTAATCGATTACAAAATTTAAAAGGTAAAATATTGTTTGTAGGTATTCATCCCTCCCTTCTACAAACTATTCATATTTGTAGATACCCTTTGGTACCAACACTAATATTTATTTATAATTAATATTAATCAAGGTTACAATTTAAAAAAATGTCAAAAAGCTTTTAAAACATTACTCCATGTAGCATTTAAATAAGCTAGCTTATAAGTTACTTTTTGCCTATCCCAACGGGTTTTTTGAAATAAGCTCAAAAAATAGGCTAGCTTATAAGTTACTTTTTGCCTATCCCAACGGGGTTTTTGAAATAAGCTCAAAAAATAAGTTCTTTTATATTCGTTAAACATATCTCAAATATAAAAAGTATAATTGATTTTTACTAAAAAATGGGACGAAGACATTGGAATTTTTTTTCTTAGAACCCTAAGGGTCCGTTCGATTTGTAGGAACAGAAAGGATTTGAAATTCAAATCCATTTTATTCCTGTGTTTGGTTTGTAGGATTACTCGAATTTGAAATCCCGTAGTTGATGGATTTGGAAATCCTCAGGAGATAGTTGGTATTTCAAATCCAAATCCTGATGAATTTCATAAAAATTCCATCGCTTCTTTCCTTCCTACCCTAATACGACCTCCCTAATTTCATCCACCCATCTTCTACAAATCGTCGACTTTCGAGTTCAATCAGCATCACAGATTAAATCCTCAATCAAGGTTCAAAGATCCTTTATTCTTTCTACTTTCAAATGATTTTCTTCTTAATCACACTTTTACTTCAAGTTTTATTCTTAATCGTATACAGATCGTCGACTCTCGAGTTCAATCAACAACACAAATTTAATCCTCAATCAAGCTTCAAACATCCTATATGCTTTTACCTTCAAATGATTTTCTTCATAATCATACTGCTATTTCAAGTTTTCTTCTTATTGTATGTTTACATCAAGTTTCTTCTTAACAATATCTCTTGGGCTTTCTTCTAAAATTTTTGCACCAATGACTTTAGGAGTTGAACGTATAGTAAGATAACCTTTTTGAAACTTTCGAACTCCCAAGGTTGCAATCCTGGTTGTAGGTCACCTTTATGAGTTCACCAACCCTAATGGTAGCTAGGCATCATGGAAAGGTTGCACTCCTGTTGTAGGTCACATGCTACAATGCTTATATCGGCTTCTAATTGATTAACACTTTACAAATCAAATTACAGAGTAGGCGGTGAGCTATTCAAGTAATTTCACAACCTGAATTTAGTTTTTCTATAGGTTCTCGATGAATCTTTATTCTTTGAATCCATAATCCAACCATGGGGAATTGGTTTTTATCCTCATTAGAGTAAATCGAGGTTTATTTTTAGATGTTGGTTTCCTTTGGGAGAGTAGATTAGAAGTGCTTCCTTTGGGTGGTTTTAAAGTATTCGTTCCTTTTGTGCTCAAGCTTTTACTTGGTTCCTTTACTTCACCATCCAATCCATACCTTGTTTGGTAGGAAAAACAAAACATTTTCTTTTTATGAGTATCTTTATATTGTATTTGGAAAAGATCAGGCTCAAGGAAATATAAAAAGAGATTTTGTCAAGATAGAAGAGGAGGTTGATGTAGAAGAACAAAACACAACATGTTTTGTATGATAAGTCCGATAATATGATGTCAAGTAGCAATATTTATGACGACAATGCAAATATACAATATGAATAAACTTCAAGTGCGCATGGTAAGAAGAGAAAAAGCCGAGTAGATCCTATGGTTGACAGATTCAATAATACAGTTACCAAACTTGGAGAAAGTGTGGAGAAAATGACGAACTAACTTAACAAGGGTTTCGAATGAGAAGAAGAACTTGGTAAGAAATGTTCGATGATCACTTCCAAGACTTCAAAAATGCAGTCATTGACTCAACCATAGAAGTTTGAAGTAATTTCAATAGGGCAAATTGCATGAAAAAGTAATGTACTTTGACTTGATTCCTATTTTGGGTAACGTACTTTCAAAACTTTCATTTTGGTACCTAAGATGTAAAGTTTTAAACATTTAAGTACCCGGGTAACTGGTTGAAGTATTAACTGGTTATCATACCGATGTGGCGAGTGATGTGGTATCGAACTCGGTATTATTTGTTGACCTAGTCAATGACGTGGATTTTTTTAATCTAAAATTAGTCTTTTTTTTAGTCTAAAATTAGTCTTCACTGAGTTACCTGGGTACTTAAATGTTAAAACTTTACATCTTAGGTACCAAAATGAAAGTTTTGAAAGTACGTTACCCAAAATAAGAATCAAGTTAAAGTACGCTACTTTTTTATGCAATTTGCCCATTTCAATAATATGAGAAAACTCTGAAAATGTGAATAATGTTTTGGGACTTGCAAAAAATAGAAAACGGAAGCTTTCGCGAGTGGATTTTTAGAAGAATGAAAATAATTAAAGATTAAATATGTATTTTGGAAGAACAATGTTGACGGTTAGTTATGTAATTTTCAAACAACAAATTAGATGATTAAATATATAGTTTTAGAACAACAAATGAGATAATTAAATATATAGTTTTGAAAAAAATGAAGAATTTGATATTTTTTTGATTAAACTGGATATCTAACCCGTTGTACGAGCTGACTAATCTCAAGGCGACCACCTGCAAAACAGGTAGTCCGGAGTCACTGCATTTGAACCTCCGTGGCCACAAGGGGATTTTTGTTCTACATTGGATTTGAACCTAAGACCTCCTGACACTTTTAATCTTTGAAGCCAAGCTTAAAACTATCAGATACCACCCTTGTGGTTAAGAATTTGATAATTAAACATATAGTTATAGAAAAATCAACACCAAAAAAATAAATTATTTATAAAACAAATAAATATTAAAAATAAAAAAAATTTAATTTAATTTCAAATCCAACAAAACTAAAAAAGATTGCAAATTCCTAAAAACAATGCTGCAAATGAGTCGAAACTCAAAGGAATGAGATTCGGATTCAAAAAATAGGCGAGGGAAATAGGGGATTGGGCCCGGAATTAGCTCCCCGTCGGCTACTTTTGCTCTATTTCCCTCCTTCTTTCTCCCTCACACACACGTACTAAACTTGTAGTTTAGGGTTTCTTTTCATTCTACTTAGAGAGGGATAGAGGATCCTTCTCCGGAACAGCCATTACAGGTATGCAATTTCCATCGACTTATTTTTCTCTTGTGCTTGGTTTTTTAATTTCCGGCAAAACGTTGTATATGCTGGTCAAATCGAAGGACAACTGGTTGTGTTTTCTGTGCATTCCGATTATATCCTGACCCTCTACTACCATCAATGCATCAAATCCATATATAAAATCGTATTTGCCAACCTTGTATATGCTATACTCTATTAGGACTTTTTTTAGGTTGCATAATACATTTTATAATTTGTTTCATAATTATAGAACTTGTTACGACACATATTTTGGTACTAATATAAGTTCTTTTTGCAACATTGAATTTCATCGTATGAAACTACTTCTTGGAACATCTGTGTTTTTAAATGTAGTAGTAGATAATATATATTTTACGGCCACATAAAGTGTCCTATCATATACGTTATTGGGACTCTTAGCTTTATGTAGAACATTTTATAGGACACTTGAATTTGTTTCATCATCATATAACTTGTTAGGTCGCCTAATTTTGTCTTGACAACTTTTTGTAAGGCCTTTAGATAGGACGCCTATGTTTTTGGTCCTCTAAAGTTAAGGGTCCTATTAAAATGGTTTTGTAGGATACTAATAGGCATCCTAATAGGTGCCTTTTGTTGTAGTGGACATCTTATGATACATATACCTTCCATGTATACTTTTACGTCTTTTGAGTCACAATGTTGACTGTTTGGAGTAACAGTTTACGTGTAATAATATAAATCCTTTAGGTTTCTAACATACCCCATGTTAATGTTTTTCATCACTTGTTTTTAAGTTTTCAGGTTAAAACGAACTTTTTCAAAACCATCAATCTCAAGTTCAAAGTCTCTTAGTTATAACTTTAGAAGATGAGGAAATCAAATAATGGATGAAAATATTTGAATTTTCTTTCTTCTATTTTTGCTTTATATAAGTATTATGTGTTGATTAAAAGTTTATGAAACATGACAAATACAAGGGAATTGATTGAATGCATTTAATAGGAAGATGCAATAAGCAATAGCAGACAATGAAAGGCCAGTTTACTTTTTACAAATTTTCTTCTCTAATATAATTAACTGATATTTTTGGATCCTTGTTATTTAGTAATTTCTTTTTTGGGCCTTATTATATTTTAAACTTTTTTGAAGTATTAATATATAGTAAAAGATTTGGGACCCTTATTATTATTATATTTGCAGGTAGGAACGACCCTACAACAAAGGAGGGAGTCGGTAGGGCAACCATCGATATCCAATTCCCCAAGATTCCGTTGTCTTCTGTATAACGAAACAACCTTCGCCAATCTTAGTATGCGTGTACGTCATGCTGTCACGATCCCAATGTTTCCCTTTAAACTGTTAGCTTTCAACTTCTCTTCCATTGCCAACGAGCTACTCCAAAAATGCAACTCTTTAAACAAAGTCAAGCTTCTACACCAACAACTGATAGTGAAAGGCCTTACAACCTCATACCCAACGGAATTACCCAAACTCGTGGGCATGTACGTCTCCTGCGAGGCCCCATCACACGCCCTTGCTATCCTCTCCTGCCTCCATCCCTCGCCGTCGTGTGTGTTCTGGTGGAACTCTCTTATTCGACGTGCAGTGCGTCTCCATTTACCTCACCAAGCTCTCGAGCTTTATCACAATATGCAATCCCTTGGTTGGCGTCCTGATGGGTACACATTTCCTTTTCTTCTCAAGGCCTGTGGAGAGCTCCCGTCGTTCCGTCATGGTGCTTCATTGCATGGAGTAGTTTGTATTCTTGGGTATGTAAATAATGTGTTTGTGGGAAATTCGTTGGTGGCGATGTATAGTCGTTGTGGTGATTTGGATGGTGCCCGTCAAGTGTTTGACGAAATGATTCATAGTGGGATCGCCGATATCATCTCGTGGAACTCAATTGTTGCAGCTTATATGCAGAGTGGTGACTCAAAAAAGGCGGTGCAAATGTTTTATCGGATGACAACCTATGGAGAACGCGAAAGTCGGCTTTGCCCTGATGCCGTTAGCCTTGTTAACATCCTTCCTGCTTTTGCTTCTGTTCTTGCATCTCTGCAAGGCAAGGAGGCTCATGCTTACGCTTTGAGAACTCAGCTCATTGAGGATTTATTCGTGGGTAATGCCATAGTCGACATGTATGCCAAATGTGGATTGATGGATGATGCCCACAAAGTGTTCGTTCAAATGCAAGTAAAGGATGTGGTTTCTTGGAATGCAATGGTTACCGGATACTCCCAGATAGGTCGATTTGAAGATGCTCTTGCCCTGTTCCAAAACATGCGACAAGAAAAGATTGAGTTAAATGTAGTGACTTGGAGTGCTGTAATTGCTGGTTATGCTCAAAGAGGCYATGGATATGAAGCTCTTGATGTTTTCCGGAAAATGCTYGTTTCTGGCTCCGAACCAAATGTTATCACTCTAGTTTCTCTTCTGTCGGGCTGCGCTTGTGTGGCAACATTGCTTCAAGGAAAAGAGATTCATTGTTATGCCATAAAACAAATTTTGAACATAAAGAGCAATGACCTTGGAGATGAGCAAATGGTAATCAATTCTCTGATYGATATGTATGCCAAGTGCAAAGCCGTTGATCTTGCATACAAGATTTTCGATTCTGTTGCCCAATTTAATAGAAATGTGATCACCTGGACTGTCATGATCGGTGGGTATTCTCAGCATGGTGAAGCCAATGATGCATTAGAACTATTTTCCGAGATGCTTAAACAAAACGATTACAAAYMCACGATGCCAAACGCCTTTACGATATCTTGCGYCCTAATGGCCTGCGCTCGTCTTGCTGCTCTAAGACTTGGTAGGCAAATTCATGCTTATGTTATTCGCAAYAGATATGAATCCGATGTGTTATTTGTTGACAACTGCCTCATTGACATGTACGTTAAATCTGGTGATCTTGATGYGKCTCGTATTGTATTCGATAAYATGAAACAAACAAATGTTGTCTCGTGGACGTCCCTCATGACTGGGTATGGAATGCACGGTCGTGGTGTAGAGGCTCTTCAACTGTTTAAYGAGATGAGAAACTYAGGTCTYCTAATTGACGGTGTTACTTTTGTTGTCGTGCTCTACGCTTGTAGCCACTCAGGTTTGGTTGACCAGGGATTGAACTACTTCGACGCCATGACTAGCGAGTATGGAATTGTTCCTGGGGTCGAACACTACGCCTGTATGGTTGATCTTTTGGGTCGTGCTGGCCATTTAGAGAAAGCCATGGAGCTCATCAGAGGGATGCCTATGGAACCCAGCCCGATAGTGTGGGTGGCACTACTTGGTTCGTGTAGGGTTCATACGAACGTAGAATTAGGAGAATACGCTTCTCGGAAGTTATTAGAAATCGGGTGTGAAAACGACGGAACATATACGCTTCTTTCCAACATATACGCGAATGCGAGTCGCTGGAAAGATGTTGCCAGGATTCGGTATTCGATGAAAGATTCGGGGATCAACAAGAGACCCGGTTGCAGTTGGGTTCAAGGGAAGATGGGCACTGCAACGTTCTATGTTGGGGACAAAACGCACCCTCTCTCCGAAGAGATATATRTGACCCTTGCAGACCTCATTCATAGGATTAAAGCCATTGGCTACGTTCCTGATACGAGTTTCGCTCTTCATGATGTTGACGATGAGGAGAAAGGCGATCTTCTAGTCGAACATAGCGAGAAGCTCGCACTGGCTTATGGGATYCTAACGACAGCTCCTGGTGCCGTGATCAGGATCACGAAAAACTTGCGGGTTTGTGGGGACTGTCACACTGCAATCATCTACATCTCCAAGATCATCGAACATGAGATAATATTGAGGGATTCGAGTCGTTTTCATCATTTTAAGGATGGATGCTGCTCCTGCAAGGGTTATTGGTGAAGATTATTCAAGTGTAGGTATGATATTATTTGGCTCTAAAGCACGAGGTAAAGAAGCTACGACCTGGTTCCATTAAGAGGCAACCTTGAAATCGCTAAGAGGCAAATCATGTTTGGCAACTAACACCTACCTCTTAATGGTTCTAAAAACCTCTGAGCGTTTTTGTATCTAGATTCTAGAGTATCCTCAAACCATTCGGGACCCCTATATTTTCCATGAGTGCCCCTTGTTCTCTTACGACCTCTGCTGCTGCCCTCTGAAGTCACCCCTGTTCTCTTACGATCTGCTCTCTCCAAATTGAATCTGCATTGTTGTTAAGGTACATTCAACTTTCACCATTGATTTTTACATCTATACAATTGTTCACCTGTTTGATTTTTACACATGGAATCTGCGTGTGTGTGCTCTTTTACACATCGAATCTGCATCTGTCATTATATGTTGATTTTCCAATTTTGAGATAATAAAAAATGGACGAGAAAGTAGTAATCTTGCGCCAAGGTTATGGAAGAATGTTGGAGAAGATGCAATATCTATGATCAGTTATTCATGGATTACGACAATGACCCCATGTTTACTGCCGAAGGACAAGAAGAAATTGAAGGAGGCGATGAATATGACACGGACGGAACGCCTTTTGGTTCTCAAAATGATGAATATATGGTTATTTATGTCATTAGATTGCGAATCGGTTATATTTTAATGCGTCACATTAACAATTGTTCGAAAACTCTTATGTTGAATTTGATTGTTATATTTTTGTTTAATCTAGAACTTCTTATGCTTTGATTGGATTAATATGAGATTTTTTGAACTGAGTAATATTGAGTTTGTGGTTTATATTTGCAAAGCAATTGTTTAGATATTTACCAAACGGCTATGTTTCATATGACACTAAATCCTACAGAGGATTGAAATGGTCATTTATGTCATTCAGTCTGTCTATTTAGAACACTTGAGATTGTTTGTGTGCAACTGAATGATCCTACAGACGGTTAAAATGGTCATTTATGTCATTCAGTCTGTCTATTCAGAACACTTGGGTTTGTTTGTTTGCAACTGAATGATGCCATTCATACCTTATATCTGATTCGGTCAGAGCTAAACCTTGTTTGGTTAGATTTTAATAGCTTCTGAACCTTACCATCTGTCACTTAATTGTTCATTTACCAGGTCCATGACCATACGATTCAGAGGCGCATCTTTCCACAATTACCCTCGTCTCGTCTACTTTGTTTGTATTCTTGTTAGCAGCCAGATTTAGGGGAAGGGATGGTAGGTGACAAGTGAACCAAGCTCTCCTCTATCGCAAAGATCTCATCAACAAGGTTCTTATCCTTCCTCTCACATTTGTTTATTGTAGACTTCCAGATTCTGCTTCTTGTGTTAAATTTCTGAATCCACTACAATTGTTGTCTTCGATTTCTTGAATTTCTAGTGTTAACTGTCTTTTTCTGTAACAAACACCAGGCGTTGGATAAAAGTTTTCAATAAGAGTTTTTGGTTTTGACCGGACCTTAATCATTTTTCATGATCACAAGATGATTGATTATTATTGTGTTTAGGATGGTCTGTCTTTTATCTTGGTACATGGGACACAAATCCCACCACTCTCTTTATGTTAAAAAAGGAATCAACATTTTTGTTGGATCCTCCTCCTGTTATAATCATGGATGCTTGCAAAACCTACATGAACCACCACCTTCAATGAATGATTAAAGAGGGATGAAGCTTTTTGCACATTTTCAAACAATCACAGATAGGCATATTGTAGAAAACATGTATATATGATCAACATTTACATGCACATGCACATGAGCTGGATGATGGATGAATATTTTTTTGATCTGGAGAACCATTCTTGTCATTGTTTGAATAATTTACTAGAGTACAATTCCTTGTCAAGATATTTGTTGTGGGTCGTAAACAAACCGCTTATAGAAGCATCTCCAATGCACCCCTACATCGATTCTTTAACTAATGTAGACAGTCAAAACCAAAAAAAAAAAAAAATACTACTCTAGTACGCTCTCAACATTGAACCTTTTTTTTGTTGTTGTGTATATTTGTAGGATTTGATGTTAGCGTTGGGTTCCGGTTAGAACTTAGAAGGGAAGTTATGGTGAGAAGCGTAAGAAGAGATCTCCACCCTTGGATGATTCTAATGGAATGTCAACCGTAATGAGGTGCATCGAGATACATCGGATTAATTCCTTTCTAAAACGTGATTCATGGGTGGACATGAGATTAAAAGGTTAAAATCTCTTGTTCTTCTCATCATAACTTTTATTTACATATTGATCCTTTGCCTTTGATGTTATTGGCTGCCTTGACTCTTATGGGTTTGTGTCCAAGCCCACGTATGCTGAGGAAATAGAAGGAAATCAAGGGAGAGAAGGAAGAAGACATGGATGGGAGAAAACAAATATTGCTGTCTTTTGTAATATATATTTATAATGTGATATGTTGTATTTATGAAAAAGTTATATAGATGTGACCTAATTCTTTTTATTTATAACATTTACCAGACAAATATATCTTATTTAACAATAAATCAATCCTATAGATGGTGAAAATAGTAATTTCCTACTATTTAAACTGTTCACTTATAACATTTACCAAATAACAATTTTTCTGTCATATTCCATTTAATGATTACGTACCAAATCATTCAATGACTGCCGAACATGTCTTATTAAACAACCTGATTTCATTTTATATTATATCATATAGAGCCTTTTAATTACTCTTAGCACTTTTAATAGTTTTGCATCTAGCCATTTGACGTCTGCTAACATTCTTTAAAGATTATTTTTCTAAATGGTTGATATTAGATGTATAGAAGCACAAAAAACCCCAAGCCATAGCTTAGACATAAAAAAAACCCGGTCCTAGTAAGCTCGAGCCTAAGCCCGACCTTAAGGCTCAGTTTGGCCGACCTTATATTTAAGACCCGGTTAAAGTCAACCCAAAAAGACCTTGTTAGCCCATAAATTTGGCCTAGTGGTATGTGAGTCTTTGGCCTTCTAGAAGGTCAAGGGTTGAAACCTCACCAAAGGTGAGGAGGATGTGTGAGTTTATTTGTTCTATTTGCCGTATATACATATTATATACTTCAAAAAAATAAAAAAAAAGCCCGTCTCAAAAGCTTGATGGCCCTCTCTTTCAATCCAATGTTTGGCTCTTCCCTAAAAATCTAGCATTACTTTTTATTACTGAAAAATGAGCTTTGAGAGCTCAAGCGTTATGCATCTCTATACATGAATTTTTGAGACCTCATTAATACTAGAATCTGAATTGGGACCCCTTGCATTTTGAACAATTAAAGGGATGGTCATAACCAATCAATTGTTGTCGTCTGTGATTATTTTGAAGGTCTGGTTAAGGAACCAGTCCAAGGGACTAATTATGACCTATTTTTAGGTAAAAAAAAGGTCACATGGTCGCATTGGTTATGGTAAAAAAAACATGCTTGTTAAAAAAATCCAGTTATTAATGATAAAATAACATTGAGTAATAATATTTATGAGATATCCATGAGAATATAATCCTACCAAAACAATCAAATTAGTAAGATACCAAAATCTAAGCTAAATGTTTTATATAATGGAATTGCTAAAACTAGAGAAGTAATTGTTTTACTTGATTTGCTCTATGGTCATTATAAGAACACAAGCAAGATAGATACAAACACTACTTTGTTGTCCACTTCTTTTAATACTCAGAACTAATATTAATCCATCACATACATGATACATGTACACCTATAATCATATCAATTACATCATATCCTTGTTTAACATGTCAAACATGATATTTTGTTCAAAAGCAATTCAATAATCATGTGAACTTGGTTCAACCTTCCCATAAATGCCTCCTAGATTTGAGTGCTAGCTTTTTGAGGTGGGTGGTTGTGATAATTCTCTTGGTGATGAGTAAAATGTGAAGGTGTGTGATAGCTATAAGGGAGCATTTGGTTTGTAGAATAAAATTCGATGAAATTGAAATTCATCAAAAGAATTTGACTTTATGGGAATTGGAATGGAATTTGACCATCCCTTTTGGTTGCGTTTCGTTAGATAAAATTGGAATAAAATTCTTAAAGAAATTGAAATCTTTTTGTTTGGTTCACGAAATTTAACTTTGGAATTGGAATTAAAATATCAACAAATGACCTTTTATGATTTTTCTGTCATTTTTCTTTAAAATTAAAATTACCATTCAATATGTAAGTTATTTAAATTAAATATCATTTATTTCATAAAATCAACATAAAATTGTGAAAAGTAAGTAACCATAAATCAAATTACATTACTAACATCTGAAACTGTTCACCACAAATTACATTACTTTCAAAACCTAAATTGGAGTTTTTAAATCGTAACCAACATCAACCTTCTAGCACAAACCTCACCCACTCCTCTCGCTCTCTTTCTTCCAAACTCCAAAAAATTAACACGTTATCAGGCTCACTTGTTATCTTCTTGACTGCTATGAACCTTTCCACTCTAGAAAGTGATTGCATTTTTGCAAGTTGAGATTTCACCATGAAAGTCTTGTTTTGTATATCCATCTCCATGTCTATATATTCTTCGATGCATTTTCAAATTTCTCCCCAAGTAAGAGAGCTGCACTATGCATTCCGTCAACAAGAGTCTCAACTCCAGTTTTCCTCTTCTTACTACCTTGACTTGAACCTTCTTCACTTTGCAAATCTGTAGCATTATGTATATTATGGCTACTTTCTGTGTCCTTTGATTGTTGTTCTTGTTCTTCTAGATTCACTTGCTCCTCCATCTCAACAACATCCCTAACTTTACTTTCTTGAGCTTTATCTTTTCCAAAAACAATAGGCAAATCTTCAAAATGTGGGAATGTTTTGTTTTCCATTTTGCCGCCTCTTTATGTGCCTATTTCATGATAAAAATTAATTAGCAAGATATCCAATAATAACTACAAATATAGTATGAAAATAAAATGGGTACCTTCAGGTAAGACTCCCAAACTGGTGCTTCAGCAATTACACATTGTTTCATACTATCATACTCAAACCCACTCGCATTTTTCCCATTCACCATGTCATGGACAACTTGCCAATCCTTTTTTATTGTTTTAATTCTTGACTCACTGTGTGTCTTACCCAATATACCAGAATTAGGAACTGATTCTTTTAACACTTGTTCTAGATATTGCAAATATCCACATTTAAAGTTGTTATCAACTTTAAATCCTCCAATATTAACCATGTATACCAAAGCCTCCACAAGTTTAGCATCTTCAATAGTTGTCCAGTTTCGATAGTTTCTATTACAACTTCGATCCTCCATAGCTATTGATAAACAAAATTAAGAATAAAAAAAATAACATGTAAACATAAACATGCAAATCATAAAAATCAAGTTGTAGAATTACAAATCTTAACGATATACAATATAGGTATTAAATTCGTTAAAGACCATAAAGATAAACTTCTAGCATTACAAATCAAAAAGGTCAATGTGTACCATTCGAAGCCTCAAATATATGTTGTGCCAAATTATTTCTAAATGCAGTCCATTCAGTTGATTTCCCAACAGAACTGACGTTATCCACGACTTAGTCTTTATCGTCTTCAGTTGTTTCATCCAAACCATCATTATTAAACGGATCATTTGCTATTTCTAGCCTGATATGATTACGAAGTAGACAACATGCCATTATGATCTTGTTTTTCACTTTAGCATGATTGTACAAGTTATCTTTTAAAATTTCCCATCTTTCCTTCAAAATGCCAAAACATCGTTATATGACATTTCTTGCAGAGGAATGTCTCTTGTTAAAAATTTCTTTTGGTGTCATTGGTTGGTATCCATCCCGCCAATCATTTAAGTCATATCTTTGACCTCTATATGGGGCGAGGAAACCCTCACCATTTGTGTATCTGACATCTACCAAGTACTAATATGACCTATTTCCTTATAACCCATGTGGCCTAAGAAGAGCGTGTCAATGCACTCTACCATCAGCGGTCGACCCTTCCCATCCGGGAAACACATAAATAAATTTCATATTTTGTGACCAAACCCCTAACACTTTTGTGGCAATTCCATTCTTTCTTGTTTTGTATCGAGCCTTGTCTTCGAGTGGCACTAAAGCACCTTATGTATGTTCCATCTAAAGCTCCTAGACAATTCTAAAATGAAGAAAATAAAAATAGCCATTACACAACTTAAGTTACTAACATGTGAATACCAAAAAATTAGAAATTCCATACACCTTGAACCATTTCCATCTTCCATTAGTAGAATCCTCTAGAATGGATGCGAGTTTTTTAAACAAATGTGAATGCAATCTGATCACCGCATTGTGAACTTGAGTAAATAGTCTGCTGATTGTTTCTCCCAAACGATGAAAACGACATGTGATGACTCAAATTTTAACATTACGCGCCATAATGTGAAGGAAAATGGCAAATTGTTTATTAATACCCATATGCTTACTTGCTCGTAATCCTCCTAATGTTTTCAATATATCACATAACTTTTTGAAACACCTTCTGGACATCCTAAGTCGTGATATGCACATATTGTCACTCTCATAAGCATATCTATGCAATATTGAAGCTCAATCTATATTTGACAAAGAGTATCGAACACATGATTTATCCCTCGTAGTCGGCTATTAAAGTTCAAACTGTAATGAAAAACCAAATAATAATGGCCATAGCTTCGTGCAAAAAAATCTCTTTAGCCTACGTCTGCATGTTCTAAAACTAAGTCGGGCCATTTCTTGTTTGAAGACATATAAATGGTTTTATTTTCAATTGCTATCATTTTAAGTAATCGAAGTGTGTAAAATTTTATGAGTATATGCAAGACGTTAAAAGAATATATGTTAGTTAGAAACAAGAAGTTGTCTTAATTGGGAACTAACCTTGTATCTTTCTAATAGGGTAAACACATTTTAGCATGGACTTGAGTGCTTGACCAAATCATTAAAGCATGTATGTAAGTTCATAACACATTAACTTAGGAAATCAAACCCACATTATCACATAAACAAATCAATGGTGTAGAATTGTATTTCTAGAAAGACCATGAATCATGAATCAGAACATTTTCAACAGCTATAACAAGGGAGCTTAGTAACTAAATCACAATGTTGATTCACTTAGTAGCAACATGCAATTACTGTTAATTTATGTGAAAATTCATAAGGTGATGAAAGCAGCAGTGCCTCACCATATCCATAACAAAATATGGTCAAGCAAAATTGGTCAAAAAATCAGATTCACCACCATGTTCGTTAGTCTGAGTAACTAAAATATGTATATATAATGAAGATTCATGGTTTATCCTACATGCTATTGTATATAGGTTCTTGGTTAGGGTTTAACTTTGGATTACCCCTGTGGGCTATATCAGTTTGGTTTAAGGACATGTATCAGAAGTTAGTGGATGGAGAGGATCTTCCTCATCTAGCTTCTGTGGAAGCTTATGGACAGGTTGCTTTATATAAGGAAGCTCTTGTTACTTTTAGCACAATGAATGAACTGGGGAGCAATTCAACTATTGGGACCTTTAACTCTTTGATTGATGTGTTTGCCATGGGAGGATTGTATAAAGAATATGAGCAATAAAATCTAGAATGGATGCGAGTGGTGTTTCAGGGAACAAAGATACATTTAATAGTTTAATTGAAGCACTTAGACAAGCAAGATAGTTTGAAGACGCTATTAATGCCCATGTTGATATGGAAAAGGCAAAGTGTAACCCAGATGAATAGACCCTTGAGGCAGTTCTGGGTGTTTACTGCTTTGTAGGTCTTATTGATGAGAGTGAAGAGCAGTTTCAGGAGATTGAGAAAATGGTTGTGTTGCCTAGTGTCATGAGCTACTGCATGATGTTGGCAATTTATGCAAATAATGAAAGGTCAGTTATGAAAAAATGTTGATTTACAACTTACACGACTTTATCATTTTCTTTATGATAATTCAACACAAAATTTATTATAATATGGTTTCACTAATTTGTTGATGATACAACTTTCTCATAACAAGTGATCATATTTACTTTGGCTTATTTACACAGCTGCTTCAGCTGGTGATATGGGTTTTGTTAAAGAATTATTGAAAACAGACCCATTGTTGGTTTTTGGTGAAGTTATATGGTGTTATTGATATATATTATACGCTGCAACTAGAAGTAAGAATTATGAGCTTTTTAAGGTTTTGCTTGACCTTACAATTTGGTCAAAGGGTGATGAAATTGGGTCTGTTTTAAATGGGAGATGATGAATAGGGCTCTTCATTGTGCTACAAGAGGTGGAAGTCTTGAAATCTTGAAACAACTTGTTGAAGATTGTGGTGATGATGTTTTTATGTATAGAGATTTTGCAGGGTTCTACTTTGTTGCATTCTGCTTTTGGAAGAGGTCAAACTGAGGTATTCAATTGCTTAATCACTTTGTTTTTATGGTGTTTTTGTTGGTTTTCCATGAAGAATTGTATGGATAAAGTTGTTTGTGTGGATTACTCGGTTTGTATAAATTCGGAAGGATATGTGAGAATGAATTAACGATTGGGTAGCATTTTCAAAAACTGTGACAATCCTTGGCAAAAATACAAATTTGTTGATTATTTTGTGCAGCCACCATCTATCCTATGCTGCTACAAATGATCATACAGATTAGTGATAACTACAAATACATTAATTCATTTACAATGAAATTTTTTGGATAGAAGTGATAAGTGCCCTAATTCCATTCGATTGGGGGTTCGATTTCAAGAATTATCGACATAGGGTGTGGGATTAGTGATATAGATAGCTACTTTTTCCATGCATAATGGATATCTTGAATCGATTTTTTGATTAGGGATGTTGTCTATCGATCTCGTGATAGATGATGAAATCACGAGAGAGAGAGAGAGAAAGAGAGACCATACCAGATCGAAGATTAAACCGAAGAGAACGACTAGATGAGATGGTAGACACAACGTTGAATGAATTTGGATTAGGGTAGGAATTTGTCGGAAAGGAATTGAAATCCAAGGAATATCTTGTGGAATTGTGAAATCTGTAAGTGAAGGAATTCATTGGAATTGAAAGCATTCCATCACTTTTATTTTATGAACCTAACATTACATTCAGAATTTGGTCAAAGGATTTGGTGTTTCCAATTCAGTCCAATTTCATGAACCACACAGCCCCTAAGAGTAACGAGGATATGCTAAGTTTCCCAACACCCCAAATCCTCAAAGAGTTACGTAGGTTCCTTGGGTTAACAGGTTACTATAAAATATTTGTTAAAGATTATGGAGAAGTTGCTAAACTCTCACTGATTTATTGAAAAAAGGAGCTTTTGGATGGAGTCTAATGACATACAAAGCTTTCTATGAACTTAAGAATGCCATGGCTTATGTATTGGCTCTTCCAAGCTGACAAGCCTTTTACTGTCGAGACTGATGCATTGGGCATCGAGAAAATGGCCTATCAGCAGTGGGGGACAATCCAACCATCAAACAAGAGTTATTAGAAATTTTCCATGCTAGCCCTATGGGAGGTCACTCAAGAATACATGCTACAACCCACGAATAACTAAGATTGTCTACTGGAGGGGATTACAAGATGATATAAGAAAATTTGTCCACGAATGCCAGCTTTTTCAATGAAGTAAGTACTACACCTTTGCCTCCTCAGGGTTACTCCAGCATTCAGAAATTTTGTTGATCCTCTCTCTTAGTGATTTGATGATGATCTCTTTTACCTTACGAAGTGTACTATCTCTGTATTCAATCTCAGCGATCATCACTGAGTTTGTTCAGTGATCGTTGAACATGTATTGTAATTCCTTTAGAGACCGATATCCTTCAGGAAGACAAAACTCACACTACAAATCCTTCATCGATATCGAAGATAGAAGCTGTAGATAGAGACTAGCAAGTTCGTGATCTGAAGTGGTTTTCAGTGATAACAAGCTCGTCTAGTCAAGTGTGAAATCTGCACAACATTCAACGAACAGTGAAGAAACCTCACCTTTATTCTAGTGTCAGCAATCAGATGAATCTTGTTGAACAAGATTAGTTTTTGTCTTGTCCTTTTACACACAAGGACAAACCCATACCTTTCAAAGTAAAGTACAGTACATAGTCATTCTATTGTCTCCAAGCATGCTTACCTACTTTATGAAAGAAGACTGTTCATATACGACCAAAAGCCTGTATATATGTAACAAAGGACAAGCTCACATCTTGAAGCTTGTCACATGCTTTTGTACCTTCTGAACTGCATATAATGCAAAGAGTATAAATAGCTCGGTAGTTCTCTCTTCTCAGTAACCTCTGAATCTCAGTCCAAGCTTCCTTGCCTTGAAGATCTTTTTACCCAAGAAGATACTCCTCCCTCTAACTCTCTATCTAAGAGAAAGACAACCACTTTAACAAGTGAAAAGCACAATACTTCTTGACATATTTCTTATAACAAGTCTTTTCTTTATTGTTATCTGTATCTTGTGTGTATATTTGATTGTTGAGATAAATTCTTTATCTTATCTATTATGTAAAAAATCTATAAAAATTTGTATTGATCTTTTTTTATCAATATAAGTTTTTTAAAAACTGAAAGTTGTTGTGTTTGTATTCATCACCCCCTCTACAAAATTGTTACCTATAAACTATTGTAGATCCGACTGGGACCAAAAAATTCCTAAAAAGTTTTTGGAAGACATTTTTATGGACTTCATTGAAGGGTTATTGAAATCTCATGCGTACACTACTATTCTATTAGTGGTGGATAACCTATGTATATTTGCGCACTTTATTAGCCTAAAGCACCCTTACAAAAAGCTTGATAGGAAGATATTTCAAAGCTGGATTGGTGGGAAGTATTACTAGTATTGAGCCATAGGTAACCACTTATACCACGTAGACGAGGAGTCTATTGTAAAGCACATTAGGTAGGTTTCCAAGCACCTGTTAAGCACTTTCAACGACAACAATAGTTGTGTAAGGGTGTTTTAGACCAATAAAGTGCCCAAATATACATAGGTCGTCCACCACTACCAGGATAGTAGTGTACGCATGAGATTTCAGTAACCCTTCAACAAAGTCCATAGAAATGTCTTCCCAAAACCTTTTAGGAATTTCCAAAGGATGGAATAACCTTGAGGAGGCAGAGGTGTCGTACTTATTTCGTTGAAAAATCTGACATTCTTGGACAAATTTTCTTATATCATCTTGTAATCTCCTCCAGTAGACCATGTTAGTGATTCGTGGGTTGTAGCATGTATTCTTGAATTATCTCTCATAGGGCTAGCATGGAAAAATCCCAAAAACTCTTGTTTGATAGTTGGACCATCCCCATTGCAAATATGCCTTTTTATCGATGCCCAATGCATTAGTGTCGACAGTAAAAGGCTCGTCAGTTTGGAAGAGCTAGTACATAAGCCACGACATTCTTAAGTTCATAGAAAGATTTTTCTGTCATTAGACTCCATCCAAAAGCTCTTTTTTTTCAGTAAATCAATGAGAGTTTAGCAACTTCTCCATAATCTTTAACAAATCTTTTATAGTAACCTATTAACCTAAAGACCCACGTAACTCCTTGAGGGTTTGGGGTGTCGACAAACTTAGCATATCCTTGATACTCTTAGGGGATTTTTGGTTCATGGAATTGGAATGGCCAAATCCTTTGACCAAATTCCATATGCAATGTTTGGTTCATGGAATAAAAGTGATGAAATCCTTTCAATTCCAATGAATTCCTTAACTTACAGATTTCATATATCCATGGGATATTCCTCAGATTTCAATTCCTTTCCAACAAATTTCTTCCCTAATCCAAATTCATTTGTGTCTACCATCTTCTCTAGTCGATCTCTTCTGTTCGATCTCTGATCTGGAATGCTCTCTCTCCCATGATTTTTCCATCTATCACGAGATCGATAGACAACATCCGTAATCAAGAAATCAATTAAAGATATCAATTATGATTGGAAAATGTAGCTATCGATGTCACTAATCCCACACCATATATCTATAATTCTTGAAATCTAACCCCCAATCGAATGGAATTAGGGCACCGATCACTTCAAAAAAATTCCATTGTAAATGGATTGTTGCATTTGTAGCTATCACTAATTTGTAGCAGCATAAGATAGATGGTGGCTGTACAAAATGATCAATAAATTTGTATTTTGGGCAAGGATTATCACAGTTGTTAAAAATCCTACCCACTTGTTAATTCATTCCCACATATCCTTCCCAATCTATACAAACCTAGTAATCCACACAGAGAACTTTATCCATTTAGTTCTTCATGGAAAACCAACCAAAACACCATAAAAACAAAGTGATCAAACAATTCAGTTTGACCTCTTTTATAAGTAGAATGCAACAAAGTAGAACCCTACAAATCTTTATCTATCAAAAAATCATCACCACAATATTCAACAAGTTGTTTCAAGATTTTAAGACTTCCACCTTTTGCAGCACAATGAAGAGCCCTATTCATCATCTCCATTTAAAAACAGACCCAATTTCTCATCCTTTTACCTAATTGTAAAGTCAAGAAAAACCTTAAAACCCTCACAATTCTTACTTCTATTTGCTATGATGATATATCAGTAACATCATATTCACCTTCACCAAAAACCAATAGTGGGTCTCTTTTCAATAATTCTTTAACAAAACCCACATCACTAGCGGAAGCGGTTGTGTAAATGTAACAACCCACAATTTCCACCATACAGATAATCCATATGATATTACTCATAACACAAAATGTAACATCGTTTACAAAATACAGATTAACAAAAACTTTCTTTGATACATTTATGAGTAACTAAAAGTCATCAATTCTAAACTTTTCCCTTGCCTCTATCCTGCGAAGTATGATGACCTGCAAAACAAGTTAGTCCAACAACTGAGCGTTAGACCCAAAAGGTCTAGTGAGTGTATATAACTCATACCAATAACATACTTTCTAAACTAGCAGTTTAGAATCAAACCTGTAYATCACAAACATTTTATCTATATCTATCACATATCTTTTCTTCTCTCTCGCGGTTACACCGCCATTTCATTTCTCTCGCGGTTACACCGCCATTTCATCTCTCTCGCAGTTACACCGTGTAGGATCTGAATTCAACTTTGATATTGATCTAACTCTCTAAACAAGCTCTAAAAACAATTGAAGTGCAAGGGAAGAATTAATAAGAGCAAAACAGATTAAGTGATTAAACACACCAAGAACACACAGTCTCAATGAAGAAGAAGATGAATGCAAGAAAATTGCTCCAAAGGTTTTTCAATTGATTCAATTGAAAAATTTGACGATTACAATACTGGAAGCACCACCGATTACAAAGGTCCTATCCGCTATTTATACTAGTTCCTAACGACCTTAGTGACAAGATTTTGACG
>NC_037528.1:38492232-38494830 GCF_001531365.2 Cynara cardunculus var. scolymus | reverse complement strand
TTCACAGAAGACCAAATCCGCAGACCCTCTGTGAACCATCTTAGAGGCTCTGTTGTAAATGACTTGCGAGTTCTTTTTGACAGAGGACCATTTTCCAGAACCTCTGTGAGACACATCAGAGGTTCTGCCATTTTTCACTTGTTCGATCAAACGGTTTCTGTTGCTAGTCCTCTGTTGTCTTCTGTGGAGATAACCTTCTGTCAAGACTTACAATATACTTTTTCTATACTTTTACAAGATAGTAATAATGGAGCTAACAATCTCCCCCTAAGTATAAAAAAGTAATTGTGGACAGTTGGGTGCAAGATTTGACTAAAGAAAAAAAATACAAGAGGAGAATAAACTCATCCTCTGCAAAAATTTATATTATTGAAAGAAGTAAAAATTGTGCAGGCCTATACTATTACAAGAGTTTACTCAACAGCAGAGTCTGGATAATCGTCTACAGCATATTGCAAATCAGTATTGACAGTCTTGTAGACCTTGAAGATCCATTCCCTGAATGAGACTTGTATTTTGATTGTTTCTAGAAGGTTCGTTACTTCATCCGCCCTTATTCGGCCTTTTTGCACCTCTGCCACCACCAAGTTGAACACCCATTCGAGGGACTCTGTTGAATATTTGTGTGCCTCTTTCGGATCGAAGAATCTTAGGATCTCATCCTTATCCAAGAAAACAAACCCAAAGATGGGATTTTGGATAATAGTGTTGGGATGGAACCTGTGCAGCCAAATGGGTCTGTTATTTGGAGGAGTAATCTTCAACTCTGGCTGGGCCAACCTCATAGCAATATCGAAGTCTTTCTGGCTGTAGAATTTGACTTGGGCACGCATCACCTCTATCAGCCTTCTGAGAGAAATCAAATAGCTTGACCTCCTCTCCATGTACTTATTCAGGATCTTGTGCAAGAAGATTAGATCAAATACGCATAGATTGTGGAAGTCAGCATTCGTAAAAGTGTAGAGGTTTCCATCATCCCTTTTCACCGTATATTGAGTGTACAACACGGTCTTCTTCAGCATGGTTCGCGGAGAGATGGTTTCAAGTGAGCAAATAACATGCTCTGAGAAGACCTGCACTGGTGGCTTGGTGAGTTTAGAGAAATGAAACTTTGCTTCGACAGAGGGCATGCCAGTTAGCTCTGGATTGTAAGGGGGCTCTGTGTCCGTGGATGAGTAACGCCACCGCAGAATCTCTTCGACAGTGGTTACGGGCTCTGTACGCATTTTCTGCGTAGGAATCTTGTTCATCGAATCAATAATTTCAGATACCCTCCTCACTGTGGCAGACTCTAGCGTTCTGGTGTCTTCTTCAAGTATAGGACTCTGGGTAGACCCCTCTGGTAGGATTGGCTTGACTGTTCCTAACAGAGCGTCGAACGTACCCGTGGACGTCTCTTCAGGTATTTTGGCAAGTTTGGAAGAGCCTTCTCCGACTTTAGGGATGGGAGCTCTGCCTTTCTTCATCCGAGCCTCTGCCAGAGAAGCCTTGAGGGCTTGAACCAGATCAGGGTCGTCATATTCATCTTCATTAATCTCCTCCAGTGTGTTAGAGCTAGACCCTTTCTTTGGCGACTCCTCTACTAATTTACCCTTGCCTTTCCCCGTAGGCTCTGGAGATTTTTCTTTGGAGAATAGGGCTGCAGCAGAGTCCACTATTTTTAGTGGTTTGGCAGAGGTTGATTTCTTTGTCTCAGTCTTCTTCTCCCCCTCATGACGATTAGGGTCATTGCCTCCCTGATCATCATGGATTTGAGTAGCCTCTGCCTTGCGCGAGGTGAGGGGAGACTTCTTCAAGCGCCTGAGAACTCTGGAGGCCGCCTTCTCTATCTTCTCTGTTACCATTTCAGCATTTAGAGTGGTGGTGTTGATATCCATCTCTGTGGCCCATTTCATCTTAGAGATGCAACGATAGATTTCATTACGGAATGAGTTACCTTCTTTGACGGGTTGCTTCGTGTAGTCTCTGATGGATTCGTTAGTAGCTCGGGCCTCTTTGAGAAGATGGTCGTGGTGTTTCCGCATGGTCTATCCGAGAGCCTCAACCATTGCGTCTATCTCTCTGCGAGTGGCTAGATGGTTAATGTTAGCCCTAGAGGATGATGAGTCGACGCCAACAGTGATCGCAGAGGAGAACATCTCTTTGATTTCATTCTTGAAGGCGGAGTAGTCCGTGTAGCCGGCGAAAACTATGTCTGCAGCGTATTGGGCGACGACCTCTGTCAGTTCTGTCTTTAGTGTGTTGATGGAAGAAGGATTGAGAGACAGCACGCTGAAGGCTTCTGTGAGATCATCCTTTTTGAGGACAGAGCTCTGAAGGGCTAATAAGGTCGCTTTGAGTTCAGAAGTTGTAGAAGTCAACTCCTTCAGAGCCTCTGTTAGAGGTGTAAGAGCCTCTGTCACCGGAGAGAAGGAGAACAAGCTTTTCAACTCATCGAACCTCTAGAATACCGCTGTGGCGAAGGTTTGAAACTCCTCCTTTGTCACATAGGAACTTGGGGAACCTAGATCACCAACACATGGTGACCTAGTAGCCTTGGAGTGTAAGGCGCCCTCAGTGACCGATTTGGCGTTGTCATCTCGGGGACTTCCACCAGAT
>NC_037528.1:38489084-38491042 GCF_001531365.2 Cynara cardunculus var. scolymus | reverse complement strand
CTCGGGCTTCTGTAACCTAGCTTATGCTCTGTTGGATGAAACTCCTTCATTGGGTATAAGCGAGCATTTGGCTCTGCAGAGGGCAGCTTCTCTGCAATCATGTCTCCAAAGACCAAGCCAAAGAACCTCTGTAAGATCATGTTTGGGTAATTGAGGTCTTCCTTGGTTTTCTTCTGTGCTTTTACTTTCGATTTCTCACCCCGTTGAGTAGCACATTTCTTCTTGATTAGGCCCACCATATCATCAAAGATGAGTTGCACGTAATCCAGGGGCAAATTGAAGTATATTCCATAGACTATGGAGAGCATGGCGTGAGATGCTTGATCGTGGCTGCCGACCTTCCCCGTTAAACAACAATTGATGATTGAAAACAAAGTATTCCACATAGGAGGAAGGCCCTTCCTCTTGAATTCAGTCCGTTTGACGATTTTCGTCTTTGCCGTGTATGAGTGGAATTCGAGGAATTCGATCAATTCCGCATCTGATGGAGTTGGTGCAAAGGCATCCAAATGAAGATCGTCCAGAGTAGGTAGATGCAGGGAAACACGTAGGGTCTCGACGTTCATCTCCTTTGGTACGAGGGATTTAACTATTGGGTGTGATGCATAGCCTACTATGCTTAATCTAGCATCTTTCATGGTGCAGATGTAAGAACTGAGAAGAAATTGGGTGAGATAGGTTTCAGGGGTAGVTTTTGTTGCAGTGAGTGCGTAATAGATGGGGTGGTTGCGAAGGATTTCCAATAGTGGAAAAGTGTATTCAGGGAAGCCATTTGAGGATGGTGCGAAATAGTAGTTGTTAGGTTTCTTGACCAGCATCACTTTCTCATGTCGATTCTGTAAAAACGATATGGCATGAGAGGTCAGTGCCTGAGATTGGTTCACTTCATCATTGCTTGGGTTGTTTTCGGATTGAGCGGAGGCGGATGCTGAGCTTGAAGACATAGTTGCAGGTTGTCGGAAAGCTTGAGATTTTGCAGGAAGATTGGTTGGAGTATTTAGAGAAGTGAAAGGGTTTATGATGGGGGGAAGAGTATTTATAGTGAAGAATTTTGAAAGTGAACCGTTTATTTGGTGATAAACGTGATGAGTGGCTTATGGGAGAGACGAATCAAAATATGTCACGTGGTGTTGGGAAGATGCACGATTGATGACGTGCGCCCCTGTTTCTGACACGCGCGTGGTCAACTTTAACCCTTATCCACAGAACCACACGACCATATCAATAATACAAAACTATTGAAGAAAGTTTTGTCAGAGACCTAAGGGTAACAGAGCCTCTGTGATATGTGCGGGGCCTTCTAACATGTTACACCTTTGTATACCAAAACGGTTTGAAAATCCTCAGAGAGATGAGCACTTGCTCAGTTCAGACCCACAGAGCCTCTGATAGAAGCGTCAGAGGTTCTGATGAGCTGAACTTTAAGATCAAGATACTTCAAAAATTTTAGCACCTTCTGAGGTTTTTAATTTTCAATTCAAAACTCTCCCTTGAAGCCAGCTTCCATGGCTCCCCCTCAAAACAAAAAACCATTTAAAATCCTAAGAAGAAAGTATCGACATAGGACCTGTTCAAAGAGCCTCTGAGAGTTATCACAGAGGGTCTGTGAAAAGACTTCTGTGATGAAAAACATTTTGCTTCTTCAATAGGTTTTATTCCTTTTAAGCATATACTCCCCCTCAAACCTTGCATATCTCTGCGAGGTAAACCTGCTAACTAAGAAAACAAGTGAAGGTTAACCAAGAAGTAAAACTATATACAAAAAAGGATTATTAAAAATAAGACATACAACACTTAGAACTCTGGGCATGCCATTCCTATTTTTTCAATAAGAAAGTTGAATCTTTTCTCATCAAGGGCTTTTGTAAAGAGATCAGCCAATTGAAATTCAGATTTGACAAAGTATAGTTCGACTTACCTTCTTCTACATGATGTTTTAAGAAGTGGTACCTTATATC
>NC_037528.1:38481409-38488984 GCF_001531365.2 Cynara cardunculus var. scolymus | reverse complement strand
AGAGCCCCTATCCCCAGAGCTGGAGAAGGCTCTTCCTCCAAAATGGCGAAGGAGGAAACGTCCACGGGTACGTTTGACGCTCTAGTAGGAACTGTCAAGCCAATCCTACCAGAGGGGTCCACCCAGAGGCCGATACTAGAAGAAGAAGAAACCAGAATACCAGAATCTGTCACAGTGGGAAGGGTTACTAAGATCCTTGAATCGATGAGCAAAATTCCTATGCAGCAAGTGCGCATAGAGCCCGTAACCACTGTGGAGGAGATTCTGCGGTGGCGTTACTCTGCCGTGGACACAGAGCACCCTTACGATCCAGAGCTTACAGGAATGCCTTCTGCCGCTGCAAAGTACCACTTCTCAAAACTCACAAGGCCACGCGAGCAGGTCTTCTCAGAGCACGTGATAACTTCTCTTGAAACCATATCTCCAAGGACTATGCTGAAGAAGACTGTGCTTTATGCTCAATATGTGGTGAAGAGGGATGACGGCAATCTCTACACGTTCACAGATGCTGACCTCCATAACCTCTGTGTATTTGACCTTATCTTCTTGCACAAAATTCTTAACAAGTACATGGAGAGGAGGTCAAGCTATTCGATTTCCCTCAGAAGGCTGATCGAAGTAATGCGCGCTCAAGTAAAATACTACAGCCAGAAGGATTTCGATATCGCGATGAGGTTGGCCCAAACAGATTTGAAGATTTCCCCTTCGAAGAACAGGCCAAGTTGGTTACTTAGATGTCATCCCAACACCATTGTCCAAAATCCCGTCTTTGGGTTTGTGTTCTTGGATAAGGATGACATTCTAAGGTTCTTTGATCCGGCAGAGGTGAACAAGTATTCGACAGAGTCTCTTGAGTGGGTGTTCAACCTAGTAGCAGCAGAGGTGCACAGAGGGCATCTAAGGGCGGACGAAGTGACTGGTATTCTGGAAGCAATCAAAGTTCAAGTCTCCTTCAGAGAGTGGATTTTCAAAGTCTACAAAACTATCAAGTCAGATCTGCAATTTGCCATAGATGACTATCCAGACTCTGATGTGGACTAATCTTCTGTAATAGTATAGGCCTGAGAAACAATTTTTTCTATTCTTTCAATTTTGTAATTCTTTTCAGAGGATGAGTTTAATCTCCTCTTGTAATTCTTTCAAGTAGTCATTTCTTGCATCCTTTTGTCCAATTTTACTTTTTCATACTTAGAGGGAGATTGTTAGCTCTAATATTTACTTCATGTAAAAGTATGAAAAAGTATTCTGCAAGTGTTGACAGAAGGGTATCTTCCACAGAAGACAACAGAGGACTAGCATCAGAAGCTGTTTCATCATGCAAGTCAAGAATGACAGAACCTCTGATGTCTCTCACAGAGGTTCTGGAAAATGGTCCTCTGGCAATAAGATCTTACAAGTCAATTTCAGCAGAGCCTTTGAGATGGCTCATAGAGGGTCTGTGGATTCGTCTTCTGTGAAGATCATGTCCTACTGTTTTTCAAAGGTTGTTAGCTGCATGTGCTTCTCACGTGACTAGATTTTAATAGACTTTATTTGGATGGCTTAGATGATTTCACTTTCTAGATCATGTCAGTAAGATCGTTAGGGTCTAGTATAAATAGCAACTTAGGCCTTTGTATTCTGTGTGCTTCCGAATTGTAATCGTCAAAATTTCAATTGAATGAATTGAAAACCTTTGAAGCTATTCTCATGTGTTCATCTTCTTTCTCATATTAAACTGTGTGTTCTTGGTTTAATTACTCTGTTTTGTTCTTATAATTGTTTCCGCTACACTGTGATCGTCCTAAGAGTTCATTCAGAGTAAGAGATCAATATCAAAACTGAATTTACAGGTCCAACACATGCATGCGTGTGTGTGTATATATATATATATATATATATTGTGCCTACATATGTACTCTCACATACCCATAACCTCATACATGCATCTATATTATGCACATTTTCACATACTAGCATGATCAAATGTATCAATTATCATGTTGTCACGTAATCACATATAACAAATAATCACATATTTGTTACCTCAGGTGACAACCAAAATCTGGTTATCACACTAAATAACAAAGTTAATAAGAAGACCACTAATGTATTCAGTTTCCATTACGTTGTATAAATGGGTGGCTGCAAAAAAAAAAACTTGTTTGAACCATCTAAAATAAACTTACTGGTCCGTTATAAATACATAAGATGGGTTGCTAACAGAGTGAGGGCAGAACATGTGGAATTAGAAGGTTTGGATGATGAATCTATAATATTGGTTCTTTCCTTTTGCATAGATGTCATTTGTCTTAGTGTTGTTTCCCTGCCACACATCTAGAACTAAAATTGAATTTTACCCCTCAAAAGCATCATATCATGGGAAAAAAATTCATGGTCTACATATGTAGTATTTCCAAACACCCCCATAAACTGTCTTTCTTCTTGATAATCCCAACAAACATGGTTTAATGCCTGTCCTATAAATGCGTTCCAGTGGCAATCCTCTGGCACTGTATTCTCAAATCCTTTTTTAGAGGAAACAAAAGTAGCTACATCTTAGGGGCCGTTTACTAAACGCTTATCCAGTAAGTGCTTACCGGGTAATTTTCTTTTCTGAATGAACATGGTAAGGATTTAGAATCTTACCCAGTTAGAACGGTAAAAAGATGGAGAGTCTTACCCGATAAGAGTGGTGAAAGGATGGAGAGTCTTACGAGTAAGTGAGAGTGAAGACTCTTACCTAGGTAAGTGCTTACCGAGTAAATTGTTGCATACTATATTGTTTTGATGCACTAAAATCTTACCCAGAAAAATAAATTATAGTGTTAACTCCTATTGGTAAGTACTTACCGGGTAAACATTTGAGTGAACTGAGGCAAGTTTCCGCTACTAAAAGAATCAATATACTTATATATTGTACTTTCTCCGTATCATTAATTTTGCATAATTTTTCGTCAAAATTACCACTTTTATCATTATCATCATTGCAAACAAATATATGACATTGGTTTGGGTCTGCAAGACTTTTTGTTTGCCTATTGACGGGGTATTTTACATATTCCACAAATACTTGAATATTTGCAAAGTCAAACAATTCTTTAAAGATTAGGAGTATTAAAAATCTTTAAATAAGCAAAATCTTTTCTTTTTTTAACATGTCTAATTTTTTTGGAACCAAATTCACCATGTATGATAGCCAACCTCCGAGTGATGAAGCCTTTCAAGCTAATCATAGCCGTTCAAGTCGTTCAAAGGTCGTGTTACATTGGCTTATGTGAGGAATTTTCAGCTCGTAGCTTCTGTTGATCCTTCTCACAAGGTGCCAGCTTGTTAGGAATGAAATTCAATGTAAAATTGTATTCGTTTTGAAAGTTAATTTTGTCTTTAATTGTAGAAAAGTCATCGTGTTTGACTTTTCTTAGATAGTTTGACTTTGACCATTTGTGTAATGTTTGACCCTATAAATAGGGTGTTAGTCTTGTAATCTTTGTAAGAGCTCATTTGTAATATTCATATACGTAATAGAAGAGTTGATCAGATCTTTGAAGTTTGACTTTCTCTCTCAACCTCCTCTCAAAGTGTTCTTGATTGTATATCAAATCTGCCATGATTATGAAGATTTTTATTGAAGATTGATCATTGTTAGGCTGCAGATCAAAATAAAGTGATTGTACAATTTGGGAAGATTGGACAAGACATTTTCACAATGGATTATCGATACCCACTATCTGCATACCAAGTCTTTGATATCTGCCTCAGCAGTTTCGACACAAAACCAGCATGCGAATGACATGAGTCTCATTGTGAGTTATCAGGTCAGTCTTATCTATGCGTAGTCACTCACTCCACACACAAAATTGTCTAATGTTGATGACCACTTAAGCAATCACCATTGAGGGGGTTTGTCATCCAACTTGCAGTTTATAAACAGAACACATGCATTCCACAAAAATTGAAGTAGAGATAAATCCAAAGAAATTGATAAACCCACAGAAATTGAAGTAGAGAGAAATCCACAGAAATTAGAGAGAAATCCACTTCACAGTAAGAAAAAACAAACTAGTAGATAACTACAAAACGGGGAAGATCGATCACTAACCTCAAAATACGTTATGCAGGAGAACAAATTCAGCACGGGAAGTTTCTGGCGACGATGAGATGGAAAGAAAAAGAAACCGAATGGAAGATCGATGATTTCTCGCAGGCGGTAGGGAGGGTTTTGGATCGTATCTGTTGAGGAGAGATAAGAAAAAAAACAAACTAGCAGATAACTACGAGACGGGGAAGATTGATCACTAACCTCAATACGTTATGCAAAAGAACGAATCAGCAGGGGAAGTTTTCAACGACGATGAGACGGAAAGAAACCAAAGGGAAGATCGATGATTTCTTCTCACAGACAGTAGGGAGGGTTTTGTTGATTTCTCACAGGCGTTGGTTCGTATCTGTTGAGGATAGGGTATAGAAAGGGTATTACTGGGTTAAAATGGTAATCGGTCATAAGTTGATTTTGATAAGTTAGCAAGGACTGACTTATCAAAAACTGCTTATTACCGGTTTGGCACCTGTATAAGCAGTTTTATTTTTTTTCTCCAAAAACTAGAATTAGTTTATCTCCGGTACCAGACTGAAATAAGTCAATAAGCATCGTAAATAAGCAATCCCAAACACCCCTAAGTTCCCAAAAACATAAATAAAAGTATAAGTTTTATTTTTCGCAGTTTTCCGAAATAAATAAAAGGAGCGAATTACATTCATAGTCTCTTATCCATGGCTACTTTTTGGTTTTGGCCCCTAAAATTCATAAGGTACACGCGAAGATCCATTTTTCATCTTTCGGAACCCAAACTAATCCCTCGAGTTAACACCATTAGTCAAGTTGTTGTTAAGTCAGTCATGTGCCTCTCACGTGAGGGACAATTTGGTCTCTTTACATCTAATCTTTCATGTAAATTTTATTGTACATGTTCCAATACAGTTTGTACAAGTGTATAAAGTTTAGGAGAAAAAATTAACATGAACTAAAACTCTTTGTAATGCCTTTCAAGTCCTTTGGCCTCCTATGATCGCCTTCTCCAACCCTCTCCAGTCACCTTCTCCGACCATCTTTTTTCAGCCATCATGAATGCACAAATCTCACACATACACATAATACAACACAATCGTAACCCTAACCCATTTTTGGAAAACAAAATCAACAACCCAAATGAATAAATATTTTATACTATTTCATAGAAAAATCGGCGATACATAACTTATGTATGATAAAACTTAAATCCCTAAATCAAAAGAGAACCCTTAAATCATCATCCTTTAAGCAAAATAGATCGAACCACTAAACAAATCGAATATATAAACTATTAAAAACCTTGTATTCAGACTCGAAAACGAGTCCCGACATCTGATTGATGGGAGATGTGCATACATTTAACTGATCCTCCATTCCTGGTCGAAACAAATATGGAAGTCCATCATTCGTTCAAGAGATATATTGACGTGATTAATGGCTCAGTTAGATGAAGATGAACATGCCCAAGATGGTGTTTGGGAGATGTGTGTACTTCAAGTGATCCACCATTCATGTTTAAAATAGATCTGGAAGTCCACAATTCGTTTAATGGATCCACGAGCGTGATTAGGAAGTTTATTGTTTGCTTAAGGATTTGTGGGAGATGTGTTTATCTTCAAGGGATCTGTTGTTATTGATCGAAATAGACCTAGAAGTGCATCATGCGTTCAAAGGGTTGGTCTCACTGGCCAGGTGGGGGTAGTTTGACTAAGATTCAATAGGATGAGAAGGGATGGGGGTTTCATTGACAAAAAGTTTATTCAATACAATTAGATACATGTGTTTATACATATACAATATATAGGGTTGAGTTCCAATAAAAATGAAAGTTATGGTGAGAAGGGTAAAAAGAGATCTTCACCATTGAATGAATCCAAATTAAAGATCAACACCAATGCACTGCATCGGGATTTACCAAATTGATTCTATGATAAGTGCAATTCAAGGGGTGAGGGTGAGATTAAAAGTGATCAAGAGTCTAGATCTTTTCTTACATTTCTCATCTTAACTCCTATTCTCACACGATCCTTTATCATGTTATATATTTATATAATAATTAATTTATTATATAATATAATTAAATTTAAGAAATAAGGTAAAAAAAACTAAAATGCCCTTCATGTGACGATAATTTGCCCAAATTTCAAACAACTTAACAACAATATTAATTTGAAGGATATTTTAGACTTCAAAAGACAATAATAAACCATTATTATACTTTGTAAATTTCAAGGATTAAATCCAATATATTAGAGATCATTAATGTAATTCAATCTAAAATAAGAATGTAAATATTGTCAAAAGATAAAATGACAATGTTTGATTTTTTTTTTCTCTCATATAAGGTATTTCTTAAGAACAAGCGGGTTCTACCATCTGATGATAGATTGGCGAATTGTTAGGGTATTGTTTGGAAAATATAAGCTAATTTATTTTTTAGGTACATGTTTGGATAGACATACATAAACTAGCTTATTGAAGTAGGTTATAAGGAGTTTTTTGTCACTTTTTCTAAACCCTCGTTACCATTTATTATTATTTTACTACTATTAATTATTAATAACTAATAATTATCAATAAATAAAGATAAAAATTAATTATTAATAATATTAATAAATAGTAATTTATATTAGTTGAAAATTACTAAGGGGGTGTTTGGTTAGAGGTATTAAAAGGTAATGAATGAAAATGATAATCATTGATTGTGTTTGTTTCAAACAAGGAATGGAAATGGAATGAAAAATGGTGTTTGGTAACAGATAATTAGCTAATCATTATAATATATTTGATCAAAAACCATTCCTCCCCAATTTGGGGGGAATAGAAATGTTGTTCTCCCCTTATCCTCCTCAACGTATCTTCTTCTCCCTTACCATCGTCTCCCCTTATCCTCCTCAACGTATCTTCTTCTCCCTTACCATCTCTCCATCTATCTTTTCCTACACTTTAGATCTGATACAAATCTTGTTTGACGATCAAGTTTTTCGAAGATTAATCTCCATTTCAGTTAGGGTTTTCTCCATCTCGATCAAAAAAGGCGAACTCGGTTTTCTCCATCGGATCGAAGATTTCGATTTGATTTATCACATCGATTTGTTTATTTCCTCCGATTTTCACATAGATAACATCTCTGTTTCGGTTTTTGTTATACTCGGTTCAAAGTTTTCTGATGAAGAAAGAAATAAGGGATGGTTTCTCTTCTACTCGGTTAGGGTTTTCTGAGAAAGAGAGAAATCATGGATGCTATGTGCTGTTGGTAGCTTGGAGATGGAGATAGAATTTTTATGATAAAGAATGGAGATAATGTATTGCTGATGGAAAAGTATTGTTGTTGGATGCTATGTGCTGATGGATGTTATGTGCTGATATATTGGAGATGGAGATAGACTTTTTTGGTCTAAAGATGCAGATCCCTTCATTTGATAATACCTTCATCAAACAAACATCAACAATATAAAGAAATATAATGGAATATAAAATAATGTAATGAATATATTCATTCCTATTTCCTAATATATTAATTC
>NC_037528.1:38428982-38481294 GCF_001531365.2 Cynara cardunculus var. scolymus | reverse complement strand
ATATAACAATTCTAATAATGTTTATGTAAGTTACATAAAAATTAAAACTATATGTATTTTGTTTCATAGATAATAAAAATGTGTTAAATGATTTTATAAAATATTTAATTTAATTATTAACTATAGTCTATAATTAATTTTGTAACTTGTATCTTCTCTTATAACGTGTAGCCTCCTTCTTCACATGTAGAACATTCTTCTTGATTGGTTCCTTATGGAGGTCCCTTGGGAAGGGGATTTTTTACCCTATTTCCCATGTAGGTGGCATGACCACGTTTTTTACACATGGGGTGAGTCACATGTGTCCTATTTATCTTCTTTTATTCATTATCAGGTGCTAGGTTAACACATATATCTTCATTCATCTCTTTCTCCTTATTTGGAGAGCTTGATGGACATCTGTCTTTATTATGTCATCTGAATTGACATATCTTGAACTGGGTTTGTGGGCTTGACTTAATGATCCCTTTAATTTTATAATTACTAATTAATTAGAATATATGAAATTGACTAATTTTATTTTATTTATATTATGTGTAATAGTTATTTAAAATCAAAAAATATCAGTATAAATGTTTTTCTAACATTTTATTTTAACACATCTAAAATTTAAAATATATATGATAATCAATTTAAAAATTATTTTAACTAACATATTCATATTATTTTTATTTATTTTATTATTTTATTTGTATTAATATACAATGTAATTAAAATGTTTATTTTAATTATGTTATAAAATATTATAGCTACATAATTTTTTAGAATACATGTTTGTTTTAAGGGAAAAGTTCAAAAAACCCAAAGAATTTTACTGTTTGGAATGATTAAGTCATTGGACAATTTTTGATAATAAATAAATCCTTGGACATTCTAGAACCTGTTAAATAAGTCATTAGACATTACAAAACTTGTTAAATAACTCCTTGGACTTTCTAAATTCTGTTAAATACATTCTGTTAGTGGAAAAAAGTCCAAAAAAACCAATGGACTTTCATATTTTGAACGAACAGGTCCTTCAACATTTTTTGAACGAAAAAAACTTACATTTATAAAAAAACAAATATACCATTCTCATTACTCTTCACAAGACATATAAAAGTTGTATACAAAGCATAATAATCTGCATAGAAAAATTTAGGCATAATTTTACCAAAAGTTAAATCAAAATATATACCAAAAGTTAAACCAAAATATGGGAACATAAGTTGCGTCAAAAAATACTAACAATTGCGCCAAGTATACCAAAAGTTGCGCCACAAAACACCAACAGTTGCCCCAAATATACCAAAATATACTAAAATTTGGGCTAAAATATACTAAAGTAATGCCTAATCTATGTTAAGGTCATGGTATGAACTATTCTTCATTTGCATCATAAATTTTTGGTGGAGAAATAACCATTTGACTTCCTTGTAGCCCTTCTTGATGTCTAACAACATCATCACTTTCATAATGTTCTTCATCACCAACAATAGTATCACCTTCATCACAGTCTTTATCATTAACAACAACCTCTCTTGAAATTGAATACGGTAGGATGCCTTCGGGCCATGCTGGTTATGGCATACTTGAGGATGTCTTTAATGATGAAGATAAAGTGTAAGCAATAGTCATCAAAAATGTTATTTGAATCTAAAAAACAAATAATGGCTTCCCTGATCATTGTTTCTCCCATAACTGGATTAAGAGACCCCTATATATGATGGTATCCTCCCACCTCTATTGCCTTTTCCACCTCTATTAACTCTCCCACCTCTATTGCCTCTTCTTGTTGTAGTCAGTTCTAGAATTGTTAGATCCCACAATGCAAAATGTAAAAAGTAATGTAAAAGTAATGATGAAGAACCAGAAGATCGATGAAGACATCAAGGCAGAAAAGACCAAGTCTGGATCGATGGAAAGACTAACCAGAGCATCGATGGAAAGACCAACCATCGAACCGATGGATCAAGTACAACCAGCAAATCGATGGATGATGCGATGGAAAGTGTATTCATTGATACGATGGACAGACTAACACTTAGAAGATTTTCTAAGTATTCATCCAAGCATGCATTGAAGACTTGAAGATAAGGATGAAAGCGTCACATCRATAATGACAGCTGGAGATGACAAATCAACAGCTGGAATTATAGTTTATCTTGTAAACARWGATTATCYATGTAAAAGATAAACAATATCTATTAGCTAGAATATTTGCTAGAAAGTAGCAATAGTTGGTTATCTTAGTATTAGCTAACTAGTATAAATAGACGACTAGGTCTATTGTAAAATGCGCGCATACGTGAAAAATCCTCTTAGTGTGTTACGTTTTATTATCAATAAAGTAAAACCTTTGAAGCTCAAATTGTTCTTTAATATTCATATATTAATTTTGAGTCTTCTTAACTTTCTTCATAAAATCATTATAATTTGGTTATTCATAACTAGATTATAAGTGTTATTGAGAGATCTGGGATCAACAAGAATGTTGAGTCTTTGTCTACCTTTTGGCTTAACAAGTTTAGGTGGTGGGTTCTTCTTTTCATTCTTACAAGTCCTAGCATTATGTCCCATTTCCAAGCAATTGCTACATGTCATTGGCTTCCCAGATTGAGTCACCCTTGTACCTTGGCTCTCAGATTCTGATCTTTTTCTTTTGATGGATGGTCTATCAAGCATTCTCCTTTTCTTAGGTGGGTTTGGTTTGATGTAAAGTGTTGGAGTCCACATGTTGCTCTCATTCAATGGTTTTATAGTATTCTCATAGGCCATTTTGAGGAGATCCTTAGTAAACCATTTACTAACATAATCCTCTGGATCCTTATTGATAAAGTGTATGGCAACAATGGAATGCACACAAGGAATGCCTGATATGTCCCACAATCTACAACTACATTTTTTAGCATCTAAGTCTACCACCATTGCTTCATAACCATTTCGTGTTTCAAACACATTCCCACCACTAGGGATAACATACCAATATCTACATATGAAAAAGAATACATTAGCATACAAGATCATATTACCATCATAGACAAGCATACATAATGAAATTACCATCATAGATAAGCATACATGTGATACCTCCCCATTTCTTTAACTTTTTCCTTATGGTTGGACAAACAACTGATTCTCATTCTTGTGCTTTTCTTAACATTCTATAATGTCTCTCCATAACAAATATCATTATCTTCTCTAACATTGTGATTATGGTTTTTCTTCTTGCATCAACAATTATTAAGTTAAATGACTCGCAAATTCCATTTTCTACAGCTTCACAAGTTCTACCAGGTTGGAAAAAATACCCTACACCATGCATTGGGGTCCCTTTCAATCAAGTGATTATATGCATCAAGGTTTTGTATCTTAAACTTTTCCATGTGTGACATGAAATCTGCCTCAAAAGTGGATGTAGCTGCTGCCCAAAAAATGTTTCTATACTCAACACCATTAAACCTTTAGTGAAAATTAGCATATATGTGTCTTGCACATTGTCAATGCTCTACATACGGTGCCAAATCTTTTACAGCTTCAACAATGCCCCTATTGCATAAAATTGCAAAGGAAAGCATAGTTAGATTGAGATGTATGAGGTAAGTAGCATGCATAAATAGGAAATCGGGAAAGTAACTAGAGTGCCTAAATGGGAAAAATCTACCCAAAACTAAAACGGATGATATAAATGGTGATGTAAAGGTTGTAATACCTTTGAATAAGTTAATATGAAGTGTTAGAAGTGACGGAAGTCAAAAAAGTCACGAGATTGCATTTTATGCAAGTTTTACAAATTATGTTGCTACTTTGGTAAACTATACGTAAAACACTCAAATGGAAGGTGTTTGATGGATGCTATGCTTTGGAACTAATTTTTGGACCTGTTAGGAGTTGTTGGAGGTTTCGAAAAAGTTTTACGGGATTCCGTGCTCAAAATCAAAATTAACAATATTGCAAAGGAAAGCATAACACCTACAAATATGTAAAACTGCTTTTATTGGGAGGTCTTTTCTGGAATAGTTTTATTGGATGTTATACATTAACTTGTTATGAATGCGTATGTGAAAACCTCATCGAAAATGGAGGTCCAAGAAAAAAGTTATGAATTTTTTAGTGTTAGGTGGTCAAAATGGGTGATGCACTAGTTAATGTTAACAACGTTCATACCTTGTGTTGATCAGACATGATGGTAAGCCCTTCTCCTTCGATATCACCAATATCTTCTATTAATAGTTCAATGAACCACTTCCAATTCTCTTTGTTCTCCACATCTACTACAGCCCAAGCTACATAAGCATTCCACATTGTAAGTGGTTAAACAAATAATAACACTTGATATTAGTATAACAAGCATAGTTTGAATGTACATAAGGTAGATCTTATTATTTTCATCTTGACCAATAGCCGATATTAACTCTCCTTTGCACACCCCCTTCAAAAAACAACCATTTAGTCCTATAACCTTCCTACATCCACTAATCCACCCATCTCTTAATGCTTTGAGGCATACATAAAATGTCCTAAATTCATTGTTTCCATCTGCCATTAAATTTACGTCAATCTTAACTGTAGATCCTGGATTGGCTCTCCTAATTTCATGTTCATAATCCCAAAGTTTTCCATAGTCTTCTGTTAAAGAACCTTCAATTTCAAGAAGTGGCCTGGATTCGGCCCGGATGCATTGGCCCTTGCTAACTTTGACCATAAACTTTTTCAAAATATCATCTTGCATATCCTTGATTTTTATGAATGAGTTCTCTAACATAATGCTTTGCAATCCAATTTGGTGTCACTAGGGATCCAAAACTATAGTCTCTACTACATATGTGCTTACAGTTAATGCTTTTAATTTGAAACGATTTTTCTTCTTGCATCCAAGATGCCCATAATCTAAAAGGACATGTGTGATCTTTTTTACCTTTTCCACATGTAACAAGTAGTCTTTCTGAATCATTTTTCACATATTCTAGTTGGTAGCTATTTGCAACCGTATAGTTAGTCAAACACTAATTGACTAGGATTCTCATACCTCTCACCAAGTCTGGGCTTCATCAGCTTCCAAGGAATGTTAGGATCATGTATTGGGTATTGAACACCTTTTTGTATAGCATGATCTCCAACATTATCATCATCTTCATCCATATTAAACTCAATATTGTCAATCGTGTTTATAATACAAAGCTTATCTAGAAACTGATCATCAACTATTTAATTTAAGTTGATTATATCATCCTCATCTTCAAGGTCTAAAGATAAAGAATCTGATATATGTTCACTTGAATTATCGTTTATTTCATAACTTGGATCATCACTATAATTACCATCGCAATCAGATATCATTTTGTAAACAAGAATAAGGATTTCATCACGATTCATCAATGAAAACAAAACTTATCATAATTATGAACTTATCAATGAAAACAAAACTTATCATAAAATCAAATAATTATGAACCAATAGTATAAATTTAAGCAGTTCAACTCAACCCTAATGTTTGTTGTGCGTCACCAGTCAACAATTAGTTTCTAAAAATGACTAAAAGAAAAAGATAAATATAAACCAGATTCAATCTCGATATCAAGATTTTCAAGTTTATCACACAGATAAGAAAGTAAACAGAATTGACACTCTTAATTAGAAAACACGAAAAAAGAAAGAAACAAATGGACAAAAGGGATTGAAATATATTAAGATACGTGAGACAAGCGATGTTAATAAAAACTTTAAACATCAGATTTAATAAAGTAGCCACTTTTTGGGTCGGGTTTTAACCAGATCTTAAGATAGTACTTGGAATCCCTTAACCACGAGAATCCGATCTATTTAATCCACAAATCAAACAAGACCAAGTAATTTGTTTTGGTATTTTATCTTTAAATTTTTTTGATTCAGACATGGTTAAATGATTCAGACTAATAAAAATAAGAAAGTTCAGTGTATAAGTGACTAGCTTATTTCCCAATTTGACGCCTGCTTAGTTTAAAATAACATGATTTTGAGCAACTCATTCATGCCTTATACTGTCAATGTTCCCATTGCTTATTATATTATGAGACTTAACTCCCTTTTGTTTCTTTCATTTAATTTAGTTTTCTTCATTTTCTTCATATGCTGCCCATGTATCGCTTTGTATCTAGCACTCAGTTTGATGTACAAGTATCATTTGCTTTTAGATTGATGTTTCTTGGAGCCAATGATGTCTGTTAACGATCTTTGTTGTCATATATAAATATATGCATGTATGTATTTATGTATTATCTTATTGTGTAATAGGCCTTTAGCTGTTGGGCATTTTGAAATTGTGTATAAGTAGATATTTGATTGTAATCAATCTTTTCTATACCTAAAGTAGTTTCTAGCACTGCAGTTGGATTTATGCTTACAAAGACTTGCACCTGGAAATGTTATGCCTAGTGACTTCTTTAACTAATTCACTATTTGTCGTTCTTTCTTATCCGACTGTAAGGTGTAGAGTACCAGTTTAGTACCTTAGTCGGTGCTAAAGACTTCATGTTATTTTACATAATGCAGTTTGTGATCGTCATCGAGACACATTTTTTGGTGTTCGGTTAGAATTTTATGAGAGCTTACTGGTACTCTAGGTCCTTGTTGGTGAGTATAAACGTCCAGTTTATGTAACGTGTTGGTGATTTTGTATAAGTTAGTATTTTAGAGTCTAGGACCGTCAATTTAGCACAATGGACTAGGATGCTTGAAAATTTGTTCCATCCATAGTAGATGGTAAATATTGGATAATATTTGGACTTGTTTGGTGTAGATTCAGTATACAACCTCACATCATCCACCACCTGGATTTGACATTGAACATTGCCAAACTAATCTGTATTTCCCAGCTGGATAAAACAGTATTGTCAGTATGTTGGCTGATACACACAGGTAGATGGAGATCATGGAATACTACTACATACATATGTACATGTTAGAAGCAATAAGATATACTGGTTGGTTTGGTCTGGTTTTTATGGCCTTTTCTAAAAGCTTACAAGAAGATGGTAAAACTTGTAATAAGATAAAAAAACACCAACATATATCAAATCTCTATCAACTCAGCAACAGTCCAAGTTAAAGTCACCTGAAAAGATACAAACACGTTGATGGTATAGAAAATGAATCCTAGGTTCCTAAAATATGAATAATGGTCTATCTTCAACGTTTAGGAGTAACTATTCTTGTATGGTTTAAGGAAGCATTGTTGATGAAAATGGAGGATGACAACAGTGAGTTTTTTAGTGTTCTTTTACCAGATAAACAATCACATTAACAACGATCCATTTATGCTAGAAGATCGAGTGATTCATATCTTGTAGTAAAGCAATTGGACAAATTTATAATAATCGACATGTTCATATCTCATGATAAAACTCATCCTCAATCTGAACAAATTTATAATAATCGATAGGATTCATCTTTGATATTGTAGATATGTAAGTTGCATATTAAAATGTAATAATATGATGAACAATGCTGGAACAAACCTGATTAGATCAAACTGTAGCGGGACCGGCGATATGGATGGTGCAACAACAACGACCGGCGATGGGATGGTGGTGTATGGCGACGAGCGGAGGCAGGGTTGGGTGCGGTAGCGACGAGCGACATAGGGGTGGTGCGGCAACGACGGGGATGGTGCGCCAGCGACCGGCGAGAGGGAGACGGTGGCGTAGGGGCGTTAAGCAGCAACAGTGGTGTGGAGACAACAAGGAGAAGGTGACGTGGAGACGACAAGGAGATGGTGATGTAGAGACGAGAGGGAGACGAGGAGTCATGATATTATTAGGTTTTATTTATTTATTTAAATTTGAGGTTTACCTTCTATTTAGGTTACAGGTTACAAGTTACATTTTCAAAGGGTAAGGATCTATTTAACAAGTTCCAAAAAGTCTAATGACTTATGTAATAGATTATAGATTATACATGAATTTATTTGTTCCAAAAAATTATCAAAAACTTAATTATTACAAACAATAAAATTTATTGAGTTTTTTTTTTTTACTTTTCGGTGTTTTAATTTGCCAAACATAGCCCTGACGCCTGGTTTATATAGTCTCCCCGTCGTTTGTGCGAGTGTCTGAGAAAATTAAACCTAAAGCTTCTTCCCAGTCTTCACAGCTTCACAAATTAATCGAGAGAGAGGGGGAGAGAGAGAGATGGCAAGGGATAGCTGTCTGGCCAGAGTAACCGCCGGAGTCGCCGTAGGTGGTGCCGTTGGAGGGGCTGTTGGTAATGTTTACTTTTCAAACCCCCTTCCTTCTAAACCCTAATCGTTTCCCATCTTCTATCGTCTTAATCAGTCAAACTCGAACACATTAATCTTATCTTGTTTGTTCTCTCTTATCATCTACTGCCTAATGGGTTTGAATAGGTTTTAGTTTACTTTACTGTTTGAAGGCCTGATACATAAAATTATGTTTAAGAACTCTTCAACTTTTTTCCTAATAATTTATTATCTTGTCTACCTACAGATGCTTTATGTGGTGTTAGAAGCGTATTTATTTGGCCTGTAAGCTGCATAATTTTTGTATTTTTTTTCTCAATTTGTTAATAGGTTTGTGTCAATTGTGTGATAAATTCTAGTGCATAAAGTTAATACATTCTATCCTTTCAGACACTAAAAAAAAATCGTTCTTAGGTACTTTTGTTCTCTTTTCAGGCATTGTTAATGATTTTGTTCATAGAAAATTGTATCTCCTAAATCAAGTAACCTTTTTGTTTAGGAAGTTGTCTACCCCTTGCTTCATGCTTGTGTGGATGCTTTTTTTTTTTTTTTTGATTAACCTGGATATCCAACCCGCTATACGCTCCGACTAATCCCAGGGCGACCACCTGCTTTGCAAATAGCCCGGAGTCATCGCATTTGGACCTCCGTGGCCAAAAGGGGATTTTTATTCCTCCTTGGATTTAAACCTGGGTTCTCCTGGTACTTGTGTTGGATGCTTTGAGGATGCCCTTGGGGGTTATTACCTGGGGCGTGTTCCTTTAGTTGGATCATATATGTCAATATCCATCATAAACATGCCTAAATGTGATCTTCTAAGTGGAACCAAACCAGCTTAATAGTCGGTTGTTCCCAAGGAGTGCCAATTTACCTTCTTGCAAACAAAGTGATAATCTACCTCAATATGTTTTTTTATGTTTATTTAAAAGATTTGGTTTCTAATTATGTGAAAGGTAGTCTCTAATGCTCTAAATAGTAGGTTGTTCCCAAGGAGTGCCAACTACCTTCTCGCAAACAAAGTGACAATCTACCTCAATATACTTTTTGGTGTTCATTTAAAAGGTTTGGTTTCCGATTATGTGAAAGGTAGCCTTTGATGCTCGAACATGTACTCGTTCTAAGTGCCTTTTTACTATAATATAATAGTCAGTCTATATGGATTGATTACAAGTTGAAATATGGTTAGGGCTCTTATGTGTCTTGAACTTATATTACAACATATCTCCATTAACTTGGTTGTGAAATCCCTTAATTCTTGAATCAAACATGTGGTGTTTGTGTCAAATAACAAGCAACCGAAGCCATGACTCAATTTTTGGACTTCACACTTGACAATGAAACCATATCTTGCTTGTCTATTATAACATGATTCCTGTTAGAGAAACAGAATATCCTTTGGTAGAGCTTATATTATAAGAACATGTGTCATTACTAGCATCCTAATACCTCGTGACTTGAGTGTGTTGTTGATGGTGTAAAGAGTACTCTTTCTACGAGCACCTTTAATGTATCTTAAAATTTGTAGAACTGCATTCTTATCACACCCATTGAAATGCAATGTGCATTTTTTTGGTCTCTTGATCGTGATATAATTTAGTTTCCTTGCTATTTCCCAACACCTTCTTGCGCAGGCTGACTTATAGTATAGAAGGTGGGGGGAAAGGCCCCTATCCAAAGTCCAGTTTCTTAAACGATATAGGTAATTTTTTTACACTTTATGTCTCCAGTTCCCCCAAGTCACTTACCACGATTCAAGCTGGTCACTTACGACGGTTCACCCCAATGATCTAGTCCGTTTTGACGAAACCCCACTCCCTTGCTTGACCGCTGTTCCCCTCGTAAATCGATTTTAGGTTGGTTGTTTGAGTTCTACATCTTCTGATCTAGCTCTAAGCCTCTAACTCTTAGCTCTTTTATCTTTGGCTTCTACCAGTTAATGCTCAGACTTCTTGTTGTTATATGTTATATATTCTAGTTGCTTTGGATCGATGCTTTTTTATTTTCATATTACTTTGATTTGGGGATTTTTTTTGTAGGTTTTAGATTTAGGGCTTGTTTTGAGTTCTGTATTTTTTTCAATTTATATTTGTTGATGGGCTTGTTCTATAAATCAATTCACCTAATGTTAAATTTTCTATATGCTTAAACCAGTTCATTTAGAAGAAAATTATATAAAATAATAGTATAATTTGCTATTCGATTAACCAAAATGATAAAAAAATAAAATAATCGAAACTGAAACTTACCTGATTCCATTAACCGACCCTTTAACCTGCATACCAAATAACCCAAAACTGTTTTGGTCCAGGTGAGTTATTCGGTTTCGGATTTTTTCATACCCTAGGCCCTAGTGACCTAAATTTTTGGATCCCTTTCTTGGATCTTATAAAGCTCTTCGTTCTTGGATATTTCTTCGTTCTAGGGTTGACACTTGATATTCAAAATCATTGGTGACTTAGCAATAGGACTATCAAACCTACCTATCTTAGCAAAGATATGATGAGCATACTATCTTGCCAATGGAAAGGCCTTTTTGAGATTCTGCCACGTCAATGCCTGTAAGAGTAGCTAAGACTTTCTAGGTCCTTGGTTTTAAAGTCTCTTAGTATGAAGAATTTTAAAGCCACATTTTTTTGTCATTGTTTGTATTTATAATATCGTCTATCGAAGATACCAACACAGTCCTCTTGCCATGTCTGTCTCATAAAACAAAGCATAGTCATAAGTGCTCCAAGTCAACCTAAAGGTTTTAGAAGTTGAGAGATTCAAGACCAGATTTGAGCATCTTTTAGGCGATGTAGAAAACTTCTTGATCAACACACTTTCAATGACTTCTTTGAACTACATAACCTTAATATGGTATTTGTTTCAATTGTCACCATTGGCCATCCCTACCACCACCATCAGTCGCCATCGGCAGCTAAACCGACCACCGTCAACCACCTCCACCTCCTTCTCCACTACAACAACATCCAACACCACCACAATCACCATGGGCCATGGCCACCACCGTCCATCGTGGCCACTACTACCACTGTCGGTCGCCTCCTACCTCCATCACATCGGCCACAACTACCTCCTCTACCATTATCAGCGGCCGCTACCACCATTGTTCACCACCTTCACATCCTCACAGTCACCGTCTTCCACCCACCACGATCGTCTCTACCTCCACCACCGCTACCACTGTCGCCCACTTTCGTCTTTGCCACAATCACCACCTTCAATTCCACCAAGATTGGTAACCACCAAATCGATCACTACCGCCTCTACCTCAACTACCAACACCATCACCCCCTTGACTCCTTCGACTGCTGCTGCAACCGCCACTGTCGCTGCAACAACCACTGTCGCTGCAACAACCTCCATCGTGCCTCCACCAATTCATAGGCATATCCCAAACCGAATAAAACATGGTTTTCCTTTGTACGGATCTTGTTTTTTCAAACTACCATCAATTATATCAAATTCTTCATTCAAATTTGGTACTATTATATATGTATGTAGTTATTTACATGAAAATTGTGTTAAAATATTTATGAATTAAATTATTTAAATATCTACTTGATTTGTGTAATTTGAAACTATTATATGGTATATAAAATCATCAAACAACTTTTAGGGGTAACTTGTGCAATCGTTTTCAGTCCTAGTCATACCAAGCAAAGGCAAACAACTTGTCCTGTTCAGTCTTGTCCAGTTATTTCTTGTCCTATCTAGTCCAATGTTGTATGTGTACCAAACACCACCTTAGAGAGAAAAATATAACCCTAATTGACCTACTCTTAGGTACGTGGGTCAAAATTGTTGCCTCTAATGAGACAAATAGATGTCAACTTAGCTGCAAGACTAAAAGTGTTATCATGGTCTAACCAATTATCGCGGTCTTAAGCCAAGATCATGATTTGATATAGTGGTTATTGTATTGGTACTGCAGGAAAAAATTGCTGGTCATTTGATATATATATATATATATATACAAAACTTAATATATATATCATGGTTTTCAAAACCGTTTGATGCGAGGCGGTGGGATTCCGAACATGAGGCGCCACCTCAAGTGACCTGAACGAATTGTACGCCTCAGGCCATCTGAGGCGGGTCTTGAGGTGCCTGAGGCTGTGAGGCGAGGCTGAGGCAGGGATGAGGAGTGGGTGAGAAACTAGGGTTTTAAAATTGACTTGGGGTTAAATTAAGCTACTTTATTCTTTTGCTCATACCCCTATTCCAGTCATGGCTTGCTGTGTCTTCTCCCTCTCTTCTACCATCTTGTTGCAGATTAGAGAATAGGCGGATACAATAAGAGGGCAAGACCATGACTTTTCGGTTATATATTGGATGATTTTTTTATCTATGTGATTTTAATTCTCTTTTTTTGATAAATGTGAGAGAGATTCTAGCTTAGCTTTCTATTTCATCTAATGGTTTTATTTATTTCAGGTGCTGTATACGGGACTTATGATGCTATTAGAAATAAGGTACTATCTTATCATTGCTTGAAGCTTTAGGTTTTAAAGTTTAGCAGTTTCCTACTTTCATTATACTTATCAACATTAGGCTGTCGAAAGTTGAGTTCCATTTCATCTATGTCCTTCCGTATGATGGTCTTTGTATTGGTGAAATTCAGGAAACAGTTTCACTTTTGGATTGTCTAATGGAATTATCAAATAACCCTCACTCAGTCACATGAAGGAGAGGAAGGAGAGTTCATGGTGGGAGGGCGTCAAGAACAAAGTTGTTAAAAGCTCACGGCGCACTCAGGCACAAAGGGGTCCCGGTGCCTAGGCGTGATGCACGGGCCTTAGGAATGTAAGGCGCATCTTATAAAAAGTATATACACACACAATTATACACAACTCAGATATGTAGCAAGTACTCCAGCAGCAACCAGCAATACTTTGATAGAGGCAGAAAGGCAAGAAGGGAGAAGGGTTTAAAACGTGAGCCATGAGGGAGAAGTGTTAAGGTCTGGGTGTTTATAGAGAAAGAGGCTTGAAGTTATAAATAACTAGGTATTTAATATTAGGGTTTTGACTTGTGTCATGTATTTGATAACTCTTTTTTAAGAAGTCTAGGAGATGAGAAGATGAGAAACTTTATTCCATATTTGGGGTTTGACTTGGTATTTCAATAACTCCTTAGTGAGGCTCGTGAATACGCCTAGCCTCGACTTTAAAAAAGCCGAAGACCTTGAGCCTTAGGAGCCTAGGCACCTCGCAAGCGCTCTTTTAACAACTATGGTCAAGAAAATGAGTAACTTCAGGTTTTTAAAAAGGGCAAATTGCTTTAAAATGCATTGTACTTTGGTCCAATTTCTATCATGTGTAATGTACTTTCAAAACCTTTATTTTGGTACATCAAATGTGATCTCAAACGCCTTAGCCAAAGTACGTTACACAAAATAAGAAACTGACTATAGTACGTTGTATTTTCATGCATTCTTAGATATAGGCCTGGTACCTAAATTTTTAAGATGTCACATCTGAGTTATCAAAATAAAAGATTGTGGAAGTACGTTACACTTGGGCCAAAGTACGTTTGCATTTTTCATGCAATTCACCCTTTAAGAAAAACTAAAAACAATGCCAACCATCTCCCCCCATCTAGCTTTATAGTTACAAAGCTTTTAAGTGAAACAATGAGCTAAAATGTGAAAACATAAGCTTAGAAGTAGAAATGAAACTGATATAAAATGAACAAAAGAATTACAAATATATAAACATAAATACACAATTTATTTATTAAAAATTATATTTTCAAATTAACTCCTTGGAACTCTATCAGCATATCAGGAGCTACTCAAATGAATAGTTAAGACCAATATTAGTACATGTTATTTGAAGTGCAACCTTCAAATTCTATAAGGAAGTAACATGTTATTTAGATAAGAGGACAAGAGATACTCATTAGAAACCAGGATGCCTTTGCCCCAATAATACCTAATAGCAACCTTTGCTCAAGTAACCTTTAGGTTTGTTCAAGCCTCATAAGAGGAAATTATGTGCATGTTACTTGTTAAAAGAGAAGATACAAAGCTTCATTTAACGTTTTCTTGTTTTTAATTGTGTCAACTACCCTAAAATGTTGAAAATGATATGAGAAGTACCACATGTATTACTTATGATCTTTTATTGGAGTTTTGAAAACTAGGTGTTTATATGTGCACCTTTTCTTATTGAGAAGGGATTTGTAATTGTTGTATCAATTTTTTTTTCAAGCTAGTGTGTTACTTGGACAAATTGGTGAGGAGCATGGTATCTAATTGCGAATGTCATTTTTGCTGTGCATAAAACGCCTTGATAAACAGTTACCTCCTCCACTTGTTTTGGATGAAGTAATACATGAGACTTGTAGAGTAACTATGTCAAGACATGCATATGTATGTATATACACATACACACACAAACATACATGGGCACTGGATCCCTGCAGAACCATACTCTCAAACACATCCTTGTCTCACTTGTACTGAGGGTCTGAATTCATCTTTCCTGTTAGATTGTTAGAGAATCTTGTATTTTGTAAAACATAAGAGTTAATATTTATGGTATAAAAGTTGGAACCTGCAAATTGAAATTGAATGTAGCCAAGATGGTGAAGTCTTGATTTACTGATGTTGATGTCAAGTCTTCAAACATTGTATTTGCTTCTATTTGTTATATTGCGGCTTACTCGTATCTAGCTTTGCTTTTCATATTGTATCATATCTGCCTTTCTTGTGTCAAGTTTCCTTTTCAAAATCTTCTCTTTTATACTTTTTGGGCTTTCTCTCTTTCTCACGCCTTTCACAAGCCGAGGTCTTGACGGAAACAATCATGCTACTCTTTGAGGTAGAGGTATCCCACGTCTTGGTGGAATATACTGAGTTTATTTGATTGGTTAAGTTTAGTAGGATCAGTATGAAATACTTTTATGTCTTAAAATATGACAACAAAATCGCACCCTATCAAACAGTAGTCTTTCTCACAATACTTTGAGCAAATACATGAAACTTTTAATTGGAGTTGGCATGTTTGCAGAAAATGTTGAAAAAGGATAATAGCTTTACTTTCATTACTTTATTTTGTCGCTTTAGGTGGCAAACATGACCCATTTTGGACCAACGCACACAAAAACGTGTGAATGTAATCGGTTTTAGTCTGACATTATTGAGCAAAACGTAATCTCATAAAACTCATATATATATATATAGTTATAATTTAATGTAGCTAACGGTTATTCTTAAGAATTCAAATTTAGGGACCGTTTACCCGAACTCTTGCGTGGTAAGAGTCAACACTCTCACTTACATTATCGTTTTAGTCCATCAAAATGGCATGCAACAATTTACCCGATAAGCGTCAACCGGGTAAGACTCTTGGTCCTTGCCATCGCTCTTATCCGGTACGATTTTCATTTTTTGGCATGCACATCCGGGATTACTTGACCTGGCAAGTGCTTACCGCATAAGCGTTTGGTTAACAGCGCTTTAGTTTATTTTAAACATTCTGACTTTGATTTGGAAGAATGCACTAACGCTTCTAAGATCACTGGACCTGTACAAGGTTTTGAGCTTCTTAGCCAACCTTGATCCCAAGCCAATATAGATTTGACTTTCTTATAATGCTCATTGATGGAGGGTGGAGCTTTTTTCTGAGCCGAGCCACCCATGGTGGCTGGGTGGGTTATTTATTCAAATAGATTTAATAAATAAAAAAAAGTGTCAGAAGCCTATATTTTTCTAAATAACTGATCAGATTGGTGCATAGAGTCTTTTTTGAGACCCTCACCCTACTTATGTCTTATTTGATTTATTTGTGTTGATATACATATGATACTATTATTGTATATTTGATAAATTTAAATGCAGGTCCCTGGACTTCTGAAGATCAGATATATTGGACAAGCAACTGTGGGCAGTGCTGCCATTTTTGGTCTTTTCCTGGGCGCTGGGAGCTTGATACATTGTGGGAAGTCATACTGAGGGAGGGAMTTGTTCCGGTATTGAAAACAATAAAACCTTAGTGGACTTTGATAACTTCCTTACACAATTCTCTTATTAACCTTGAAATTTATGTCGGTTTTCGTATATTCAAGTTTTGCTGGGTTGAGGTTTGGAACACTTTGGCTGTGAGACATCACTATTTTGGTCGTTCAATATTGGTGACGGTGACGGTGATAGTGATACTACGACAGATTTTTATAAATGCATGATCTTATGATTGATTTAAGAAAAAGTACCACGGGGCTGTTCGGTTCGTTTTCTATTAAGACCTGTATGGATAAAGATGTATGTATTGATAAAGTTGTCTATATGATAACTTATAAATTGTTGTTCGGTTGTCATGCTGAATAAACCGTCTGAATGTGAAAAATGACATTTTTAACCCGAATCATCTCTCGCCGACTCTGTCCTTATGTCGCCGACTTCCCACGGACCGACCCTCTCACATCCCTCCCTCGCCGACTTCCCTCTGTCGCCGACTTCCCACGGATCGACCCTCTCACATCCCTCCCTCGCCGACATCCCTCTGTTCAGTTCGGTGTCTCCAAATCCACTCGATTCTCCTTGTTCGGTGTCCCTCCAAATCGAATACAACACATACCCACAAACCCTCTCTCACCTTTACATCGATCTCTCTCTACGCTGCACACACCGAACACAACACATACCCACAGACCGACCCTCCCACCTCCCTCCCTCCCTCCCTCCCTCGCTGACTATCTCTCTCGTTCGGCCTGAATACCACCACTCGCCGACTCTCAGTCACCCCAAATCCACCCGATTCTCCTTATTCGGTGTCCCCCCAAACCGAACACAACACATACTCACAAACCCTCTCTCACCTTTACATCGATCTCTCTCTACGTTGCACACACCGAACACAACACATACCCACAAACCGACCCTCCCGCCTCCCTCCCTCGTCGACTATCTCTCTCGATCGTCCTGAATACCACCACTCGCCGACTCTCAGTCACCCCAAATCCACCCGACTCTAACCTCGTCGCTACCCCTTCGGAAAGGCATGGAAGTGAAAAGGGAAAAGAGGGAAAGGGCAAAAGGGGAACAAATGGCTTAATAAAGGGCTGAATACAAGAAACATCACTTTCCTAGCTGAGGGATTTAGCCCATGGTTGGTCGAATGAGCCCATACGAACAGCTGGATATGGCTGTGCGAATAAGCCATATCTTTTATACAGCTCATTAAGCTCCTACCAAACAGCCCCTACGTCTAACAGAAAGAATGTTGCTTTCTAATACAAATATGTCTCAAAATCTTTCAAATGCTACATCTTAATACAAGAATCTTCAAAATATATCATAATGTTGTGTATTTAAACCACAAGGGTCGTGTCTGATTGGTTTTATCTTGGGCTCCGAAAGTCAAAAGTGCTTGGAGATTTTAGGTTCAAATCCAAGGAGGAATAAAAATCTTCTTATGGCCATAGAGGTTCAAATGCGGTGACTTCGGGCTACCTGCAAAGCAGGAGATTAGTCTGTTCGCATAGCGGGTTGGATATCCAGGTTAATAAAAAAAATGTCGTGTATTTGTCAAATTATGTGTTAGAAGGTTATTTTCGTAAATATATTTGTTATGCAGTTCTTAGGGTGCGTTTGGTTTGCAGGAATGTTTTTGAGGTATTTGGATTCCTATGAGGGATTTGGATTGGATTGGATTTGAAATCCATTCCTTTGTTTGGTTTGTAGGATTTGTAGTATTGGGTCTCCTTACTCAAAAGAGCTAGCAACTGTCTATGGTCTGTACAGGATTCCTCAATGAAGCAAATTATCGAGAACTACAGAAATCGAAAAGGGGAAAAGGGATTCACCTGTTGAGTGATGGGAGAAGGCGGTGGGCGACGGAGACGGTGGGCGACGGAGACGGTGAGCGATGACCACCGACGGAGGCGGCGACGGCGACGGAGACGAAGGGCGACGGAGACGGTGAGCGACGACCACCGACGGAGGCGGCGACGGAGACGAAGGGCGACGGCGACGGAGACGAAGGGAGATGAAGGGCGACGGAGACGGTGGGCGACGGAGACGTTGAGCGACGACCACCAACGAAGGCGGCAACGGAGACGAAGGGCAACGGCGACGAAGGGCGACGGCGACGGAGACGAAGGGAGATGAAGGGCGACGGAGACGGAGACGGAGACAAAGGGAGACGATGTAAGCTGTGGGAGAAGATGGAGACGAGTTAGGGCAAGCATGTATGCTGTGGGAGAAGATGGAGACGATGTAAGGGAATGGATTTCAAATCCCATGTATTTTCAAAGGATTTCCAAATCCAGCGTTTAAGGGATTTCGAAGGAATCCATGGATTTCAAATCCTCACAATCCAGCAAACCAAACACAGGGTTAGAATGGATTTCAAATCCAAATCCCTCCAATTCCTCCAAATCCAAATCAAATCCAAATCCCTGCTATGATGAGTTTGAATCTCTCCTATATAGCTCACAATGTGGTTACAACGTGAATATATATATATATATATATATATATATATATATATGGAGAGGAAATCAGACGAGAATATGGTTGAAATAAGAGATCAGTATAACGATTAATTTAAATGTGAATCATATGTGATTTTAAATGCAATTATGGAGTGTGTTAACACAAGGACATGCAATTACGGAGTGTGTTAACACAAGGATGAACGGGTGATTTACATGTGAACTAATTAATTGATTTATATATGAACCTCTGAGTTCATATATGAGTAAGTAAAATAGTTCACATGTGAACTAATTAACAGATACACCTATGAACCTGTTTACCGTCTATTTGAAAAACTTACGGAACTATCCCTCTATCTACCACATACTATGTAATGAATTATCCGGTGCTTTACGATCAAAGTCACAAATGTTGACTAGATGAAAGATTAGGATTACTTTTTTATTTCTCAAATATTTGCCACTTCACGAATGAACCTTTTTCTCTCTCTCTCTCTCTCTCTCTCTCTCTATATATATATATATATATATATATAGGGGCCTAATCAAATGAGAACTAATTAATTTGTGGTAACTGTGAGATCCAACGTGAGCCAATCATTTATAATATTCTTCTTAAAATAAAATGGAAGGGTAAATTAAAAATTTGGGTTGATTATTCAACTTACATTGATTAGTTTAATATTCCAGTTTACCTTAATTAGATTAATTACTTTATTATATACACACAAACACACACGGACACACAGGGACCAAAATCCAGTGGCCTCCTCCGACAAGTGATGACCTCCTCTGGTCATCTTGTCCGATCCCATCCCCCCTACCGAACACCATCTACATCGACACTCCCTTCGATCTCCCCCTCAAAGGCCACCATCGATCACGTCGACGATGTTGTCGAATGAGGAGTTGAATGAGAAACTGGAGGCATTTATTTCAAGATTTCGCAACGATATTTGGTTTCTGATGTGAAGATTAGTAGAAGGAGGTCTGATACTGTGTGGTAGTGAGGTTTTCTCCAAGACTACAACTGTTTAAGCGCCCACCACCGTCGATGGTGGCGCATGTGGTTGTTAGGTGGTTCACTCATTATATTGTTGAGCTCCGCCATAGCAAACGATGGTTGTTTTTTGTTGTTCATGATGTAAACATATCTTGTCTACCTCTTACTTTCTTTTGTATTTTAGACAACAATAGATCTTTTAGACTCTTGTTTTGCAAAATTCTAACAATTTTTTGTTAAGTTTGTGGGTTATGCTATGTTCTTGATTGAAGATTTGATCACATGCTAAAATATCACATATGTCACAGTGTGTATCATAATGTATCTTGTAAGTATTTTGGGTATCACATTGCTCATGGTATGTATCACAGTAGTATTACATTCGTTTGTATATATATTTTTTTTAACAGTGTCAGATGTTTTTAGGTATCACTATCTTAAGTTTATTTGGTGTTTGCCAGAATATGGTTCACTGGAGAGAGAAGAATTTTAAAATACACACACACACAACGTAGGTATCATGGTGGCACTACAATTGGTATCACCATGGTACCACTATTGGTATCATAGTGGTCTCGAAGTTTACTTGGTGTGTTTTGGATATCACATTGTATGTATTTTGGGTATCACATGATGTTCGCCGAAATAAGGTTTACTGAAAGCCGGAAGCAGGAGAGAGAGACACAGGAGAGATAAAAAAATTAATACCTAAAATGCCCCTTGATTAAATATTTAAGTCATATTACCAAAAATATTAGTTTCCTAATTTATCCACTGATTTGTGGTTGAGATTGAATCTAACAGTTATCACAAACTAAACAGTTCTCTCTTGAATGAAACTCTATATATATATAGTCCCACAAAAAAAATAAAAAACTGAAGAAAACTCTAATAATCGTTCATCTGGATGTTGCAAATGTGCATATTGGTAATTTGTAAGCAAGTTGTCCGGTATGCACATCTGCATAACATGCACACATACATATAAACCAAAAAATAGCTTCAATTGCTTATATGTATATATACATAACGTCTAGATGAATGGTTATATGCTTTAGTTTTTTTAAGGTTTTTTCATGAATATAATGAAAGACAATTATGCTTAATCGTCATGCAAACCGTGCCAAAAATACAAAAAATTATTAATTGATAACAACAACAAAACCGTTTCTCAAAATTAATGGATTTTATTTTTTAATTAAAGAAACAAAAACCCAAAGATTTAAAAATTAAAAACGAAATTACTTCTTAAAAAGGAGATGATTAACGACTAGGATTAGATTTCATTGGGTTGTATTAGTTGCAACTTTTGAAAAGGTTACATTTGATTTGTTTTCCCCACACACACACACGCATGCACACACGCATGCACGCACACGTACGCCCGCACACACGCATGCACACACACACTAGGTTCGAGCCCGTGTATTACACGAGGTAATTTGAAAAAATTAAATCATTTTAGAAAACTTATGTTACAAATATAAATGATAATCGAAAGTTCGATGCTACTTTTCCAAGCTTTTTTTCCTTTAGAATTGTTTTTAAGATTTGTAAAAAAATAATAAAAATATGAATAAGTATCAAGAATTTGTAAAATAAAATTTATAAATGAAACTATGGAAAAATACATATTTTTATATAAATAAAATAAGAACCACGTATCATAAATTACCAAATACTTATTTCTATACAACATTCTTTGTTCTATTGCTAATTATACCATATCATCTATAATTAATATTTTTAAACCTTGCTTACTTTTTACTCTATATAAAGCAACATACAACTAACCATGGGTGAAGACCAGTTGTATCATAAACAAACCAACCTTCAATAATGACTGTCCCTGACTTTTATTTATGGTCATGGCATAACTTACAACAATTGAAAACTGTCTTCTTTGAAACTTGAATGAAATCTTTTTGTCTGTAGGTGTCAAAGACATTCTTGGAATAAATGTCTGGCTTCCAATATTGCTTCCAGATATGATCTCTGCTTCTATAACTCGATTTCCCAAAGATAACACCCGTAGTCTAGTTCCATTATATAACCCAGATTTCTGATCAATATTCCTTAGCAACATAACTCGAACACCGAATTTTAGTAATATCTTATGGTTTGACAAACCCGATAATTTAAGACCATTTTAGACATGAGGTGAGTACAAAGTTCTATCAAACTGGTCGTGAAGTTGCTGCTCTGATTCACGTAAGCTATATGAACTTAGGTACTCCTTTTCATCTCCTGGAAACAATGATAACAAACGTTCGTTTATTTCTTGAATGACTTCATGCTTTGGTGCAAGTATTGCTCTTTCCTGAAAGTAGGATGAATTCTTGATATTTACAAGAATCGAAGGATTGACAAATTCAATTAATGTAGATGTAGGATCCGTTGAATCGATAATGAGAAGATCATCAGGTATATCAATAATTGACTCACCATCATTCACACTACCAACCTTGCCTTCTCCTAAATCCAAAAGCCAGTTTGCAAAAACCCTTGTCTGTTCGATTTCAGAAGCTTGACTGTCAATAGTTAACCTCATGTTTTTAGTTAACCTTAGGACTTTGTATTTTTTCCAAATGTAAGATGAACTTAACGACGCATTAACAATGTCTTGTCTACTTGCGTTGGGAATAATCGGCAGAATTTGTCTGAAATCTCCTTAAAAAACAACTACTTTTGCTACCAAAAAAGCATTTCTGAGTCACTAATGCCTCGACTACCAAAAATATCGTTAATACTTCTATCTAATGCGTCAAATGTATGCCTATGAACCATTGGTGCTTCATCCCATATAATCAACGTAGTCTTCTTTAGTAACTTAGCAACATCACTGTCTGACTTTATGTAACAAAGACAATCTTCATTAAGAACTAGAGGAATTTAAAGAGAGAGAGTGTTGTCCTACCTCCTGTAAGAAGTAATATCACTCGAAGCAACGTTAACAATTTCTCCTCTAGAAATGTTTTACATGTTCCGCCATAACCATATACAAAAAATACATCTCCTTGGTTATTTTGAACCGCTCTAAGGATATCGTGATAAACACCTCATTGCTCGTTTTTAAAGCACCTAGAAGTTGATGGAACTCATTCCGTAGATTAGCTATGTCGTAATATAGCTCCTCCGTAATCAAACGATTGTTTGAAGACTTAAGAAAATCGTCATCAGGGTAAGGCATAGTGGTGAATTTTTTTGGCTGGAATTGTTTCAAAGTAAAACCTTTTCAATCTCAAACAATGTCAAGTTCTTGACTTGTTCTTCATTGAGGGATAAACTTGTGAAATCTATAATGTAAATGTAAGCAACCATTACATAGAAAGTATAACTAAAAAAATATATAAGAAAAAACATAATATTTAAGAAATAATAAAACAATAAATTAGTTTGTATTTAAATAATAATTGTATAAATACTTAAATATATAATTAACGTACCTGGAGACTTTAGTGCAATTCGTTGATCGTAAAGAATCTCATCTGCCAAGTATTGCCATATTTTTTGCTAAATAAATTCAAGTCTAGACAAACTATTTAAAATCAACATGGTTGCAAATAAAGACCATAGATAAAAACCAAATCCGGTTAAACTTGCTTCTTCAATGGCATCAACATATTCCTTATCGTCATCTCAAAGCCTAAGAGCATAACATGCATCTCTACAAGTAGGCGTCTTCGAATGATTTAGGACCTTTGACTTTATCCAAAAGAATTCTTAAATAATATGTTTCATTTAGAGTAGGAGAAACTGAATGAATTCTTCCAATTGAAAAGCCTTTTTTCCTTCGATCCCAATGTCGCTCTTCCAGTTTCCACACAAACTATATAGGGAATTCAACATAAGTAAGTTTTCGTGTTTCTTGATAAAGTTCATTACACTTCATCCAGGCTAAGAACATTAAAGACGCCACAGAAGGTCTATTTATGACATTTTCATAATCATCTTCAGCTCCAAAAACAATTTGTTGTTGTCCACGAAGATGGAAAAGAAGCCTCAAAACAGAATGAGTCCTGTAATGAACATCGTACCCAAATATATGCCATGAAGCTTCACATGCAGATGCATATCTATAGTCATAATATTCCTTTATTTCATCAACAAAATTATTATTATCTTCTTCATTACTACTTTCTACAACTGCAAAAGTAGCTCTATCCGGACCCTTGTTGATATATTTGAACAAATACTTAATAGAAGATGCCTGATTGCACCACTCAACATTAATGTGTGCATGATATATTTTCAAAAGATATTTGTTATATGCAACAACATTTCTGTTATCTAGTTTAACACCTGAGTTTTCAATAAAACATCCATAATTTCGTCTGCGATATAAAGGAAAACCATTATGTACTCTACTTGTTATCTAGCCAACCTGATATTATGTACTATACTTGTTTATGTGCATGATATCAATCTGAAGTTAAAGAATCTATCTGATTGTTGTAAAAAGGCATATTAAGATATCTGAAAGGAACTTCTAATCTGCACCTTTGGTATCCCAAGGACTCAGGTTTCGACCTAATTGAGTATGCGGATAGTGATTTTACAGGTTGAAAAATTGATAGGAAAAGAACCACTAGAGGCTGTCAGCTTCTATGTGGAAAGTTGGTGAGTGGACAAGTAAGAAGTAAAACTCAATGTCTACATAACTGCTGAGGCTGGATATGTTGTCATTGGAAGCTGTTGTGCCCAAATCCTTTGGATGAAAAACCAGCTTAGTGACAATGATCTTCAGCTCTCAAAGATATATATCTATTGTGATAGCACTAGTGCCGTTGCAATTACAAACAACTATGTTCTTCACTCCAAGACCAAACATATTGATATCAGATATCATTTTATCAGAGAACATGTAATGGAATTATCATTAAGATCCTCAGAATCATCAGGATCTGTGTCATATGTAGGATGTGACACTGATCTAGACTTCTTGGAGTCGGAAGAGACAAAAGCAATATTTATGCTTTTAGGATCTAGAAATACATTTTTCCTAACTAGTTTAGTTTGCCCATGGTTATACAGAGTACTGTATAAAACATTTAAAGGCTATGGTCTAGATCATTGGAGGTTTTGCAAAAACATTTATAATTTTCCAGAAGTCGGGAAGACAATCCATAAATTTACAATATCAAAAAATGTATCATGAACTTTAAGATCATTTAGAAGAGAATTGAACCTTTTGATACACAACAGTGAGTAATTCATAATTTTCTCATACAAATAGTTCACATTGTCCATTGAGACCGATCTTCTTGCTTTGCTTGACTTTAGAAGTTCCTTCATGTAGAACAATAAGAGTGTTTCACATATTGTTGGTCCGTTAGGGTCTACAAGATGTGTATAACAGTTTGTAGAAGGAGGGTGATGAATATAAACACAGTAAACTTTTCAAATTTAAAATATATATATATATATATATTGATAAAAAATGATCAATACAGATTTTACAAGATTGTTTGCGGAAAGATAATGTAAATATAACATATCTAAACAATCTAAGTTACACACTAGTTCTTAGCAAAGAGAAATGATTTGCTGTAAAAGACTTAGAAGGAAGTCAGTTCTTTCTGGGTAAGAACTATTTAGAATACTAAAAAGGGATCCTAACTTGCTTTTGAAGATAAGCGATTTTTGTGTTCTTAGATGTGTGTTTTTTTACTTATGAATATAAGTTAGGGTTCAAGAGTAAGTATTTCGTATCTCTGCATGGAGATAGAACACATCTATTTATACCCATTGCAGTAAATGCACATTTAATGCACTACGTTAGGGTTTGAACACATGTCAAGTCTTTAGAGAAAGACTTGTCCGTTGTTGTAGTGAATAGTACAAAAGCCTATTCATGAGCAAACATTCTTTCATAAAGTTGGTGGGTAGTAGAGTCAACTAATTGGCTCCATACCATACTCTACTCTAGAAAGAATATGGGTTTGTCCTTTGTGTGTGAATGGACAAGACAAAAACAATCGTGTTCAACAAGCTTCTGTTGATCGCTGAATACTGAAATAACCTGAAGGTCTCTTCAGTATTGGTTGAGGCTTGGGCAGTCTTCACACATATATAGACCAGGTTGTAATCACTGTATACCGCTTCAAATCACGTACTCACCAGTCTCTAATCTTCGGTTTCAGTCTTCAACTTTCGCTGAAGGTTCTTTGGTGTGAGTTTTGTCTTCTTGAAGTATCGTTGTTGCTGATAAATTTACATTACATGTTCTCAACGATCACTGAACAGACTTAGTGATGATCGCTGGAACTGAAAGACAGAAACATAAATAATTCGTATAAGGTAAAAGGAACTATCATTAAATCACTGAGAGAGAGAGGATCAACACATATCCTTGGTAGTGTAGAGATTTATGATAGAATTATAAACATAATCTGGTAGTGACATAGCAATGATAATTCTAGCTTTAGTGTCTATAGCAATTTGCCTTTTATCATCGTTTGTCCATTGATCTAAAGTTTTGATGATTTGCCTTACTAGATCGACTACTTTATCATTTTCATCAGGATCTCCATGAAGGTGACATACACAAATGGGCCATTTTTAAGGATGTTGGGAATTTGATTATCAACCCCTTCAAGAAAGAGGGTCGTACGATTTTTCAAAGCGAAAAGTTATCGTTTTGAAAACGAAGTTTGAATAGGGTGTCATTGTCATTGTTTATGGAAGTCGTTACAGATCTTGTTAATGAAATTAAACAAACAGTTCTGATACCACTTGTTGGTCCTAGTTGGATGATGACTAACACACAAATTATAAAAGGAGGAGGTTAGATGCGAACACATCAAATGTTCATTTTTTTTTAATTATGTATGTTTTATAGAAACAAAGTATTGCATTTTTTTTCCACAAACTAGGAAGAAAATTCTTATCCTGAATAATTTGATTAAGGACAAATTTGCTTAGATGGACATACTGAAAAAATAGTAGAAGATATTGTTTTAGATCTGAAGAACTAAGAGTATTCAAATATTGACGCTGATTTGCCTAAGAAATTAAAACTCAATGTTTTTGTTAAAAAGGTGATTTGCAACATCGATAAGGTTCGCCTTTTATAGCCACCATCGCGTTAAATGTTGTGTGCCAACTTTAACGTCTATCTACATCTGATTTGTTGATCAATGCATGTTTGTACTCTTCATTTTAACCTTTAGATATCTTAAAGATATGATTGTATGTATGTTGCTCCAATCCGTCCTATTAGTACGTAGAGTGAAAAGTAAAGGAGGTACTATTACTTTAGAACTTAGATTGGCTGACATGCTAAACATGTTCCATAACAACACATGGGTTGGTGGGATCGGCTCGCTAAAATAGTTTAGTCAAACTGTCTGACTTATCTGGTACTAGTCTTCAATTGGCTAGATGACAATCCCTTTCACTTTGGTATTGATCTTCCTTCACTTCAACTAGTCTTCAATTTTGCTAAATGCATTTTGCTTGGACCAATACTGAATATAAAAATAAAAGTTTTACTACTGAAATCTGATTATGATGTTTTATCTGAAATATAGGATATATTTCAAATCCCAATAAAACCATATTACAATGGATCAAATCCTTTATGAGTAGGATCCTAAGACAAAACTTGGATCTTTAAATATTTTAGATCCTAAGATTATTTTGAATCCTCAAGAGTTTTCGGATCCTAATGTCTTTTGGATCCTGATATTTTCGAATCCCATATATTTTGGATCTTATAAGGTATTTAAGGTCCTTATATTCGAATATTTGTGTTTTTTGAATCTAACCTTATACAAATTTGGATATGATAAAATCTTATCCTTAATTTATATTTTGGATTGTAAATAAAGACCCTAAATTAATTTATATTTTGGATTGTAAATAAAGACCCTAAAAGTTTTCCAAGTCTTCATTAGATGCATTTATGTAAATATCAAATCAAATAGTTGAAACGAACAATATATACAATTTTTGCTATGAACCTGTACTAGCTCTGATATTATAGTTTTATTGAGGTCTATATGAGGATTTTCTTTTTTTATTTTTATTTTTATTTTTTATTTCTTTAAAAAAGATTTAAATTGATTTTTCCGGAAAAGATTTAAATTGTGATTCTAATAAAATCCAAACCTCAATAACAAAGAAAAACAGAAGAGCAACTATCATTTATAAAGAAGCAAAAACCCAAAAACAATCTCTCAAATTCGAAATTTAATTTCACATGGTAAAACAAGACATGAGTTAAATTATCTGTAATGTTTTATATGACAATTACATAGATTAAAGTCACAAAATATATATATATATATATATATATATATATATATATAGATGGGATTAGATTGCAAACCGCCTATTTCATGCAAACTATAGAAATTAATTTCAACCAATAGAAAAATTCTATGTTTTATTCTTTATTCTTAAAAAGAAAGTCAAGACATATCCACCTAAAACGATCAGCAGCAGCGGCGATGGATGAAAACCAGTGGGGCGGGGCGGGTCGGGGCGGGGCAGGGCAAGGTGGAGGAAAAGAAAGGGAACTTTTCTACAGTACACTATAAAACACCAAAACGGGTATGAACAAGTCTAAAAGTTGACCTGCTTGCTAGCTTCAAATGTAGCAAACATCAATCAGAATCTGATGCTGCTAACAAACTACATTCAACCAAAAGGATTTAGAAAGAGAATACATATAAGGCAAACTATGTTGTACTTGGATTATGAATATACATGCATGGTATATCGGCTTTGAAGACAAGCCAAATCTAATGACCCCCATTTTCCTCGTCCTCAAGCCCTTCGAAACAAGGCATTAAGGGGGAAAATATAAGCGCAAAACGAGTTGATGCAAAATATGAAGAAAGAAAAGAGAAGGCACAAACAAAGCTCTCTGTAATGCCGTTGCTTGTGTTAAGAAACCTTTGCTTCCATTGCAACCTCTTGATGCCAATCAATATGACCACCATTTCTTTATGCAGAGGAGAGAATTAGGAAAATTCATTTACATATGATTGTTCCTAGATGTCAATGTGCTAAGTCTTCATTTCCGATGCCTATGCTTGACTTATCAATCATTCGCACATTATACTGTTCATAAACTCTTGTTCGGTTCTCTGCCCACCACTGTTCTGCTTGCTTCTCACTGAATCGCTTCCGGCTGCATTCAATCAATTCAGCCCATGTTAAATATACCAAACCAAATTAAACGATTCCAATATATCCCATCCAGAGGTGGGGCCCAGGGGTGTACACGGACCTAGCCTCTACCCCACAGAGAGGAGCAGAATTTCATGGTTCCTTTTGAAAGATTGTGTGTATATTAAGATAACACAGTAAGTGTGTTGATTTAGGTCTACTTGGGAACTCTTCCCGAATTCAATGGTTTTAAGAAACTCCATCGCCACATTAGTTTGCCTCTGGACAGTTTGTGTAGCCATAAATCCTATTGTATTAATTGGAAACTTCGGACTTTGTATGCCATCCCATTGTAAATAATAGATCTTGCCATAGATCCATCATGGTCTTGAAATCATATAATAAAGGAAACAACCACCCCATCAGTGGCGGACCTATTAGGGATCTGCTCCCGTGCACCCGCTCACTAGATCATCACAAGAAAACAAATTGAGACGTGACAAGTGCGCACCCGCTTAATTATGAGTGTGCCCTTAAATATAGGAAAACCAAAGTTATAACAAGAATGCCAAGTTGGCGAGTTGGCTGTTGCAACCCAGATAAAGGTTCCTCTTCTAAGAGGCGCAGGTTCGAGTTTAACGTGTAGCAAATGTTTGAATTTTTTTTCTTTTAAATGGTTCATGTTATGAAATTTTAAAAAATAGAAGGTGTTCTCAAATATTTTAAAACTTAAGAGACTAAACCAAATTTTTAATAAAACTTATCTAGACAATAGGTTTTTGTTCCCACTTCTATTCTTCAATCACCACCCATGAGGAGTCATCCATCCTCTCATCTGAATTGTATTTTCAAAGCATATTATCTATTACAGTTTATTTATTTGTCCTAAATTGCTTCAATTTCATTATTAATTTGCCTTATTTGCCCTAAATTCCAGGCTTGCTCTAAAATGATTTTATTTCATTATTTATTTGTCCTAAATTCTAGATTTGCACTAAATCTGAGTTGCACTAAATCTTTTTAGTCATTTTTTATTTGCTCAAACCCTAGAGTTGATTTAATTTGGTTAGTTGATTTTATATTGTAAAACATCATATTTAATAATAGAAGTCCTAGATGCATATGAAGACAAAATTGGAAATCTAGAAAAAGAAAGATAGGACAACCAAATCAAATCCTAGAAATTAGAAAATTTTAGGAAATCAACAAAAAAACCAAAAAGTCCCTTGTAGTGATGGAATTCAGCAAAAAACATGTCGAACATAAAACATAGTCTTGCATCTAGCTCAAAAGGTCAAGGTCGATTTCATTTGGAAAAATGTATTATATTCCCCAAATTGACACAGTTAGCTTTTTACCGGGTCGAATCATGTTGACTCCCCCCCCTCCCTGGCGTCAACCACAATTTTACGATTTTAAATGTGCCCGACTCATTCCTGGGACCGCAACTGACCCCAGTTGTCATCTTTATATATGGTTTACTTGTAAGTATTACTGGTACGCTTTTATGGTTGATTTAGATCTATTTGGTTCAATCTAATACCTATTGAAGTCTGTTTAAGTTAATTGTGTTCTTGTATAAAGCATTTTGTACATTAGTTTGTCTTGGACCAGATCTAGGCCGTTCTTAAGATTTTGGGTAGCCATAAATCCTATTGTATTAATTGGAATATGTGGATTTTGTATACGGTCCCATCGTAAATAATGGATCTTGTCATAGATCCATTGTAGTCCTGAAATTATATAATAATGGAAACTGCAACCCCAGTTGCCATCTTTATATCTGGTTTAGTTGTAAATTTTACAGGGAGACGTGTTGATTTAGACCTAGTTAGTATCAATTGGTTCGATTTAGGTCAAGTTAATACCTATTGAAGTCTGTTTATGTTTATTGTGTTCTTGTGTAAAGCATTTTGTACAGAATAAGTAATAGGAAATGGACAGCTGAAAATAGCAATACCTAAAGCGAACTCGTTTGAGATCTTTGGCGCCTCCAGGTAAGGGTGTGAGGGTAATATATACGCCAGGCTCGTCCTGCTCAACCCATTCATCATCACCCTGAGATTCACCGTCTTTGCTTCTGCTACTGTTTCTTGCCGCTGCTTCTGCTTTGTTGTGGCCTGAACTTCGATTAGTGATGGCATTGGATTTTAACTGGCTGTTTGAACCATTGGAATCTGATTCTTCGTATGGTACTAATTGACCATTGGGCCGATCAATTAGAGCATTTGGTAAAATGTCACTGGAAGAAAGATTGGATCCAAAGGAAGTAAAGGAAGGAGATTTGATGTTCCTGGCAGCTCCCACAGGCAACCTTTCCGCCATGTCTTTCAGCTATTATTAGATACAAAAATAGAGGATAAGGATATCATCAGCAAGAAAATGTAAGTTATTTTAGAATACATATCTATGTTTGGAAGTTGGAACAATACTTCTATCAAAAAAAATATCTAAAATAAGTATATTTGATAGGGCAAGAAGCTCTACAATATAAATACTAGTGCATGTTCGTTCTCCTGAACCCCATCTCCTGGAATAAGGCTAATTCAATAAATTGAATACGTGAAGAAACTTCTATCCTCCAATTCACACCAGCTTTCATGTTTACCATCTCCAATCACATCTGCCCCCTCTTCTATCCCGAATCCATCAAGTCATTTACAATTTATCTGGCATTCTTCACCATTCCCACAATATAAGTGAAATTAGTTGTGTATCCAGAAGGGACAACCTATGCCGGGTCTGACCAGTGTAGCAACTAGGGCATGCTTAATAGCCAAGACCCTCAAATCAGAGATCCAGTAAAAATAATTTTGTAACATCACAAGTTAACAGGTATAACAGTGCCATGCATGACAGACAGAAGAAAAAAAAAAGCAATGTCATCTTTAGCTGACTAATAGGTAAAGGAAACTGCAGCCTTATAGAGATGGTTCTCCTTGTGATAAGACTGACATGAACACTAAGATTAGTGATTCCTTGCTGGAAAAATCAAAAGCAAGATATTTTAAAGAATAATTTAACACCCGTTTATGACTAAGAGATGAACCCTATAATGCAAAATAGCTACGTGTAATAAAAAAAACCTAAGTATTGGAGACGGAAAAAAAAGTTGTTCCCTCCATCCCACAAGAGTTGCAACAATTTCCTTTGAGTTGTCCCAAGAAAATAGAAGAATTCCTGTTCTAGTAGGTTCTCAATCCAAAATAGCTTTTTGTCCATAATCATTACTTGATATTGATAACTTCGAAGTTGGTCCAGAAGTTCCTCTTCTTTTTGTCCTTATTGAATGTTCTTTTTATATTCCACCAATAGTCCAAACATTTTATAGTTAAACCATGTGTCAAACCAAATGTTGCATTTTTCCATGATGAAGAAAATATAGTCTTCACATGCAAAAAGAAAAACAATTTAAATAGATGACACTTTGAGGAAATAATTATGCAGGGTTTACTACTTGTAGAAAGGGCTCAAAGGTGAAAAGCAATTCATTTTTGACATTGCGCATCACAAAACGGTCTAAATTTATCAATTAGACAGAAAAACAGTGTCACAACCCATAAAAAACTTAATTATCTTAAAACTAATCTTACTTGGGCAGTAAGTGATTTAATCACTTCTTTTGCTGCTTTGCATTTTGAGCTCTCTTCCCCTGCGATAGCCATTGCCTCCTTCAGCTGTTTAGAAGTTCTTTCTAGCTCAATCTCTTGAAGTTGTGCTTTACGAGTAAGATTTTCTACCTGAGATTACCATTTTGCAATTAATAAAGATATCCTCAAGGAAGTCTAGTGACAACAGATCATTGTACTACAGATACACTTGTGATTTTATTATATTGAGTTAAAGTACTGAAGGTATTTTATGCCGACCAACTGCTTTGCATGCACAATGAAGTCATCAACTAAAATTATATGAACATCATGCAATGCTAATTAGTTTTGCTAATAAACACTAGTTTTCTATCAGATGCACAAAAGTAGTACCCTCCATCCCATGCAAACCTATAACTACTGCCTCTATAGTCTGATAAAAGGGTTTGACTATCAGCTGGAATACTAAAATACCCTTCAATACAAAAAAAGGCCGATACTTGTGGACCAAAAACAATACAATCAACATTTGCAACATGAGAATGGAAAAATAGGTAAATTTAGCTTTAAAACTTTCCAAAAAAAGGGAAATGTTGCAGTTAATGGTCATCACCTCCAAATGGAAATTATTAACATTTATCATGGGAAAGGGGGGTATCACTTTAAACCTTGAACCACACATGGCTTCTTGTGAAAATAGACAAAAGTTAATTGAAGCAGTTATTACATTTATGAATACATTGGTCATTATAAACTGCACTTACGATGTTAAACTTGCAGCAGATTCTGACCTGTCAACTACCCATCCCAAGTGCAGATAACAAAGATGTTAATAAGAATATAAATCAAGAAGAATGTGTCATGAACCAGACTAAATACTTTCACAAGATAAACGTTTCAGTAAAGCCAAAGATTCGGTTCATATGTCATACTATCCCAAAAGTATTTTCCTTTCTCATATTTATTTACACATTTTTTTGTCTTCCCTTATGCTTAAAATGCCCATTTCTATGGCTTCTTGTAATTCGTCATAAAACAAAGGATCATATGCAAATCAATAAGATAGCATACCAATGTGATGCAAGAACATATTATATACCTGGGCTCTTAGATTTGCAACTTCTTGGCTGATGCTATCATTTGTCCTTTTAGCATCATCCATTATGATCTTTGGTGAAGATAGTCCACCCAAGGTTGGGATTGGTGTGGTTGAACGAGGAGGACTTGGCCGTCTCGATATTGGAGATGTTGCTCGAGATACAATTCGTGAACCAGGAACTGAAGCAGAGAAGAACTTTTTGGAAGATTCAAATACTGGGTTAAGAGACTTAGAGATGTTAAGAGCTCCCCATTGAGAGCTTCCATTAGGTATAGGTGACACACGGCTGCTATTAAACTCTAATTTCTTATTGCGCTTTGAAGTACGGTTTTCAACTGGTTTCAAGGATTCCATTGATGAAAACCTAGCAAGACGAGGACGAAAGCTCGGATCCAACTTATCATCTTTCTCATTTACCTCATTCAGACCCTGATTCACACTTCCTCTTCTACTCACAGAAGAGTGTGATGAGGCATCAGTGTCAATAGCTTTCTTCAATTTATTAACACAGTTATCACAGACGCGATAAGGTTTGTTTGGGTTCAAAGCCATAGAGGCCCTTAATGACTTCTTGCTACTGCATGAATGACAGAATACAAGTCCACAATTATAACAATTATGACGTTTTCTTTTGAAATTGAATGGTAGGTGGCAGCCAGAACACATAGACTGATCAGTCCCTGAGACCCACTTATGAAGGCATATAGCTGCAGTAAAATTAGTACCACAGGCTATACTTTTAACTTGCTTGTCTTTTAAGGCTTCTACTAGGGTGGGAGAATTTCTATCATCTATGTCTCCATGACCAAGTCGGCCATTAGCGCCCTTACCCCAAGTATAAACTTCTGTCCTTGAAGTTAAAACTGCAACATGATAAGCACCACAAGCTATCTCCTCAACAAAACTCTTTGAGAGCTTGCCTTCAACACGAGCAGGGAGTTTTCCGTCAGCTTGAGGATTTCCAAGTTGACCATAAACATGACTCCCCATTGTGTAGACATGACCTGAAGTTGTAAGTGCTACTGTCATGCTATGTCCACATGCAACTTGACAAAAGTTGGGATCAACAAGTGCAGCAACACAAGTAGGTACTAACTTAGTTTCCTTGTCACCATGCCCAAGTCTACCCTTATCGCCATCTCCCCATGTAAATAGTTTTCCTGAAGAACAATTACTAGAACTTGAATTCCCAACCATAACTTCTACAACTGCAGCAGTATGCCAGACACCACAAGCAGATCTAACAGTTCGAAGTCCCTTGAGAGATTCGACTTCCCTAGGCTTTGAAACACTTTTCCGATCTCCATGGCCCAAAACACCAAATGTTCCATCACCAAAAGTAAATAGTTGCCCAGCAGAGGTCACCACAGCAGTATGCCAGGGTCCACAAGAGATGAAAGAAACATGGATACCCTCTAATGGGCCATTTACTCTTTTTGGGACCCAATGGCTTACTTCATTCCCATGCCCAAGAATCCCAAAATGCCCATCACCCCATGTGTACAGATCACCAGAGAGTGTTACAGCACATGTATGATGCTCGCCACATGCCACAAGCTCAATGTTTGTATTGCTGAGGCCATCAATAAGCTTCGGGTGCAAAACATCTGAATCTACGCCATGCCCGAGTCTCCCCCCTGATTCCTCACCCCAAGAGAAGATCTCGCCTTGCTTGGTTACTAATGCAGCATGCCTTCCACCACAAGCAATATTCTGAACATCAAGAACTACTGCAGATTCTAAGGCTTTTGGCAATAAAGAATCCATCTTAACACCAACTGAACTCCCCACTCTGTGAGGTCCACCACTAACATCACCATCTCCAGTGATTTCCCCCCAAAGAAAAACATCTCCCAAGGTATCCCCATCATCATGACCAGAACCTTGACTTGAAGAGCTAACAGCACTTGATAAGCTTACTCTAAAGGCATCTACCCCAATTACCCTCGTGTGGCCATGGATGCTATCAGAGCCTCGAGATGACAATGAATGGACAGAACCACTGGCAGAATCTGAAGCGAAAAAACCCTTGGGCGGAACCTTATAGAAGTTCACTTCTGAAAATGTCTTGTCTGGAGCATTTTTTGGAGGGCTTCCATATGGACTATGAAGGGGCAGCTGATCACCTGTGTCCTGAATAGACAAATATAACATGGTATTTACCTATTTATTTGAAAGTAATTATGAGATACATAGACATCTACATGGAAATGTACACACAGCAATACATATGATGGGACACACACAAGTGTGTGAACATTTAGATGTGTCTCTTTATGTACATCAAGTTAATCAGAGATGCTGTACCTTCTGTGAGCTATCACCACTACCAAATGGAGAGTGTAATGGCGAGCTTCTGCGTGTATAGGTCCTGGGACTATTAGCTTCGGATGGGATTCCATCACTCCTTGATTCTGTTCTCCATTTTCTCTGATTGCCTCGTGATATTAGTGCCTTAAGACCACTAAACCATACATCGGCTTCATCCTTATCCTTGCAGATCTAGAAAAGTGAACAATTAAGCCACCAAATACAAGAAGATCAGTAGAATCACCAAAACCTCTTCCTATTTGGCAGATAATAGTACAATCATGTCAAAAATCAATTGCCCCAAAAAAGTGGATGAAACTCTTACCAAATCCAAAGACCTGTCATTATATATTAGTGAGAATGATTGATACTCCTTCTCAGGCCGTGGATACCTTTGAAAGATCGGCTAGACAATAGAAAAAGCCAATCAAAATAAAATGTTAGTCCATGAAATGAAAAGGTACACAGCTGTGTGACATTTTACTTCCAAGTAAGACAACAGCTTTTATATCCTAAGCAAAATTGTGTGTGTTGTATAAAGGTCTTATGAGAAAAAACATAAAGAAAAACCAAATTCTCTATCTGAACATGAACAATAGTTGTATATTCATACATATTATATTATTGTATTTTCCTTGACGAAAGCTACTTAAGTGTTTACTTATATGTATTCTGAAGATCTTCACCAAGACCCTACTTCATCTCATCAAGTGTAAAGCAACAGAAATGACTTATCACATTCAGTGATTTCTAGCAACCACAGCTAATAAAACGCACATTCAGTGTAACAGCTGAATTTGGCTACTATTTACCCTTTTAAGTTTTTGATATGATCTGCAATGCTGCTATAGAAGATTCTATTATATTGATATTCAATGATGTGAAGCGAAATGGCAAAGTCCATAAATAGGTTTACCAGCATATCTGCATTTTTCCTTAAATTGAAGAACAGGTATATTAAGGGTGGGGTAGGTTCAGACAAAGAAAGATCAATAGGAGATAAACCGGAGGTTGGAATATCTAAATGAAAAACTAGAATCTCACTAGAGCCAGAAGCAGGTAAGTGGTGTCAAGGACTGTACTGATGTGTATTTACCTCCTGCAGTATACCTTAAGAAACAAGTAGATTGAATCACCACAGTAGGAAGGTCAAAATAAGCAGAAATAACCTCAACCATTCACTCTGGATACTCAAGGCCATGGTCATCATGACTAGGAGGCTGAATAGGAAAAAAAGCCATAATCTAAGAAAACAACATCAATGTAGATAGAAAAAATATTCTAAATCGGAATTGTAACACCAATAGCGCTTTTGAAACATAGAATAGAGAACACATATTCAACAGTTTGCCCCAACATTTGGCCAAACCAGAATCAAAATCATCTACATAACATATATGACTAAAGATTTAATGAAACATATAAATTGTAATAAACAAGATATTTAAGGTATTTTCCTTTTTAAGAAATACATGACATATAGTTTACCATACTATTAGCAACCAGAACTGCATCCCCAAAACCAATGAGAAAACCACAAGGGTTGTGTCATAGTGATTGAGGCCCTGGGAGGTGTGGTGGATATCCCATTGATATACCTGGACGATATGGTCAAGTTTACCAGAGAAGACAATTAAGGCAATAAGGTTAAGAATGGAAGATAATCTCCTAATTTAAGCATTTCGGTTATTTCTTTTATGGGCATAATAATTTCTTCTTTTTTAGAGGTTTCCTTTTTGGTTTAGGTTTCCTTGTTAGCGGAACTCTATAAATATGGTGCTCCATTGTTTCTTGTACATTCATTCAATCAATTAAGAGAGTCTTTGACTTTTGTGGAGATTACCTGTTCTCGAATTCAGGCATTTCTCGGGTCCTAACCCCAGGGTTGGATTCGGTTCGTATCAATTGGTATCAGAGCGACGATTCTGACACCAATATCGTTATTGGGTACTGTTCACGCTACACTATTCACATTACTGCTCACGACGCTAGTTCGGGTCTGCGAGATGGGTTCAAAACTCAACAACACTGATCGGATCGGCCTTTTTGAGACCGAAGTGGCTAGGGTGCGGGAGGAGGCAGAGGCCAACCATACCGAAATCGCTATGCAATTTCAGGAGATTTTGAAAGCAATCAGTGATTTGAACGGAGACCCAAGAAGGAAGAACAACAAGAAGAAGGAACCGATGAGTGATTCAGACTCTTCGGTTGATGACGATGAGTCGGTGGGGTCAAAGAAGAACAATTCGGGGGTGAAAAACAGGGACCCATTGCGTGATTGTTGCAAGATCAAGAAGCCGATCTTTGAGGGTAACGATGCGTATGGGTGGATTTATCGTATTGAACGATACTTTGAGGTGCAAGGGATCGAAGGGAAGGACCGGTTGAGAGCGGCTGCCCTGTGCATGGACGGGCCAGCACTCGCATGGTACCGTTGGGTGGAAGCAAGGTCACCTTGTCGTTCATGGAAAAGCTAAAACAAAAGCTTCTGGTTCGTTTTCAGCCATCTTATGAAGGAAGTCTTTACGAGCAGTTTCTTGCTATTCATCAGGTGGGGACGGCTCGTGACTATGTGAGCGAGTTCGAGAAGCTAGCCGGCCAGATACTTGATCTTCCAGAGCAAGTATTAGAGGGTACGTTTATCAAGGGATTGAAGCCGGACTTGAGATCGGCGGTGAGAGTGATGGAACCCGAGAGCCTCGCCAGGGCAATGAGGGCGGCTGTGATTATCGATGAGAATAAGGGTAATGTGACCCCTAAGGCACGTACCGGAGGCTTCAACCAATTCAAAGCAAGCAACACGGTAACACCGGTAGTGACAACCGGCAAGGAGGGTACCACGATTAACACTGGGCAATTTAAAAGGCTAACAGAGGCGGAGTTTGCGGATAAGCGTGCTAAGGGTCTTTGTTTTAGGTGTGACGGGAAATTTGCACCGGGACATCGATGCCCGAGCTAAACTTTGCAGGTATTGATCGTTGACGAGGAGGATACTCATAGTGAATCCGAGGAGGAGGGAGATGGTCATGCTCACTTGGATTCTGTGGAGGTGTCACTTAATTCGGTTAGCGGCTTAACCCCGCCACACACCATGAAAGTGAATGGGGATATCGGAGGAACACAGGTGACAGTGTTGATCGATAGTGGGGCCATTCACAACTTCATCTCCAATCACATAGTGGCAAGGCTAGGTATGGAAATCTCACAAACAGGTTCGGTTAAGGTACGACTGTGGAATGGTATGGTGGACCGAAGTCGAGGAATGTGTCACAAGGTGGTTCTGAACTTACCAGAGCTGCAGATAGTGGAGGATTTCTTTCCACTTGACCTTGGTGGTTCCGATTTAATTCTGGGAATCGCGTGGTTACAGAAACTGGGCGACATGACAGTTAACTGGCGGGAGCTTAGGATGCAGTTTTGGGATGGAGAAAGGCAAGTTAATATATTAGGTGACCCCAGCTTGTCAAGATCAGAGGCGTCATGCAAAACTCTTCACAAGCTGCTACAACAAGAGGTAACAAGTTTTTTGTTACATTTGAACGTTCAAGAAAATAAAACAACTTCACTCCCTCCAATACCCACGCCTGTTGAGTCCTTACTCAAGGCATTTGGTGATATTTTTGAGTTGCCAAAAGGGTTAACCCCACCCCGCAGTCATGAGCACGCTATAACTCTTCGGCCGATACCGCTCCGATTAGCGTCCGACCTTACCGCTATCCGCATATCCAGAAGGATGAAATAGAAAGATTGGTGAGAGAAATGCTGGATGCGGGTGTGATTCAACCAAGTACCAGCCCATTCTCAAGTCCCGTTCTCCTGGTCAAAAAGAAAGACGGGAGTTGGAGATTTTGTGTGGACTATCGGGTCCTCAACAAAGCCACGATTCTCGATAAGTTTCCCATACCAGTAATTGACGAACTTTTAGATGAACTACACGGAGCTACCGTATTTTCTAAACTCGATCTGAGAACCGGGTACCACCAAATTAGAATGAAAACTAGCGACATTCCTAAAACAGCCTTCCGAACACATGAGGGCCATTATGAATTCCGGGTTATGCCCTTCGGGTTAACCAACGCACCGGCCACTTTCCAGTCTTTGATGAATAAGGTGTTCGGACCTTTTTTAAGACGCTTTATACTAGTGTTTTTTGATGACATTCTGATATATAGCAAAACCGAAAATGAGCATCTAGAACATCTCGAAACAGCCTTGTGTGTACTACAAGAAAACCAGTTATACGCAAACCGGAAAAAATGCACTTTTTGGCAACAACAGGTGGAGTATTTAGGACACATCGTGTCCAAAGAGGGGGTTTCGGCAGACCCGTCTAAAATCGAAGCAATGCTGCAATGGCCCGTACCAAAAACGCTTCGGGAACTTCGTGGGTTTCTCGGCTTGACGGGATATTATAGCAAGTTCGTAAAAAATTATGGCAAGATTGCATGGCCTCTCACCGATCAACTAAAAAAAGATAACTTTCATTGGAATGATGAAGCGACAAAGGCATTCCATCAACTCCAGTCCGCTATGACCCAAGTGCCTATGTTGGCTTTACCCGATTTTGACAAAGAATTCGTTGTCGAAACGGATGCATCGGGTTTTGGGTTGGGTGCTGTGTTAATGCAGGAGGGGCGACATTGTTGTACGTCGAACGGATTGTGGCACTGTAAAAATTGGATAGGTTCGATCTATGGTCATTGAGGCCTCCTAAAAAGATGGGCCATCGCACGGAAAACTATAACCGAAATCCTTTTTATCTGGCATTAACTTCCCCTTATCGCCGTGGAGGAAAAATCGGACTATTCGGGGGAGCTGGCGTGGGTAAAACGGTGACCATTTTGAAAGGATTAAGAAGCACCGAAGTAATGTGAGCCTATTAGTGAAGCAAATTCAATGAAGCAACAACTGGTACCATAGAGAAGCGGCCATAAACTAGAGAGTCAATTCTTATGGGTATGATTTACCCCCAGAGGGACTTGAACCCTCGTTGTCTCCGTGAAAGAGAGAAGTCGTTAAACCGCAACTTCTTTTTTTGAATATTTGAACGATTTTGAAACCCGAAGGTTCACAAGCGCCTGAGTATTTATTCCGCGTTAGCATTTTTCAGCTATGTTTTGGGAACCCGCGCACAACTGAAAATGGTTTATGAGAGGGAGTTGATGGCGATTGTAATGGCAATTCAAAAATGGAGACCGTACTTACTGGGTCGCAAATTTTTAGTGAAAACGGACCAACGCAGCCTTAAATACCTTCTCGAACAGTGCACAGTTACGGTTACCAAAGAACACCAGAAGTGGTTGTTTAAACTCTTAGGATACAATTTTGACATCGTGTACCATCCTGACAAGGAAAATAGTGCGGCAGATGCTCTTTCACGCAAACCAGCCGAGGCACAACTAACCGTGTTGACCGCTTCGTGGAAAGTTGACTGGAATGGGTTAAAGAGAGACATAGAGAACGATGCGGAAATTCAAAGTCTGAAACGTAAAATTGGCGAGGGTGAGTCGATTCCGGAGGGGTACACCGTTGACGGTGGGAATCTCCTGTTTAAAGGTCGGCTAGTGTTACCGAAAAATTCGGTGTGGATTCCAAGGTTGTGTCGATAGTTCCATAGCAGCGTGATTGGCGGTCACTCCAGTGTGCAAAAGACGTATCAACGGATGGCCCATGAGGTGTATTGGGTGGGCATGAAAGGCGATGTCACTAGATTTGTAGCCGAATGTGATGTATGCCAGCGACAGAAATACTCAACTATGGCGCCTAGTGGATTACTACAGCCGTTGGCCTTACCCACAACAGTATGGTCGGAATTGACCATGGATTTTATCGAGGGGTTGTCCTGCTCAGAGGGGTTCACAGTCATCTTTGTTGTGGTGGATAGGCTCAGCAAATATGCTCATTTCATTCCTCTAAAACACCCGTACACGGCACCGATGGTGGCAGCAATTTTCATCAAGGAGGTGGTCAGGTTGCACGGCGTACCTGAGTCAATTGTTTCAGACCGAGACAAGGTCTTCTTGAGTAATTTCTGGAAGGAACTATTCAGATTGTTGGGCACTACACTCAAGAGGAGTACGGCATACCACCCGTAGACGGATGGACAGACTGAGGTGGTCAACCGATGTGTTGAAACTTACTTACGTTGTTTTGTTGTAGATACACCAAAAAAATGGGTCACGTGGCTTCCCTGGGCTGAGTATTGGTACAATACGTGTTTCCATATGTCCACCAAAACAACCCCTTTTCGCGTGTTATATGGTCGTGACCCACCCCATCTGTTGCATTATGGAAGTGTGCCAACTCCAGTTAGTACGGTTGACCAATACTTACTTGAACGTGATCAAGTCTTGCAGGAGTTACGAGGTTATTTGTTCCGCGCACAACAACTGATGAAGACACGGGCTGATGAGCATAGGCGTGATGCTCAGTTTGCAGTAGGGGATTGGGCTTATTTGAAGCTGAAACCGTACCGCCAGCGTTCAGTAGCTAGACGCCGAAATGAAAAGTTGGCCCCGCGGTTTTCTTGACCTTTTGAGGTTCTGAAAAAAATTGGTAAGGTTGCATACCGTTTGAAGTTACCAGCATCCGCCCGAATCCATGATGTGTTCCACGTGTCTCAATTGAGGAAGGCCATAGGCAACCGAGTGGCGGCTCCCCAGCTACCAGCAACACTAACAGAGGAGATGGAAGTTTTACTACAGCCGGATCGGGTGGAAGGAGTTCGTGACGAAACTGGGGGGCAGGAAGTCTTGATACATAACGGACTTGCCTGCGTACGAGGCAACTTGGGAACCGTTCGAAGCTATCAACCGTCAGTTCCCTGATTTCCACCTTAAGGACAAGGTGGTAGTTTGGTGGGGAAGTAATGATATACCTGAACGATATGGTCAAGTTTACCAGAGAAGACAATTAAGGCAACAAGGTTAAGAATGGAAGATAATCTCCTAATTTAAGCATTTCGGTTATTTCTTTTATGGGCAKAATAATTTCTTCTTTTTTAGAGGTTTCCTTTTTGGTTTAGGTTTCCTTGTTAGCGGAACTCTATAAATATGGTGCTCCATTGTTTCTTGTACATTCATTCAATCAATTAAGAGTCTTTGACTTTTGTGGAGATTACCTGTTCTCGAATTCAGGCACTTCTCGGGTCCTAACCCCAGGGTTGGATTCGGTTCGTATCACCCATCTGCCCAGGGTTCGATTCCAGGCATACACACCAATCGTAGCCACTGAGTTTACCAATTAGTCTAGGCATTGCCTAGGACACCCTTCCAAAAAAACCAATGAGGAACATTATAATGAATTAACATGATATGGACCAACTCTAGAAAATCTCTATTTTTTATGTTCAACAATATCATTTTTGTTGAGGGGGTGAAACCACATGATGCTTCATGCAGCATCCTTCCGCACTCTTATAGAATTGTCGGAAACAATCTTTTGCTTTCTCATTGCACAGGGTTTTGACATAAAATCCAAGTTTGCTTGATATGCGCGAAAGCTAAAAAAATATGAATAGTATATCGAAATGGTAAAGGTAGCATGTGTCCCACTAAGTAACCAAACCTTCCAAAGTATTCTAATCCCTACAAAGTTATCACTAAAATCCAGAGCAAGGCAACTTACTACTCTTCTAGTATGAGGTTTCATGATAACATGAACAACCTCAGCAAACTTATTCCTTCAACATTGTTGAAGTTCATGAAATCTTCTTTTGCCAAAAAAAAACAAAAGAATATGAGAACCCAAATTGGACCAGAATAAAAAATTCACGTCATTGCTAAAACTCATCATCTACATTGCCAAGCACACCACCTCAGGAAATTTTGACAATGAGCAGCCCACAAAACTACACATCCACATCAAGGCAACACACCAGCAGCGTGTTAGTCATCCAAGCAACCAAATCATCTTAGCAATTAATCAGCACATCAGGTTATCAATTTAGTTCATTAATTTAGTACTTGCAAATTGACACCGACGTTAAAATGAAAGATGGAAGGGGTATCCATAAAAAAATGAAAGTAAATTAAAGCCAAAACCAAAACAAAGATGGGCAGGTTCTCGTAGAATCCATATCAGCTTCATAAAACCCACCTAGAAAAGTAAGTGATTGATGTGAGATTGGATGCTTGGGAACCGAAGAAAAAAAAAACCCTAGCACAGAAACAGAAGGGCCTGATCTATCTAGAAATGAAACAAATGGATCATAAAAACATTTCTCCACAACACAGTTCAAATCACCAGATTCAAACATGCAACTCTTGGATAGAACCCTTATTTGAACCAAAGTATCCAAAGCAACACAATGCAGTATGAGTAAAGGCTGATTCTATCAAACTTGTGATCTTGCAATCACATCGGCCGCCAAGATGGCGGAAAAGAACCATATCCACACACCAAAAGGCAATAATCCCAACTTCTCTAAAGATGAAATATTACTGAAATTTATCCAATAAAACTAGACATGACCTCAAAATAACAGTGGTCAAGGTCGGCCAGTGAGACGATGGGGGATAAGCTTCATCGTCAAGAGGGAAACAGCCCGAATCACCAGCTAAGGCCCCTAAATGACCGCTCAGTGATAAAGGAGGTAGGGGTGCAGAGACAACCAGGAGGTTTGCCTAGAAGCAGCCACCCTTGAAAGAGTGCGTAATAGCTCATTGATCGAGCGCTCTTGCACCTAAGATGAACGGGGCTAAGCGATCTGCCGAAGCTGTGGGATGTAAAAATACATCGGTAGAGGAGCGTTCCGCCTTAGAGTGAGCAGCCACCCTTGAAAGAGTGCGTAATAGCTCACTGATCGAGCGCTCTTGCACCTAAGATGAAAGGGGCTTAAGCGATCTGCCGAAGCTGTGGGATGTAAAAAAACATCGGTAGGGGAGCATTCCGCCTTAGAGTGACACACCCGCGTGAGCGGTAGTGGACGAAGCGAAAACAAGAATGTCGGCTTGAGTAACACAAACATTGGTGAGAATCCAATGACCCCGAAAACCTAAGGTAGAGAAATCAAAGCAAAGAACCTCGATAAGTTATGAGATCGCGTAGAGATCGCTTTGCTTAAGCAAAATTTCGACCCTAACTGCCTGGGTTGCACGAAATTTGCTCGCAGATAATCCCAATTTACACCCTCAATTTTGGCAGAAATCGAGAACTAGTAAACAAATGAGAAGTTGTAACGTTTTTGTATATTAAAACAGAGAATGAATGCACCATTAATAGGTAACAGTTACCCGAATTATTGGGCACTTGGAGAACGGGAACTACACTAAAGTCCAGAAGGTGATTTACCATCTGAATCCAAATCTGACCTTCTGAAGGCTCTTGCCTTCTAGATTGAGGTCTTCTAAACGAAGCCTTTTAAACTAGTCCAGAAGGTGATTTACCTTATGAATCCATGTATGGCCTCTTGAAATGTCCAGACTTGGTAATTTCAGAAAGCATATGGCTTTCTGAACCAGGCTCAAACTTGGCATTTTCAGAAAGCATGTAGCCTTCTAAACTTTGTTTCTGAATACCACTTAGTGCATACCGTTAGGTTTCGTGTGCTAGGGGCGTGGCCCCCTTGACCCCCTCCATATGGCAACATCCAGCAACCGCGGGTTCTAGCTAGCTTATGCAAGTGTACGCACTGCACGTCCTAACCTGTATTATAGGTTAACTACCAACCCTTTCATTCTCTTGTGAATCCAACTACAAAAAACTACTTGATAATTCACTAATCACCAACATAACTAAGGTGGAAAGCACTTATCATATGTGATAACAACAAAAGGTGAGACACGACATGAAATGATGGTGTAACAAGATGAGTGACGAACTTTCATCAGCAGAGAACTGTAACTGTTCAGATTATAACCCAGTCAATAGGTGCATTTTTCTTTTGCTGGGGCTAGGGATATGAAGAAAAAAGATAAATTGTACCATTGACAAATTAATCAAAAAGGCCTGATAGCCAATGGAATGAAACCTACGGAAACAGTTAAAGTAAATATTAAAAAATTACATTTGTATCACATCTCTTAACAACATTCATGACAATTTCATTATTGGTGGCGTATTAAAACTCAAGCTAAACATCACATAAAGATTACATTTAGAATATTCAAGATCATTGTCATTTATATTTGATACTTATAATACTGCTGCTATGATAGAACCCATAAATGGACATAAAATTACTTCAAATAAATAAACAACATGTAGAAGGGAAAAAAACAAAGAAGGGAAACAATTCAGTATTAGATATTCCTAGTCTTCCAAAAATTCCATTTTTTGCTACTATCTTCCTTGACCTTTCTCCCTTCTCCTCCCTGCCTCCTCTAACCCACCACCTCCTCCTCCACATATACCATGAACACCCGTTCATTCTCTGCGGCCTTGTGCTCTCTTTGATATTCACATGAGGATATACAGCTCAATGCATATGTTATCGAATTTAGATCTACTCAATGCAACCAATAATATATTGAAATAATTATGGCCTTCTGAGATGGAATGGGTGTGAGGGGATTGGTGTTGATAGAAATTTCAGAGGGGTGGCTCATTACAAGCTCCCATTTTTTCAGAGGGGTGGCTCATTACAAGCTCCCATTGTGTAAATCTTGACGGCCATGATGAATTGACCTAAGGCCTTTTCAGTTCTTCTATTTTGTACAAGAGTGTTCATAGGAGCAAGTACATGACCTCTTTAGTCTGCCTACGCCTCTGATTGTAGCCATTTTTATGAGTTGATTTTTTCCTGAAACTCAAACCCATTTGTCCAATAGATAACCCATTCCAGAATCAAAGGTCTATCTATACATAGCAAGCCATGTAAGAAGTATATCCTGTACTATTTATTATTCCTTCAAAATGGCTAACCATTGATCTCAGCTACCAATGCACCTTTCAGAAACTAATTGAGATCATGTAAGAGTTTTTTAGCACCCAGTATTATTTTCTCCTTGTAAGTCTTTAACTGAGAGGAGTTACTGAGGTTTCAAGGTAATGCTCCAGAAAACCTAGCTAAAAATAGTTATTTTCTGCAAAGGAAACAACTTACGGTTCGCTGCCCTGAAACAATTCTGGAGACATGACTAAGTTTAAGGTGCTTTTCCTCTTTCCCAGAAAACCATATGAGAACCGATTCATCCTGAAACATCAGAGGAGATCCAAGATTATTTGAGTAGCGAAGTATCAAATACTCAATTATAATAAGATTACATAATTAAGTTGAAAAAGATGCTCAGCAGTCTTTGCACAAACTTTTGGTAGCAAGCACCTAATGTGCATATTGTAAAGCCTACTTTTCACATGCACCTCTTTTCCAGATTGTTAAGCATTCATTGCAAAAAGTCAGCAAGCACCTAATGTGCATGTTGTATACACATGGCACTACTATTTCACGCCAAACTAAATCATGTGTAAACTGGGAGCTCTTCTAACAATGGAAGCCGTGATAAGAAAAATCAGAGTGGTGTTACAAGGAAAGGGGATGAAGAGTGATTTGAGGCTCTGACAAACATAACAATATTATAGGGAGGATACATAAATCAGAAGAGAATGATGTCAAACTTACATTAGCCAACCTGAAAGGACAAAATTTAGGCTTGCCTCTTCTCCCATATTTGAGAAGATAAGCCCCTTTCTTTAGAGCAGTAATGGCCTGTAGTAAATATTAGCCAAAAACCTAGATTAAACAGAATTCAGCGCATTGCTACTAGAAAGAAAGATGCTAGAACATGAATATAACCACTTCAGAAAGTAATATCATAGCATAATAGGAAATGTTTTCACTTAATTCAAAACTGGCTGCAGTTACCACCAGAACTGCAGGAAGTTCTTCTAACCTACTATTACCTGATGTCAATGCTAAGACCAGGAGAAAGTTTCACCTAGAGAAAACAAATGAAGTAAAGGACCTGTTGACTTATAATGTAGAGACTTGATTTATACGCATTTGAAAAGCCCACACATCAGAGCCTGTCATTTACAGGAAGACAACCAGAAAATTGTATATTTGATATCTTGTCCAAGTTAAATAATGTTAATATTGTTATGTTTATGGAGACATTTAAAACAAGATCATGGATATGGTGGAAGTTATTTAATCTACTATTTTCAGCCATCAATATTCACTACAGGAGATCAAAACTCTAACCGACCAAAACCAAACTAGCGAAGAATATCCATCCAGGGATAGGGTATGGGGGCATGAGATGTACTGGAGTCAAAACTCTATTGGCAACTACTCTGTAAACTAGTTTTGAGATTTAATATATTTAATGCAGCAGGGATGCTAGGTGCACCAATTTTAGCCTGCAAATTAGGGTTGACTTCCTACAGCAACGTGAGGTGAAACCTTTTTAAAGCTTTATGAAGTTTACTGATTCATTTTGATGGCTTCCAGAAGTCAATGGTGAATCATTTGGTTTTTGGTTGAGTGGTGACGATGATGGAGTTTCTAATGTATCAGGCTTCAGCACTATTTTCAGGGTGATTAAAGAGCGTATATAACATCATGCAAGAATTGTATGATTTTTCCATGATGTCATGAAATTCAAATTTGAAGGATATGAGATTGTCATTGTAAGTTCGCTTTACCTTATCTGGTTGTTAAATATAGTTCATTACTTTTGAATTTGGGGTTAAGTACATATATTGCTCCATATTATTTTTTATAATGCATTTGCTTATTTTTTAAGAAACTTGGAAGGCATCTACACCAAACCCGCCACATTAAGTTTTTTATTTATTATAAATAAAGGCAAAGAACGTGCAGTCATGAGTATTTATTTTAGTTTGCAGATAATTCAAGATTATAGATAGATAAAGCTTGTAAATGGCATTCCCTCAGTTAAGGTACTCGTACATATGGCATACACCTTGAGGGGTGAAACCACTACAAACACCATCTGATATCTTCTGAAGCATAAATGTGGACATAGGTTCCATGTAATGATGATTAACAATGCTCATGCACCTCACAAGAAAATGTAGGGACGTTATAGATCATTGCTATAACATTTTCTTTCTTTTGGCTATTTCCTGATAAACATGGTACCATTTACCAATAACTGTACCTCATTTCAGATGAAACTCGTGGTTACTATGGTGGTTTTGATCAATGTGAACAAGAATAGGTTTAATAAGTCTATCTAAAACTTAGCATGACCAATAATGAAAGTAGGACGGTTAATTATGGCAGAGTACTACAAACATAATTGCCGGTAGTGCTCCAGAAAAGGCATACCATCTGCCTGTCTATATATCCTATATTTCAGTTACAGACTATCCGTTTACATATTCGATTTTTTTCTCTCCATGGTCTACACATTTAACCTTCAAACTTATTACTGTAACTAGATTCACACTTTCATTGCATACCAATTTCTGTAGCTTAAGTTAGGAGTACTGCCATCGGCATATCCAGGACACCACAATTTATGTTAAAACCTCTTTGGTACTTCCAGAGCTTTTAGTTCAAGTTATCATGGCTGATATTTGATGGCTTGCCTAAAAATACCTTTTGTGGTACATTTGGGTCATTTCAATAGACATACAAGTAACAAAGGAATTTCCTTTTGAAGCAAATGGTAGATGGGAAGTGGATACAGGAGTTTCAATAAGTCACTCTCAGATGTTTAGAATTTCAGAGGTCAGGCCACTCTTACATCTTTCAGGATTGAATATATTTGTAAAGCATACATATGGCTTTCATACATACAATTACACAACAGGAGCATAAATGTTAAAAAAACGTACTAATTATGCAATTTTCACTTACGTTAGTTGTCACTCGGACTTCAAATTCTATTTGTAGTTAGGTCACAATAATTTACTGAATGCAAGACTGGAGGATGTGGGACAGGGAAGGATGAGAAATTAGAGGCCTCTATATTCATATGTAAGAATTAACAACTTGAAACTGACTTTTAACACTAGAATTTGTAAGAAAATCCCAACTGAATGCAACAAATTAACAACCAGCAAAAGTTATGGCTAGAAATAAATAGTCTCAGATTAGAAGGCATGTGGTCAACACTTGGCATGGTCAACATGATGAATTTTGTTGCATGAGATATGCACTTCAAACACGGAACAAGAATCCAGGAATACGCCCAAAACTCAGCACTCAAACTCTAACCTATCTTCACTGCCTTTACAGACCTAATAAAAACAAAGATCCTCCTCTATTATAAGATATATCTTTAACAGCAACCTAGATTGCTAGAGCACAACAAAGCCCAAGCAACACCCTTCTCACCTCCATAAGATATTGGTGAAAAGGCAGTGTGCATTTGTAGCAAAGACCAGAATTATTCCAATAAACATAATGGTGTAGTCACCACAGGCAACATCTAAATTGGAATAAAATAAAATAGATTAAATAGACATTTGAGGGCAAGCTCAACGAAAATTTAGGCAATTCATCATTCAATTGATAGACCTGCCATGTCATGCCCATTTGTTGTCAAACACAGGGATGTGAAACGTGTAAAAAACACCAAATTCACTAGAAAAAGCATAAACCCACAAATTATCTGCTTAAACTCACTGCATTATGCTAGTATTTCCAAACATGGTCAAATCATAAAATACACATTGTTTAAGTTCTGAATACAAACTTTGGGAATCACTTTGTCTTAGATGTTTGCAAGTTGTCTATGTTTAGATAGCAGAAGGCAGAAGCACAAATTACATACCAAATCAAACTGCATCATGGTTATATCTTCCAACATGCACGGATTGTCAAATCAGTAAATCACAATAGTCTAACTTGGCATAAAGACCTAGAAACGCATACAGTAAGTGATCTGTTTGCGCTTTGTCTACGTTAATGCGGCCGGTTAGTGAACACTCGTTAAAACCCTACCAAAATAGAGAAAAACTCTAAAAATTTCCACTTAATTTACCTGCTCAATGTCCCTTTCAACTTGCCCACCTGTCCGACTAGCATCTGAAGTCATCCTCGGAGTCTGCAACAACATCATCTGAGACTACACAACCCAAACCTAACTACCAGTTTCAACAATAACAATCAACCTCATCCTTGTCTTTGATTAAACGAAACCCATTCCCTCATTCATCAAATTCATCGCAACCCTTTAATATATTCACAAAATACCCGCACCGAAGATTGAAATCCAATTAATCGCAGCAAACTAACAACAGGTCTGCTGAAATTTGAATCAGTCTTGAGTTAATTTGCGACAGATTCGATGACAATGAGAGAGAAAGTTGCGTAATTTGACGGCTGGTGGAAGTCTAGGTGTTTGAAAGCTTCAGATCAGGCTGAGAAAGGTGGAGTAAATGGCTGATTGATATTGTAATCAGCTGTGCAGGAAGAGAGAGAGAGAGAGAGAGAGAGAGAGAGAGAGAGAGAGAGGGCTTTAACTACGGGTATTCAGGGGAAAGAGTTCGTTGGGTTGGGGGTGCTAAAAAGCTTCGAGTAGAGTAGTATCTGAGCAAGAATCAAATTCTATCAAAATTATAAAACCGCATAAATACCAGTAAATTTATATCCATTTATACACCCACTTTTTTATAAATTAAATATTAATAATAATAAATAATAATAACTTTTAGTATTCACATTTTGGCAAAAATGCATGAAAATTAATTTTCTTCTTATTTTGAACGGTTATCGTTTGAAAATATCTATTTTAATATTCATTTATGGAATCATTCATTTTAATTTTATTTTAACAAATATTAGATTTGCGTATATTTCGCCTCCAAATTCTGCTTTAAGTGAGATCTCCTAAATTGGTCTGGTTTGCTTTAAGGTATTTAAAGTCCTTTCAATCAAACTGAACTTTAGGTTAACCTAATCGAGTTATATATTAAAGATCGTCAACAATTCTTGTAAACGCAAGGACGATTATTATGTTCCAACGAAGCACATTTCAACAAAAACAAAATTTGATTTTTTTTATTAACCTGTATATCCAACCCGCTATGTGAGCCGACTAATCCTAAGACGACCACCTGCTTTGCAGATAGCCCAGAGTCACCGCATTTGAACATCCGTGGCCACAAGGGGGTTTTTTATTTCTCTTTGGATTTGAACTTGTGACCTCCAAGTACTTTTAACCTTTTGAGTCAAGCTCAAACCAATCAGACACCACCTATGTGGTTATAATTTCAATTTTCCTGTTAATATAGATTCACGAATTTAAACGGTTAACTGAAATATCAAAATTGATTTTTAGTCCTCATAGAAGAGCCCACTAGTCCAAAACCATCATTACGTTCTCGTGTTTTATTAATGAAAATAAGAGGGAAAGAAAAACTGTTACGTTTATAAGAAAAAGAAAAGAAAAATAATGTTGATTTTCCTCTTTAAAATGGTTATATATAATTTACAGACAAACCCTCTTTTTGTTGAGTAATGGTTCGAATAAATTTTGAAAGAGCGTCCAAAATTTCATTTTATATTTTATAAAATGACCATCAAATCCTTGAAACTATTATTGTGTTCCAGTTTTAATATTAATTTTAATTTACAATTTATATCCTAATAAATTTTCATTTATCTTATTTTACTC
>NC_037528.1:38426583-38428612 GCF_001531365.2 Cynara cardunculus var. scolymus | reverse complement strand
AAAAGGTAAATTATATTTTTAATCTCTATGATTTATTGAAAATTTCTATTTTTATTCTTATGGGTTTTGAAATTATAAATTTTAACCTTATGGTTTATAAATCATCATCTATTTTTTATGATTTAAAATTTATTTCTATTTTCGTCACTTTCGTTTAAAATATATTTATATTTTAGTGTTTTATACTTAAAAGTAGTGTTTTGGTCTTAGAGACGAAAATATAAATAAATAGCAAACCATAGAGATAAAACCAAAATTTAAAACAGGAGTGCTAATGGCACCCCCTTAATAGGAGGTGTTGAATGTTAGGGATTGTGTTGTCCTTTAAAACCATAAGACATCAAATCGATTTAATAATATATTATATTTAATTATTATTATTATTTAATATGAATATATATATATATTAATTAAATTATATTATATAATCATATTAATACTCTCCATGTATTCTCGGCATATATTATATAATATTTTTTTATTTATATTATTATTATTATTATTTTATTATCTTTATTTATATTATATTATATATATATATATATATTACTATTAAAGTCTTATTTTAATTATTTTAAAAAACTTAAAATAGTTTAAGCTAAAAAATTAATTTTTATGTTTAATTAGTTATTTTAATTGATGAGATATTTATAGAAACCATTTGTATTAAGATTTAAATAAGGAAAAAGTTCAGAAAATTAAAGAAATTGTTCCATTTTGAATTATTAAGTTCTTGAACTTTTTTTGATTGAATAAGTTGTTGAACTATTTTTATGTTGAATGATTAAGTCGTTGCATTTTTTTTAATAATTAAATGATTGAGCTTTTTAAAAGACTGGTTACTTAAATTATTTTAACCTTTTTAAAATCGTATAATTTAGAAGTTATTTTTATAAAATGACTTGAAAAATGTAATCACTTTTACAGAAAGTAGTATTCCAAATTTCTTGGGTTACTTTAATATTTTTAAAATGATGTAATTAAAAAATTATGAAGAAAATAAAATAAAAGAGTTAATATTGTGCAACTCATTGAATCATAGTTATTTACAAAAAAAATCATCCTTACATATATCTTTTAATAAATAAATCAGCGAACTTTTAAAAATTGGTTATTTGGATCATTTCAACCGAAAAATGCTACATATGTTGATCCTCTCTCTCAGTGATTTGATGATAATCTTTTTCCACTTATACGTTGTATTTATGTTTCTGTATTTTCAGTTCCAGCGATCTTCACCGAGTATGTTCAGTGATCGCTGAAGAACTTGTTTTACAAATCTATCAGAGACAACAATACTTCAAGAAGACAACACTCACACCAAAGAACCTTCAGCAAACATCGAAGACTGAAATTGAAGATTAGAGACTGGCGAGTACGTGATCTGAAGCGGTACTTAGTGATTACAAGCATGTCTACATATATGTGAAGACTGCTCAAGCTTCAGCGAATGATGATGAGACCTTCAGGTTATTCCAGCATTCAGCGATCAAATGAAGCTTGTTTAGCACGATTGTTGTTGTCTTGTCCTTATGCACACAAAGGACAAAACCCATACCCTTACGAAAGTTAGTACGGTACGGAGCCGACTAGTCGACTCTTTGTCCACCAACTTTAGGTAAGGATGTCTGCTCATGAATAGTGTTTTTTACTATTCACTGTAGCAAAGGATAAGCCTTCCTCTTAAGGCTTGACACGCACTCTAACCCTACCATATTGCATTAAATGAACATTTAATGCACTAGGTATAAATAGAAGTGTTTCTTCTCCATGCAGAGTGCGCGCAACTCACTCTCTAACCCTAATTCTTACTTCAAGCATTTTCTAGGTTAAGTAAAGGATCTTCTTTGCAGCAATTACATTTCTTGTAATTTGCTAAGGTTTTGTGTGTAACCAAAGATTGTTTAGATAGGTTTTTATTACCTTATCTTTCCACAAACAATCTTGTAAAATCTGTATTGATCTTCTCTATCAATATATATTTTAAATTTGAAAATATTGTGTTTGTATTCATCCCCCCCCTTCTACA
>NC_037528.1:38424768-38426483 GCF_001531365.2 Cynara cardunculus var. scolymus | reverse complement strand
TGCACAATCTGCTGTTACAACTTGCTTTGCTGCTGTTGTGTATGAATCTTGGATTTTAATTGTGTATAATCCTGCTTCAAATCTTTATCCGAACAGCTTGATTCACTATAACACATTCTAAATCAGACACCTGCTATCAAACACAACAAAAACAACACAAACGTGAAGCTGCTGTTTCAGTTCAGTTGAAAAACAGTTTAACAATGAAAAATCAGGAAGAACAGTTGGTAGACTTGTTGAAACTGCACACCAAGGCTATTGGATGGACCATCTCTGACCTAAAGGGTATCAGTCCTTCAATATGTAAGCATAAAATCATTTTAGAAGAAAAGAGTTTCACTTCCATTGAACCTCAAAGAAGATTAAACCCAATCATGAAAGAGGTTGTGAAGAAAGAGATTCTGAAATGGTTGGATGCTGGCATAATCTATCCAATTGCAAGTAGCTCATGGGTAAACCCTGTACAGTGTGTCCCTAAAAAGGGAGGTGTCACTGTCATCTCAAATGAGAAAGATGAGCTCATCCCTACAAGAGTCGTGTCTGGTTGGAGAATTTGTATGGACTACCGTAGACTGAATAAGGCAACTCAAAAGGATCATTTTCCTTTGCCTTTCATAGATCAGATGTTAGACAGACTAGCTGGAAAKGAGTATTATTGTTTTCTAGATGGATACTCAGGTTACAATCAGATTGCAATAGCCCCGGAAGACCAAGAAAATACCACTTTTACATGTCCTTATGGTACCTTTGCTTTTAGAAGAATGTCATTTGGTTTATGTAATGCTCCCGCCACTTTTCAAAGATGTATGATGTCCATCTTTTCGGACATGCTTGAAACTTCCATGGAAATTTTTATGGATGATTTTTCTGTATATGGTACATYATATGATCAATGTTTGAAAAATCTTGAAAAAAGTCTTGAAAGGTGTGAAGCAACTGATTTAGTTTTAAATTGGGAAAAGTGTCACTTTATGGTGACAGAAGGTATTGTTCTTGGTCATCTAATTTCGAAAAGGGGAGTTGAGGTTGATAAGGCAAAACTTGAAGTGATTGAAAAATTGCCTGAACCAACCACTGTAAAGGGTATACAAAGTTTTCTTGGACACGCTGGTTTTTACAGAAGATTTATCAAAGATTTTTCAAAAATTGCAAAACCTTTGTGTTCATTACTTCAACATGACCAAAAGTTTGATTTTAGTAAGGAATCTAGAAATGCATTTCACACTTTAAAAAAGGCTCTGGTTACTGCATCCGTGATTGCTACTTCAGATTGGAGTAAACCCTTTGAATATATGTGTGATGCAAGTGATTGGGCTGTGGGAGCCTTTTTAGGACAGCGAAAAGAAAAGATTTTCCATTCCATCTATTATGCAAGCAAAACTTTGAACGAAGCTCAATTGAACTATACACCAACAGAAAAAGAATTATTAGCTGTGGTGTTTGCTTTTGAAAGATTTAGATCATATTTGATGGGAACAAAAATCATTGTGCATACTGATCATGCTGCCATCAAATATTTGATTTCAAAAAAAGATGCAAAACCCAGACTGATAAGATGGATTCTGTTGTTGCAAGAGTTTGATCTTGAAATAAAAGATAGAAAGGGAGTGGAAAATCAAGTTGCAGATCACCTGTCCAGATTAGAAAAGCAACCTACCGACTTGAAGGACATCATAGAGACTTTCCCGGATGAGAAAATCTTGATGCTAAAGCCA
>NC_037528.1:38420479-38423468 GCF_001531365.2 Cynara cardunculus var. scolymus | reverse complement strand
AATATATATATATATAATTATATATTTTTTTAATCTTGTCATTTTATCATTTTCTTTTTTTATTTATACCCTAGGAAAAGAAAAGAAAAAAAATATTAAATATATATATATATATATATAAGTCCCCTCATATTTGCTTTTGTTTTTCCCCCTCTTTTCCCACATAACCGTACCCAAGACTGTTCCCCTTCTCATCAACTGTCTTCTCTTGTACGAGAAGGAGAAATCATCACCCTGTACATCACTATTTCATCACAAAGCCTGCACCCTTTGTCCATCAAGCCTGATTTTGTACGAGAAAGAGAGACCATCACCGCCACTATTCACCCTGTTTGCTTCATTTCCCATCCTTCGCCAAAGCAGACATCTCCATTTCTTTTCTTCCCTATCCTTCTCCAACTCAGTCTATCACCATCCATCGCATCCGTCTTCTCCCTTCCCATCGAAGTCGCCAACAGCGGTTCACCCCCTACTCCTTGCATCATCTTCATCAGCACCTTCGGTAATCAAGTATGACATCCCCTCCCCTATCTCCTTTCTTTTTAAAGCACTCGACTGTTTGATTCAAACATCATTCGAACCAGGGGAAGCAAAGACAACACGATTTTTTGTCAAACAACACCAGGTATGTTAATCTTTGTTTCTACTCTTAGTCATTTAAGCAAAATATTGCATGTTTGTGATCGATTTTTGGCCGAAGAGGTTCTCGTGTGCATGATCAAGCACTGCAGAAACACGAATTAGGGTTATGATACTAGCGGTGATGCATAAACCCTAGTTGAATTTTGGTGCCAAAATGCGATTACAGTGAAGTGGTAAATCTTTGTGGATTGATTTTGATGGAATTTCAATCTTGTGGTTTATTTCCAACTGTTGACCCTTATGGTCTTTGAAGTATCATGGTCTCTGTATTTTCTTCACAACCAAAAGACTACATTTTGAGTTCTGTTAGTTTGGAGGAACACGTGATCAAACAGTAGAGGTCAAAACATCTTGTGATCTTTTGTTGGTTTGTCTAAGCTAGAGCCTAAATAGTCAAAAACCATTTTGGGTGATGACAGTTTGGACAGACCATTTGCAAAAGACCATATAGTCATTTTCTTTGAAGAAGATATCTTGATCATGTAAAACCTGGTAACCACCCTTATGAAGATTTGTAAGGGTGTGGTCGTTCTTAACAGATAGTAWTCATGCTAGTTAAAAGACACAGGGACTAACTGCCCCTTTAATTAGAACAACCAAAGGTGCATTTGTACACTCGTCTTCACTTCACAATCCAGAAGATGGATTCGAATGCTTACATTTTGGTTCAAACCTTAGCACTTGTGTCTTTTACAATTTAAGCATGATTTCTGCCTAAAAGCTTTGTGTCTTCAAGCATTATGAAAAGGTGATTTTATTACCTTCATTTTGCTGGTTTTCTTTGCCTCTCTTGACCATTAGTCTCGATTGTCTGAAAGGAACCTGTTGTTGTTAGTGTGTGTTTCTCTTTAATAGTTGTTCATGTATGCATCCAAAAAAGCAGACAAGAGATAGTTTTGACTCCCTCTGATTGGCAAATCAGGCATTTCAGACCTGAGTTCACCTCTGTTTTCATGAATCTTTCAAAACAGAACAAAGCCTGACTTGGTCACTGTGTGGTTTGGTTAGTCTTGTTTTCAAAAACTTGGTGTCCGTACAAGCTATCTAGGTGAGACCTATTTTTGAAGCATGCCTAATTTAGAATTATTTCCATAAGTCACAACCTATCTTTGTATGTTTGCCATAATCAAAAGTTCAGACAAACAGCAAGCTTGATTTCTGTCTAAGTTGGCCGTAATCTGTGAGTTCAATACAAAATGCATATGATTGCACACAAAGCACACAGCCTGAGTTTTGCTTATTTACTGTTTGTTGAGTTCCATTATGCTACTCCGAGGCATTAGATACAGTCGAAAGCATAAACCCCTCGCCTAGCTTACCATGTGTATATCTGGACACTCTTGCATGTGTATATCTGAGTTTTGCCTATTTACTGTTCTCTCTTGCATTTTGATCTCATGACGAACCTGCTGACTGTGCAAACAGCCCTTATGGGTTCTGATCATACCATCCACTGGTTGTGTGATTGTGGCTTGTTCTTATGTTTACATATGCATGAAGCTTGCATTATGGGTTTTTGACGCCATGATAGCATGATCAAACTGATAAATGTGCAAACAACCATTTTTGGCTATATATAGGCACTCAAAAATGTTTGGATTTGATCTCATGGCCACACTGTTTGCTTTACAGACAGCCATTTTGGGGCTGTGATGAGAACTTGATCAAACAGCTGCCTGCACCAACAACATGGTCAAACAGCAGCCTGGTCCATATGTTTAGAACATGATTTTCAAAAAAGCAGGCAGGCTGCAAAAGCCTTGATTTTGAACTTTATAAATGCATGTCTTGGTTTTGGGTTCCATAATTATAGTGCTAATAAGGAAAAGATGATCCCTATGCGTACATCCTCTTTTGAGCATAACAACCTGTCTTGGCCTTGGGTGATTTTCCTTGGTGTATTTGCATGTGTATACAACTTCAGTTTTTGAGTGTGTAACTACATAAATGCATACAGTAGGCTGTCCTTACAGCCATGACATAAGTAATTTTGAGCCTTATGTGCATGACTTGCTTATACTTACATGCATAAGACTCTCAACTACTTGGCATCATGAGCCTAAACTGACTTTACTACTTTGGTTTGTTCTTTTTGTGCAGATTTAGTATGGATGACAGAAGACCACCTGGATTTCCTCACCCTTCACACCATTCCACTCCTCCCATAACACAAACCACATTCCCTCTACCAACCAACTTAGCCGACCTACCACCGTGGTTGCTAAGGTCCATCCTCCCATGTCCTACCCCTCTTAGAGCCATTCCATTTGGCCAAACGATCCCTTTTCCTGCTGTTCTAATCCCAACATTTATCCAACCTACCATTTCCTTAGCCCAACCAACCCCT
>NC_037528.1:38416649-38420249 GCF_001531365.2 Cynara cardunculus var. scolymus | reverse complement strand
CAAGATAATGCACAACCCTCGGGAGTCCCACCTCCAGATCAGCCACTCTCCCAAGGGGTTACCAAGACAGAGAGCACAGACTTTGACATATGCCACCTCAACCCTATTGTGAGTCTCCCTGATACTTCAATACCTGTGCACACTCCCACACATGATGCTCAAAATGAGCACCCAATCAAAAGTGATCCTATGGAGCACATTGAGAGTCAGGAAATGCTCGGAGAGGACTCTCTCTTTGATATTGATTTAAATGCCTTTTTCATGAAAGAGGAGGACCATACTCACTTGTTTCAATGGCCAACTTCCACCACCTCTTCGGATGTCATCACTCTCATGGATGCACACACATCACATCAACACATTAATGACTCTCCCATGGTCGATTTGGGCATAGTAGACTTGACATCACAGCATTACACTACTCCACCGATCACCATTGCATTCGACAGATTTAATAATCCATTATATGCACTTCCTCCTTTTCCTATCTACATTCCCATCTTTCACATGACTTCTGATGCATATGATGCCTGCATGCCCATGCCACCCGTCAATCCCACGTACACTGCACCATTGGTGAGTACTGGCTTTGATGCCTTTCCAGACTGCCAGCCTACCTCCATTCCCTCTCCAGCTAGGTCCAATGCAGATAGCAATCAGACCTCTACTGACTCTGGCCTAGTCCCGATTGAGAGGTTCACAACGAGGCATCGGGTTGAGTCTGACGACTCAGAGTGGACTCCGGACGAGGACATTCCATTGTCCCAACTTTGGAGATSCACACGCCATCAAGAACCACCTAGCCCGCCCAAGAAAAAAGCACGCACTAGAGCTACGAACAGCCATAGTAAGACCTACCGTAAACCAAGAAATCTTCAGAAATATAAGACTTTTTTAGGGCTAGGTGAGAGAGGATTTGACAGGGGTTGTATAGAGACCTATCCCTTCATACATGACGTCTCCAAAGAGGATGGGAGGCATTTGCTACGGTTAGAGAGCCCTATTACCTCACTTGGGTTCATGAATTTTATGCATCAGTGTCTTCTACACGAAAGACCTCCGTCCATGTCAGGGGTAAAAAGATCTCCTATTCTCCAACTGCCATAAATGCTTTCTATGACTTGATTGCGCCTCCAGTCTGTGAGTATCGCAGGTTATTGCATGACCATACCGATGAGGATCTRAAGATGGTATTGACYGTTGTAGCGGAAGAGGGAGCCACTTGGAAGGCACCACAAAAGCGCAGCCCACTCAAGTTTCAAACCAACCTGCTCAAGAAGAATGCGGCCGTGTGGAATCACTTTTTGAGATACTCATTTCACCCCACCACACACGACTCAAGCACATCCTTGGATCGTATGCTTTTACTTTACTGTATTCTTGCAGGTAGATCACTTGATGTTGGGGCAATCATTTYYKATGCCATTCATGGATGTACTAGGAAACCTACCGGACGATTATACTTCCCGGCATTGATCCACGGCTTAATGAAGAAGGCGAAAGTCCCAGTACCACCCGGCGAGGCACTTACCACCAATGCACTACCTATTGAGTGCAAAATAGTTGATCGGATCCGCAAGACGCCGCGAGGTGAGACCGGACAGCAGCCCCATGGAGACGAATTTGGCACATAAAGTTCGGAGATTGAAGGAGAAAGTCACCAAGCTAGAGACCACCTTGGAAAGAAGCGCCCAGACACACCACACCACCATGGAAAAAGCACTGAAAGCCCATGAAGAGACGCTACTGAAGAAGATAGAGGAACGAGATGCTCGACTCATTACTGACTTGAAGGACATGCTCGCCGGGATATCCGGGCGCCCCGCCGACCATTGAGGCCACACTCCACACGAGTAAGCAGGTTTATCTATCATTCCTTTTAGCTCCAATTTACTTTTTCCTTTCTTTATTTTTCCTCTTTTCCACGCGTCTGGGAATTGTCCGTGTTAGTCCTTTTTACTATTAGATTTTATTTTTAGATGGAACTTTATGGCATACACTTCACCACCACCGACTTGTGTTAATAGCTTGAGTAATTTAAAAGTGATGTGAGTTTGAGTATTAGTTTACATTGCAATACTAGAACTAGCCGACTCTTTTCCGGGACGCAACTTGGTTTAAATTGTCATTACTTAGGATATGATCTAGGCCATCTCTTCTCCATAACCGGGCAAAGCCCTATACACTTCCCTTGCACCCCACTGAGCCACATATATAAATCACAATGAGGACATTGTTGTATCTTAGTTGGGGGGATTTTGTCAAAAAGAGCAAGGCTCTTTAAAATATATATATATATATATATATATATATATATATATATAATGCTTAAAAAGCATTGAAAACAAAAAGCAAAAATGCAAAATACAAAAGGAAAATGGCTACAAAAAGTCAAGTAAATATTTACGTAAGAAAAAGGCTGAGTTATGAGAGAGAGAAAAAGCCAAAGAGAGAAACCCGACAAGTCCTTTTGATCCTAGTAAGTGACAATGTTTATAAATCAGACGAAGGAAAAGTGAGGCTAGCCTATGGTATATAAATGTGATTAGTACAAAATAACTTCCACTTTGATTTACGAAAAGCTATTTATAACAAGAAAGTGGTAGTCGTGAGTATCRGTGTCCATTTTTTYCATCTTATTTGAGTCTTTTATTTGTCTTTTTATGTTGTTTGGGAACAAACAACAATTCTAGTTTGGGGGTGTGATAAGTACCAATTTATTTGATACTTTTGCACTTTTTCTTCACTTTATTTACCCATTTTATTTTCCCAAATTCCACAAATTGAGTCTTTTCGGTTTGTTTTTCTATTTTTATATTGGAGCTAAGGTGATATGATAAATATGTTTACTTCTTGGATGTATGTTAATTTTTGGGGAAAATAGTCATGTTTATAGGTACTTGGCTAAAGCATGCTTCAGCACTCGCTACAGGATGATCCAGGGGCATTCTTGAAAATAGTACGAGAATCTTTTGGGGTCACATCCTCCCTTTTTGGCAGCCCATCTCTTGCAGCTTTTGAGATCTCAAAGGACTAATTAGAGATCTGATTTTTGACATCTTCTAGGTAGTTTTGGCTTTACCCATGGTTTTGTATAAAAAGGTGGGTAAAAGTCTTTWCCCATTGGTTTTTACCCTCCCTTCCTCCACTATATAAAGGGGGGAGGTCTAGCTTTAGAAGTATGCAATTAGTAAGCAACAACCTTTGTAAACACTTGAAGTAATATGAAGGTTCTCTTAGTTTAAAGTTTCATTTGCAAGTATTTTCTACTTTCTTCTTTGTAATTCCTTTTACATTTATTTCTTTTATCATCTTTTATTATCTTAATGCTTTCCTTATTATGCTTTATTATTTATGCAATTAATATTAGTAGTTAAAATATTTTAATTCTCTTTTACGAATCCATCGTTATATTTATTTCCTCCCTTTACTCTTCTTCTCTTAAGTTTATTTACTACGCTTTATTATTATTATTGTACTTACATTTGCTAGTATCGTTAGCTGTTTTTATAATTACGTCTAGAATTTCTTTCTTCTCCTTTATTTCTTTTTTATGCATTATTATTTACACAATTAATTTTTCAACATGTTAGGCTAAAA
>NC_037528.1:38368227-38416174 GCF_001531365.2 Cynara cardunculus var. scolymus | reverse complement strand
CTCACCACAAATATTTCCTCGAATTCACCATCTGAAATCTTATCTTTATTTTTACTATTAAAACGAACTTTTATTCCTTTTTCCCGTGGACGATACTCGGTATTTTTACCACTCTATTACTTGTTAAAGACGATAGTGGGTTGATAAGTGTATACTTGCACTAGTCTCCATTTATTAGCAGTCTGAGAGATTTATTTTATATAAATCGCGTAACAAGAACCCATGACAAAAAAAAGGTGCGTACATTGATGTTGAAGGTTATATCCCAAAGGCTAAAAGAAGTACGAAAAATAGAAAGAGACAGATCAATTTGGAAAACAACAAGATGGGGCAGCTTCAAGGAGTGGAACTCATGCAGAAACGACAATTCCACGTGAGTTACAACCAACACGGCCTAGTGTACATATACCTGATTTTGAAAATTTGGCCGAGTTGTGGCGAGAGATACCTATTTTAACACTTCCTGCAACTAATATGATTAGTCAGCATGATTTAAACATGATGAATCAAACCCACAAACACACACAATCTTGTTAATAGTAATCATATTGAAGATGTGGTATTACATGAGGAAGAAGTGGTTGGTCGAATAGAATTGCCATATTAGATGACACAACCACAAACACTCTAAAATCCGAAAGGTACCACAACGGTGTTTGCAAATGACACTGTCATCCCTTCCCACACCATCGTAACTGAATTACCACCGGAACAAAATGATGGCACAACTGTTTTTAATACCATGTACACCACCATTTTTTCACAAGAACCACAGTCTCCACAAGTGAGTATCTTAGACACGCACACAAGAATTGGTAATGAGAACATCACCATGGTTGCACCTTCCGATTGGAATCAAAACCCGGCAAAACATGGCATGTTTATGCCAAACCTATCTTTTCAGGTACCAATACACTTTCCAAATCTTTCGGACGGGTCTTCAATTTTATTACATTCGACTTAAATTTCCAACCCACACTACCACTCACACCCACCTCCCATCAAACTCCAACACCGTTGTTGGAAGAAGGTGGTGACGATTAGGACAGTTTTGTTGCGGGTGGAAGTAAGGAGTCGACAGATTCACCATTAGTACCAACTGAAAAGAAGGGCAAGAAAGCAGTGGAAGAAGAAGATACGGCGTGGGAACCGAGTGATGAGATCCTGTTGAAAACATGTAAATCCAAACGAAAGGTCGAATAAAGGGGATCGCTCTCAAAGAAAAAAATTGTGGTTATTGGTAAAAGAGGGAGACCGAAAGCTAACCATTTTTGGTACATTACTTGGATTTTCGAAATGAGGTTTTTAGGCAAATTGTATCCAATGGTTTGACTTCATCCAAAAGGTAATCATAGAAAGAGGTTGGGAAGACTATACAGCGGTTCCATAACCGTATCATCTCACTTGGGTCCAAGAACTTTATAATGCAGTAGATACAACGGTTGGAACGACGGTATCCGTAATAGGTGTTACCATTTCATATTCACCTGAAATGATTAACACTTATTTTAATTTTACAGTAGCGAAGGTTTTTGACTACACACGCCTTTTGGAAAACACCTCCGAAGAAGATTTCGACTTGATTTTGGGAACTTTGGTTAAGGAAGGTGCAGGTTGGACCTTAAAGGGGAAAACGAAGATTATGTTGGCAAGTGAACTCGTCAAAGATGCGGCCATTTGGATACATTTTATACGGCATTCTTTTCACCCTACTTGACATAGTTTTTGTATATCGATTGATCGCATGATACTTTTATATTGTATTCTAACTGGTAAGACTATAAATGTAGAGGTTCTAATCAGTAAAACCATCCAAAATTGTGCCCGTAAACAAACCAGTAAGCTTTATTTTCCATCGTTGATCAACGGGTTAATGAAGAAGGCTAAGATACCACTTATGCCAGGTGACGAGTTAACAAAGGGCATAAATTTGATCGAATACATAACAGTTGAAAGGATAAAGAAGGAACCCACAATAGCCGAAGGTCATCCGAATGCCGAAAAGAGACCAAATTAGGGACGTGAAAAAGAAAACGAGTTGGAAAGATTGACAAAAAAGTGGAGTTTTTGGACAAAGCGATAAAAGATCAAGAAAGCCAATTCAAGGAGGCACTAAAAATTGCAAAAAGAAGAGATTTTAAGGGAAGTCAAGAACTATTTTGGAGGGACAGCCTGCCGGTCCGAGAATGCAAACGAAATCGACATGCTCAAAGAGGAAAATGCCCGTATAAAGCAAGAGTTGGAAGCATTGAAGGCACGAATAATTACTAGTCCACGAACGAGGCATAGTAACTCGACACCTACTCCACGTTAAGAAGGTCCATTTATTTTCCTATACATTTTTTGTATATTATTATTAGTTTATAGATGTCGGTTAAATTTGGTCGTTTTTATGCTTTTATGCTTTCGTTTTGCAAATTTCCAACAAAAAAAAATATACATACATATTCATGCATTCTTTGGGAGTAGCCCAAATAAAATAGATTATATAAAATGCTTGATAAATTTATGATCTATTTCTAGAACTAGCCTACGGTTTTTACAGGTATCTTTTAACTATTATTGCAAAACTCTTTGGGAAAAAGATATAGGCCTTCTTTCAAACATCAATATATTTTTCCATCTTTTCTCTCACCCTATTGAATCTTTTCAATGAGGATATTGAACGTAATGAGTTTGGGGGTAGGGAAACACTCATACAAAGAAAAGAGGCTCGAAAATTCAAAAATTGAGCAAAGCTCAAATAACTCTCGTGGGAAGAAAAAGAATTGTAGAGCATAAAATTCATGCTATTTTGAAAATTTACATGGTAGTGAAGCATAAAGTGTATACTACCTTGATAAAATATAGGAGAGCATAAAATGCATGCTATAGAAGAATGTTGGCATCAAAGCAATTACTCTAAGCCAAAAGCATGAAAGAAAGAGTCGTGATATAAATCCAAATACACCAATCAAACCCAAAAATTCTATTGATCCCAGGTTTTGAAATTGATGTGTTGAACCAAGAAAACCAAAGGCCAGCTTATGGTAGATTATATTGATAACTTGTTATGCATATATGAGAGTGTTTGTTTTATAAAAGGCTATTCGTGACAAAGAAAGATTGAGTATGTTATGTATGAAAAGTCGTGATATTGGCAATTTCATTTGTTTTAGTCTTGAGTCATTTTTAGTTGTATTCGATTCTAGTTTGAGGGTGTGATAAACATCAATTTAGTTAATGTTTTCTATCAATTTTTAGTAGTCCTCGATTACTTTAATTCCCCACAAAGTCCAAATGTCAAGTATTTTTAGCTTTAAATTTTGCCTTGCTTAAAAATATGATAAGTAGAAAATAAGATCGTAAATACTCAGTTTTAACACTGATTTGTGGGTCGACTACTCAATTTCAGGAAGGATACTTAGGTGGCGTTTGTTTTTTAAGAGGTGCCGAAGTCTGAAGTCTGAATTCACTTCTGAATTTTAAGAGGTGGTGCTGAAGTTTGAAATATGAATCAGTCAGACTGTTTGTTTTAACGTCTGAAGTCTGAAATCTGAATCAGTAAGACTGTTTGTTTTTGTAAACTGAGACAAGCGACGTAAGGAGGCGATAGAAATAAGAGGTTTTACGTGCTAGGGTTACCACTTAAAAATTCAGAGGAAAATAAACGAATTCAGCTCTTAATTTGAAAAAAAAAAACAAACGATCTGAAAGTTCTTATGTCTGACCGATTCAGACATAAGAGGAGATTAAGTGAAAAATTAAAAAAACAAACAGCCCCTTAAGGAGAGGTTGTAGCAAGTGCTGCAACACATTGCTGCTCCATGGAATTCAAGTGTTGAGGCAACCCTTTTTTGATCAAGTAGGGCAAGTGGGTGAAAATGGACGGTTGGGGAATCTTCACAATGTATGTCTTGCATCTTAGCTGCAGATGAAGCTCACAAATTTACAACTTGTATTTCTCTTCTTTTGTATATAAATAAAGGGGTTGCCTTAGTGAAGAAACACATCATTTTGGAAGGGATGCTTCATATGCTCCCTTTGTAAAATTCTCTCCTTGCTCCATCCATATATATATATATATATAGGGGAGCGTTCAAATAAAAACCACTCAATTTATATAAACCGTGAAAACCATATTCAACCAATCATAATTTTTAATTTTGTTCATTTTTTTGTAATTATGAGAGGTTGATTAACCATTTTTATTGTGGATGGTGTTAATCATAGATATTATCGTCTTTATTATTTTAATTTTAGAGAAATACATGAAACAGTTTTATTAAAATTTCATTAAATATTATATGAAACAATTTCATAACCATATATGAAACAAATTCATCAAAAAAAGTATTATATAAAACAATTTCACGAGATTAAACAATTTCATGAAAAATTTTCATAAGATTAAACAATGAAATAGACGTATGAGGTGGTTTGTACGGTTTACACAAATGAGTGCGGTTTTCATTTGAACACTCCCATATATATATATATATATATATATATATATATATATATATATATATATATAAAGTTTCTTTAGAAAATTTCCAAATAAACCAATCTTTGTTTCTGTTATTTATATTTTACCGTTATTTATATTATCGTATCTCGTCTTTATATTATCGTCGTAATATTATTGTCATATATTTTCATCATCTTTTATTTATTGCAACTTAAATTCTTGTCATAATTTATCGTCCACAAATGAAATTAGGTTTTCAGGAAAATGAAACTCTGAAAAAAGTCCCCAATGTCCTTGTATGATTTTGATTAATGAGGGTCTGCAAAATTTGTCATTCCGTCTGTTCGGGAAATATTCGTCGAATCGGAATCTGAATCATCTATTTTTACTAGAAGTGATAATGATAAATCAGATGAAAAATATTCTGATAAAACAATTTTTAAATCAGTTGGATTAAAATACGATGATTTAAATTCAAGCTACGGAACAAGAGAAATACATTTTTCACATACTGAGCTTGAATCATTGTATCCTACTCAATCATTTCAAACTAAATCTTCATCTGATTTTGAATCACAATCCGATAAGTCTGATAAACTTTCCGAGTTTGTTGAAAATATGACTCCTGAAGTTTTTGAAAATCTTACAAATGAGTCAGACTCGGATTCTTAAACTGAAGTGGTTTATGATTCTGATAAGAATGAAGATGTCACTGAACAGGATTGGATTGTGCATTCAAATCCTGAATTTGATTCTAACTTGAAAATATTTGTTTTAAAGAAACAAATATATGAGCTTGAAGAAGAACTCAAAGCTGAAAAAGAATTACATCTTTGTGCTCAAAATGATTTTCTGATAAAATCTAGTGATTTTTTGAAAAACAAATTTCAAAGTTAACCATGCGTCTGGTTTGTAAGGACAAACTGCATGCGTCTAATTTGGAAAAGATTTCATAACTTTAAAAGGAATTGAGTTCATGTTTTGATGACCGAACTCAAATAAAAATCATTAAAGCTTGAAGAGGGCATCAAAACGTCTTCAAGTTCAGATGATAAAAATTCAAAGGTTATTCAGATTGGTTCTAAATCTAAATCCACTGTTCTTGACACTTTAAATCTTTCTAATAGTATTTTTGAGATAGAGATTCTTCCAAAGTTAAAAATCAAAATGTTTCTAAGACTACTCCTAAATTAGTCAAACCTGTGCAAAATGTAAAAGCTAAATGTTTATCTGTCAACCCTTCTACTAATTCAAAATCTTGTTTTGTAACAGATCTAAAAAGGCTTGGCAAAGGTAGCAAGAAGAATATTTAACATAAGAAATTCAAAAATGCTTCAAATATTATTCGTTATGTAAAGATTTTGAAAGTGAATAATAATAGTTTCAAATGTACTTCATTGAAAACAAAATGTAATATGGATACTGATTTGAAGAATGTACAAAAGTTTCTGATCCAGATCTTTTCTTTATGGCTCATAATCATATACATTGCAATTATTGTGCCTCAAATTCGCTTGCTATCAATGGTAAGTGCAAAAAGTTTTTGAGATTAAAGGACTTTAACTCTCAATCATACATCTCACATAAGTCCAAAGCAGTCAATGGTCCTCAAGTTTTTAAAAAGAAGAGTGATTTAAAGAAAAACTTTTCAAATTCTAAATTTCAAAAAAAGGAACCATTTTTTAAAAATGTTAAATTTGTTTGGAAGTGGGTTCCAAAGCAAAAATATGAATGGTGCGTTAAATTAATATTCTCTAATGTGATTCCTAACCCACTAGGACCCATTTGGAAATGGGAACCTAAATCTCTATGATTGTTTTTATAGAACTATCATATGTGGTACATAGGCTATAATGTTCCATACACATGACAGGACACAGGCACTTTCTGATTGAGTTTAAAGAGAAGTCTGGAGGAACAGTCACATTTGGTAATAAAGAGAAAGGTTTCGTTAAAGGTTATGGCACTTTGTCAAATGACACCGTTACAATCAAGAAGTTTTCTATGTTGAAGGATTGGATCATAACTTTTTTAGTATAAACCATTTCTGTGAGAATGGATTTAATGTAAAATTCTTCATTAACGGTTGTGCCATAGTTGATTCTGAAGGAATTGAAGTTATTCGTGCTGAAAGATATGGTAATCTGTATGCATTAAATTTCTCAACTCTGAGTGCTTCTCAACTTATCTGCTTAATCTCAAAGGAAACAAGGGAAGACAGTTGGATATGGCATCACAGATTATCTCATCAAAACTTCAAAGATATCAACAAGCTCGTAAGCAGAAATCTAGTGATTGGTCTACAAGAACTAAGATTTGACAAGAATTCTTTGTGTTCAGCATGTGATGTATCGAAGTACTCTCTTTACAGCAAGCAGGTGCGCTACTTTTGGACAGGCCATAAACCTACTCAAAAACCACACCACATACATGATGTCCGGTCTCATGGTGGTTAAATACATCAAACATCTTATCAGTTGCTTGTATAGTGGTGCATCGGCAGTTTCACCTCCTTCTTTTGACAATCTGGTTCCAGGAACAATAGGATTATTCACAGCATTGCACCTTTCCATGCCAAACCTTGTTACTACTTCCTGGGAGTACTTCTTCTGGCCAAGGAAGATTCCATCTTCAGTCTATTGTATCTCAACCCCCAATAAAAACTTAATTTTTCCTAAGTTTGTCATATCGAACTCCTTTTTCATGGAATTCTTGAATTCTTCGCATAGCTTTAGACAATTCCCTGTAAAGAACAAATCATCTACATAAACACTTACTAGTATTAGGCTTTCGTTGTTTCTGCACTTAATGAAAAGGGTGTGTTCCTGATTGCACTACATGAACCCTTTACTCAAGAAATACTCTTCGATCCTGCTATACCAAGCCCTGGGGGCTTTCTTGAGATCGTATAAAGCCTTCCTCAATCTATAGACTTTGTCTTCTTTTCCTTCTTGAGAGTACCCTTCTAGTTGTTCAATGTAAACAACCTCTTTCAAGTCTCCATGAAGGAAAGCGCTTTTAACGTCCATGTGAAATACATTCCATTGTCTTCCTGCTGCTACTGCTATAACATATGAATTGTATCCCATCTGGAAACTGGAGAAAAAACCTCATCATAGTCAATTTTGTACCTTTGAGAGTAGCCTTTCACTACGAGTCGGGCATTATATTTATCAACTTCTCCCTTCTCGTTCAACTTTGTTCGAAATACTCATTTTACTCCGATCTTTGTTTTCCCAGGTGGCAAGTCTACCAACTCCCATGTTCTGTTTTTCTCGATGGATTCTAATTCTGAGTCCATTGCCTTCCTCCGCTTCACTTCTTTTACGGCCTCTTGATAATTCGTTGGATCATCATGGCACATAAACATTCCTCGATCTTCCTCCTCGGATAACCCCTCACCACGTTTATAATCCTGGAAATATGATGGATAAACTCTTTCTCCTGTTGCTTGTACAGACTTTATTCTTTGGCTAGAAAGTTCACCTTCACCGTTACCGGAAGATGGATCATATTGCGGGTTTGGTTGAACTTGTTGTTCCAAACTTTGACCAGACAATTCTTCTTCACTTGCCATCAATGGTGACTCGTTCTGAGAGCTTTGACCATGCTCCTCTGTTGATTCTTCTCCCAATATTGAAATGTTTTTGACTTTATCTTCAAGGCTCCTCCCCCAATCCCAACTTTGGTTTTCTTCGAAAATCAGTATTGACTATTTTTCTCTTTTCTGGATCAAACAACCTGTACGTTTTTTATTCTTCGCTTACTCCGAGGAATACACACTTTAGACTTTTGTCATCCAAATTTAAGCGTTTCTCTGTTGGAATGTGTACATGAGCAACACATTCTAAAGTGTTCGACATTTGGTTTGAACCCGGTCCAGGCTTCATATGGAGTCTTTCCTTTAACTGCAGTCGTCGGACATCTATTAAGTATGTGCACACTCCATAGTGTCGCTTCTGCCGAAAACACCTTTGGCATTGACTTTTCGGTTAACAAACATTGAACCATGTTCATTATTGTTCGATTCTTACGCTCAGCCACTCCGTTTTGTTGGAGAGTAAAGGCCGCAGTGAGTTTCTTTTTAATGTCATTCGCTGCACAATACTTGTTGAACTCGTTTGATGTAAACTCGCCACCTCTATCGCTCCTTAGACATCGAATGCTTGTCACAGTCTCCTTTTCAACCAGGATTTTGAAGATTTTGAAAGACTCGAATGTTGCATTTTTTTCCGCCAAAAAGTAAACTCAAATTTTTCAACTAAAGTCATCGATGAAGCTCAAAATGTACCTTTTGTTAGTTGAGGTGGCTGGAGTAATTGGTCCACATAAATTTGTGTGAACAATTTGCAATCGTTCTTCTGCTCGCCAATTGACATGTTTTGGAGTGGCTTCTCTATGTTGCTTCCCTTTATTGCAAACTTCACATATTTTGCTCAAACTTTTCATTGTAGGCAACCCTCGCACCATTCGGTTGCCATACAATAGTTGTAAGTTGTTATAGCTTAGGTTCCTATACCTTTGATGCCACAAGTCTGTTACATCTTCTACCGTAGCTTATAGGCAAGAGGGAGGAACAGTTTCTCCTAACAGAACAAACATTCTTTTTGTTGTCATATTTGATTGTAAGATGAGCCTGTATTTCTCGTTAAATATCTTGCAACACCCATCTTGTATCCAAAGTGACAACTTCCTCTCTTGTAGTTGTCCCATGCTCAATAAATTCGCTATTAATTCAGGAATGTAGTACACGTCATCAACTACATGAATTATTCCTTCAACTTTGACTTTAGCACTTCCTTTCCCTTTTACTTGCATACGGGTATTATTTCCCAATTTTACCGTGTGGGAAAAATTATCGTCAAAGGCAGTGAACCATTTCATGTCTCCTGTCATATGATTTGAACATCCTGAGTCAAGAAACCATACTTGATCTACTTTTGCTCCTTCACTTCCAAGGTATGCCATCAAGAGAAGCTCTTCATGTTCATCTAATTCAGCATAGTTTGCCTCCATCTCCCACGTGGGGCACTCGTACTAGAAATGTCAGAACTTATGATATCTGTAACATTCTACCATGGACCTTCTGAAACTTCTTCCTCATCCTCTACCACCTCTAAACGAGCCCTTGACGTTTCCACGCCCTCTTCCTCTTACCGATCTTTCTTCTGTTGCAATTCTGAGAACTTGCTCTTCCTCAACATTGACCCTCATTCGTTGTTCATGAACAAGCAGACTGCTTTGTAATTCATCTAGGGTCAATGTGTCAAGGTTGTTTGACTCTTCGATACTACATACCACATAATTGAAGTTCATTGTTAAAGACCTCAAAATGTTCTCAGTAATGGTGTTCTCTTGGACTTTCTCCCCGCAACTCTTCATCCTTTTGGCTACTGCTACTGTCTGAGCAAAGTAGCTATTGACCGATTCTCCTTCCTTCATACTTAGGACTTCAAAGTCTTTTCTTAGAGCCTGCAACTACGCTCGCTTGACTTTTGTTGAACCCGTGTATTTCTGTTTCATACTATCCCATATTTGTTTGCTTGTATCTGTATTTAGGATAGTGTCTAGAACATCTCGATCAATTGCATGATACAGATAGTTCTTTAGCTTCAAATCCCTTAAGATCTGCTCATTTCTCGCCTTTTGTTGTGCTTCCGTTGGTGTGGATCTGCCTTCATTCGAGATCTCATTTTCAGTAAGATCCCAATACTCCTTCGATCTTATGACGTTCTCCATCAATCTGACCCAATGGTCGTAATAACCATCGAATTTTGGTATCGAGGGTTGTACGAACCCTTTTCCTTATGCCATTTCTTTCTCTTCTGGTTTTTTTTTCTCGTCTGTCTCTCTTTTTCTGCTTTCTTGATTAGGTCCAGTAATAGGGCTCTGATACCACTTGTAAGCTGGAATAGCTTTTGAACTATTTCACAGAATGACCAAAACCAATTTTGATATCTTATTGAATAGAAAGGAGGCTCTTAAATAGAGCATTTACAAATAACAGAAAGAGCTAAAAGAACGTAAACTATTGAAGCTAAAAAACAAGAGAGTTGAACAAACTACTCCTACAAAACAAAAGTTTATTGTCAAAGACCTTCCAGCCTAGTGGTAAAGGTTTGGGCATGGCATAGTCATGAACCCGAGTTCGAGCCCTGGGAGGGGAGTGTTGGCGACATTTAAGTGGGGCCATGTTTAGCCTCCAAATTTGCCGGGGATTAGTCGGGCTTTGGCCTGGACACCCTTACAAAAAAAAAAAAAAAAAAAAAACAAGAGTTTATTCATGACTAAAACTAATATGCAAATGACCCAGTCAGACTCTTTCTCGACAGATATCACGATACACCGTAATGCAGTTGGTCCCTACAAATAAATAATTTAATAAAATAAATATCTTAATTAATATATTATTAATTATTAATATCTATATTATATTATAAAACATTTGACAAAAATTCTTAAAAACCACTTTTTATATATAAAGTACTATTTATTAATGCATATTACTTAAAACTCAAGATTACAAGTAGATTGTGCGTAAGTACAACTTATTAAAGCTCCATATCTGAATTCGTGTAACTAACTGCAGATAAACATAATCAAATACAAGATAAACATCTTATTTTAAATATAAAAAATCTAAAATATAATTATGATAATCATTGAGTTCTAACAGAATACTTAATTATTATCTTTATAAATGTTATATTATTAAACCAAAAATAAATTATTTCATTATTAAACTTAAATTACATTATAATAAAAAAATAAATCAAAGAAATTACATAAAAATGAGAACTTCTAAATAGGTAATTTGATATTAACATTGATATATATTTTTTTCAATTTTGGATGATATATTCAAAATTATATTTTTATTCAAAAATAAAATTATTATTGCTTACTTAAAAACATATAAAAACTTATTATAATATCGACGGAGACAAAGAATAAAATCGAAACATTAAAATCGAGTTGTATATCGTTGAATTACATAACTACCCTTGTAGTATATTATTAGATAATATGGATTAGGGGTATCAAAATAAAAATTACAGAGATAAATAAAAGAATATCAAAAGGTTAAAGAAAATAATTCAAAAACCTAACTATCAAAAGGGTTAGAAACGAAAAATAAATTGCATTTCTTTTTGGTGTAGTTTTGCTTTTTAGTTTAGGAGTGGGTATGAGAATACAAAAAAGAAACTAGAAGGGAAATATCCATATAAGTATATGTATGTATATACACATTAGGAGTATACTCGTAAAATCCAATGACATACATTGATTTTAATGTTTTGTTTTATATTTTGAGTCCATCAATGTTATAATGTAATTTTATGTGGTTTTGAGAAAAAGAAAATGTGTTTATTTTTTAATGAAATATAAATTTGAAGATACTATAAAATTTTGAAAAAAATTAAATGATGGTATTATCAAATTAATTATCTAAAAGTTCTCGTTTTTGTGTAATTTATTTAGTTTAATTTTTTTAATTATAATTTGATGTTTAATAACGAACTAACTTATTTTTGGTTTAATAAAATAAATTTTTTAAATAATAATTAAGTATTATGTTAGAATTTAATGATTATCTTAATTATGTTTTTGATTTTTTATATTTAAAATGATGTTTATCATCTATTTGATTATGTTTATCTGCAGTTAGTTACACGAATTCAAACATGAAGCTTTAATAAGATGTACTCATGCACATTCAAAGTAATATTCATCAATAAACAATATTTTATACATAAAAAATTGTTTGTAAGAATTTTTATCAAATGATTTATAATATAGTATAGATATAGAAAGATTCAAACAAAAATGCTAACTATTTAAGAAAATAATAATAAAAAGTCGTTAATGTACAAAATCACATATAAGTTTACATTAACGTCAAAAAATGGAATTAGGCGACTTTGGCCGTGACTTAAGTCGCGAGCAAAGTCACGCCAAATCAAGTAATCATATATGATTTTGTACATTAACGACATTTTTTTTGTTTTCTTAAATATTTAGCGTTCTCGTTTGAACCTATCCTTGTGTGTATGTGTGTGCGTGTGTGTATATATATATATATATATATATATATAGAGAGAGAGAGAGAGAGAGAGAGAAAGACAATCAAACGAGAATGCTAACTATTTAAAAGAATACGAAAAATGTCAAATGACGTACAAAATCAAATATGATTTTACATTAACGGTAAAAAAAAAGTGGTGCGGCGACTATAGTTTGTCAGAAAATATGTTATTTTTATAAATATATTTTTATTTATTTTACAATGGTTTGTCATTGATGCATAATTATGTAACTTTACAAATCTTTTAAAGGTTATTATTTCTTTACTTTCTTTTCCTCCCAAATTTGATAGGAAAAATGACAATTTTCTTTTCCAATCCCGTTCTAGACATTGAAAATTTTAAGAACAAAAACTATTATTGAAATACATTCATGATATCTGATTAATATTCAAACATCCAAAACAAAAGAAAGGAGGGGTTTAGACCTCATCTAAAACATCGTTTAGATTCGGTTTGGCTCAAAGATCACGTATAAAAAGTCGCGAAAGGGGGTCCCTTTTATCTCCCCATTCAACGAGACCAACTAGTGTGACGAAAAACAAGCCATAAACACAGTGATCGGGATCACGCTTCTGAGTTGTTGTGTCGAAAGTCGTTATATAACATACTACCAACATATAATAACTCTACAGGCCAGAAACATATAGCACGCACCTAATTAGTATCGAAAGACAGATGGCTGATGACCGTTGCTAATCCAGCTCGTATACTGCAATAAACGACATTAAAACGCTCCCCATCCACAGCTTGCCATCCCGTTCCTCTACTTCGCTCACGGCTCGCACAACTTTACCTTGTGCATCTTCCAATATCTGTAGAATCTTACCGTCTGGGCTGTATTTGACGACCATGGCATGAAGCTGGCCACCGATGTTTAGCAGGTACTGCATTCTTGCTGGGATTGGAAGTCTCAGCATAAACGTTCGGAGTTTTGGGTATAAGGCACATACGTAAGTGTACATGGATCGGCGAGCATGAATTGCCACCCAAAATTCACCATTCTCATTTGTCCTCACGTTGTCGGGAAAACCGGGTAGAATGGCCATCACTTCCGACGTCCCTGCTTTTTCCCCCTTCAACCAATACTTCACTAACCTATAGCATCAACATACAACCATTTTTGGACTAGTTAGAAGAAATAACACACAATGACTGTTTAGTTTTCTTTTGGTGATTGTCTGACACCTTAAGCGTAACTAGTATACAATGCACAAGACCCAGGCCTTCCAAGCCCGTTTTCAGTAAGCAAAAAAAAAGAGCCCCGTCTTTTCGGGCCTGGGCTTTGGATTAAAAAGTGGCTCGATCGGTCTTTTTCAGGCTTTTGAAAAAAAAAAAACAAGGCCTGATTCGGCTTTTTGTGAACTCTAGTCTGCATATGATTCATGCAAAGCAGTCGCTAGTCGCTACACAAGACTCATGCAAACTGTGGGCCCTAGGCGCAAAGGAGTTGATAGCATCTAGATGCTGTCCACAATTGACCGCTAAGACAACCCCTTTCGGTTTGGTGCTTGTGCACTATTAAGAACAACATTTTCCATGAACACCATTTTTCAGAGTGTTATAAACCTGGAATTAAATACTTCTCTACAGATAGAAGTATACCTTTTGAATTGACACAGGGTTCAATAAAGGTGTGAGGTTAGTAGTTAAATGTCGAAGATACCTTTCACGACAACAATATAGGGAAATATTGTGCATAAAAGCCAACATAATCAATATTTTTTATAAGTATATGATATTTATATACGGAAAATACAACAAATAAACTCACACACTCCTCACCCTTGGTGAGGTTTGAACCCTGACATCTTGGGAGGCCAAAAGCTTAGATACCACTAGGCCAAAATCCCTTTGGAACATAATCAGTATTTTGTAATGATGATAATGGCAAATAGGTAATTAAGCTCAAGATTTGGCAATTTTTATCGGTCGAAGAACGTATTGTTATAATGTGTTTGCTCACCTGCCTTTGGACCCCTCACAGAATACAAAGAAAGAACCATCCTTGCTCAGAGACACGCCATTAGGAAACTGGAGGTTGCGAAGAAGAACAGTTGTCTTTTTCGTGATCGGATCATACTTCAGAACTCTACCACTGTCTTCTGCGGAAAAAACTAAATGCATGAAGTTCCTGAAAATTAAAAGAAAATTAAGAAAAGTTAAGTTAGTACGAAGAACTTGTAGTAAAAAGGGTATGACTTTAGAGAGGAAGAAAAAAGAATATGACAGTCAACCTGTTAAGATTTGGAGATAAATAGAATATGACAACCACCTCGTTCAATAAGGGCCAAAATATGTCAATATATACACTACAATCCTGGAGAACAATTAAAATGGAACAAGAAACTAAATCAACTGGGGATTCTAAATCAATACAAATGATAAATTGACCTGGAACTACAGGAAGAACGAAACAATATCAACCTGTTGGGTATTTGGTTTGTCCCACATAGACCAAATCATAAATTTATTTTGTGCCTTTTATTATCTAACCCATATCTCTTATCAAATTGCCTAACTCCCAAGTTGGGCTCAACACATATTAAATTCAAGAGGGCCTTGAGTTCGACTTTAAAGTCTATATCTTTAAGAATGGGTTTGAAAAACGAGATAAATGATTGAAGGTGAGAAACATAGAGAGATGCCCAGCCTCCCACGCGACTTAAAGCCGTGGGAATAGGCCACGGAAGTCCCTGTCCAACAGTGTTATTTGTCGGTTACTTCCTTGAAAAGGCAAATGCATGATCACCGGTAGCACATCAAAGGCCAAGTTTCAAAAGGGAAAAGCTAAGGCTTTTGGTGGCAAGCATAACATAATGCTGTGAATCCACTCTCAACTCAAAAGAAGAATTTCAAGAAATGTGTCTTGAGTTGTTGGGTCTATGGAAAACCGGGGCATCGTGTCAAAGATTGTCATCACCGTAGAGATCATGGAGGTGCCGCTGGAAACCCCAACCAAGCAACAAATGTATAGCCAATTCTCTAAATCAATTTGCTGGAGTAACTGAAAACCTTTATAGGCACAAATATGATTTTGATTGGTGGGTCGACACCGGTGCCACAAGGCACATTTGCAATTCGAAGAGCATGTTCTCATCCTATCAAGAGGTCAACAATGAAGAGCCAATGTCTATGGGCAATGCCCACTACCGCGGCGGTTGAAGGAAGAGGAAGGGTAAACCTGAAGCTGACTTTGGGAAAAGATCTTGTACTAACAAATGTGTTGCATGTACTTGTGATCACAAAGAACTTGATTTCTGGACCTACCTTTAGCAATAAAGGATTCAAGATGGTGTTTGAATCCGACAAATTTGCAATGACTAGGGAGGTGTGTACGTAGGAAAGGTGTTTGAATCCTCGGACTTGACATCAGCAAGTGTCAACATGGTTGGTAAGTTGTTCTCAAATAAAGATTGGATCATTGATACAGGTGCTACCGAGCATATGGCCAGCGAAGGTGATTTATTTCAAAACAAAGAGGATAGCCGACGAACGACACCGGTTACCATTCCAAGTGGAGATTTAATTCATGAAAAAGGAACCGGAAGTTGCATGCTGCCTAACATAATGGAACTAACAAAAGTTTTACATATTCCAGACTTCAAATGCAATCTTTTGTCTGTTAGCCGACTAACGAAAGCACTTAATTGTGCCGTAACCTTTTTTCATAATTTATGTGTAATGCAGGACTTACAATCGGGGAACCTGATTGGAATCGGTAAGTGCAAGGGCGGTCTCTATCGGATGGATTTAGAAGCAGATGGGAATAAAGCGATGCTAGCTAAGGTTGATATATTGAAGTTTGGCACAAAAGGTTAGGACATGCAACGGAATAGAAGTTCAATAAGATCAGTTTTCTAGATAATTTTTCTCATTTATTGAAAGGAAAAGTGTGTGATTCTTGTGTGAAAGCTAAGCACACTAGATTGCCTTTCCCGGATAGTTCAATAAAATCTTCTGCTTGTTCTGATTTAATACATTGTGACATATGGGCGGTATTGCACTCCATTATCGGGTGCCAAGTATTTTTTGACCATCGTTGATGATTTTAGTAGGGCCGTATGGCTTTACGTAATCAAACACAAGTCGGAAGCGAGTAATTGTCTGATAGATTTTTACAACATGGTCAAAACACAATTTGAAAAGGTATTAAAAGAATAAGAAGGGATAATGGTGGAGAGTTTACTTCCAACTTCATGGTTGATTTTTATGCAAAGCATGGGATACTTTTAGAAACCTCTTGCCCACACACTCCTCAACAAAATGGGGTTATCGAAAGAAAACACCAACATCTCCTTGAAGTGGCACGAGCCTTAAGGTTTGAAGCTAATTTCCCCGCAAAATTTTGGGGAGAATTTTTCCTCACTGCCACTTATATCATAAACAGGTTGCCTTCAAAGGCCATTGAAAATAAAACTCCCTACGAGATTTTGTTCAAAAAAACCAAATTATGAACACATGAAAGTCATTGGTTGCTTGGTTTATGCCAAGAACACCGACACAAAAGGGGACAAGTTCGAAGTGAGGAGGAGACCTGACGTTTTTGTTGGGTATCCTCAAGGACAATAGGTCTATCAAATCTACGACATCAATGAAACAAAATTATTGTTTCCAGAGACGTAAATTTTGTGGAGCATATTTTTCCCTTTCATGTTGCCAAAGATACTTGTCAAACCATCCAGAAAGAAGACTTCAACTTCATTGAGGATGAACAAGAAAATTCCTCCAAGTCTACTGTTGAACAAAAAGAGGGAATTGAAAACGAAGTTCCCTCACCATCGAATGAGACAGGAGAACAAGACACAAGAGAAGATGAGTTACCATATGTGACAGGAACAAATAATGAAGAAAAAATCTTAGACTTGGGCCAACCTATCGATGTGCATAAAAGAAATCGATCTCAGCCTAAACGATTTCAAGATTTTATCGTGAAGCAACCTCCATTGATAGACCACTCGCAACCCACTTCTGATCAAGGTTCCTCGACGGTACACCCTCTCTCTCATTTTGTCTCTTATGATAAGTTTTCTAATTCACATAAGGCTTTCTTATCGGCCATCAATTCACATGATGAGCCCATACATTTTCACCAGCCCATTTGTGACCCCAAGTAGAGAGATGCCATGCAAAAGGAGATAAAAGCCTTAGAAGAAAATGGGACTTGGACTATGGAACCATTACCACATGGAAAATGAGCAGTAGATTCCAAGTGGGTGTACAAGATCAAATACAGGCCCAATGGAGAAGTTGAAAGAAAAGCCCATTTAGTAGTGAAGGGTTTTACTCAGATGGAGGGAGTAGACTTCCATGACACTCTGGGACGGGATATCTAATTCTTTTGGGAGGAGCACCAATATCGTGGAAAACAAAGAAGCAATTCGTGGTTTCACGATCGTCCGCTGAAGCAGAATATCAAGCCATGGCAACCACGGTTAGTGAGATACTCTGGATACGTTGGCTTCATGACCTTGAGGCATCTCAACATGGATCGACTCCACTTTATTGCGACAACGAGGCTCCTAGCCCGATAGCCAACAAAAGTGTCTTCCACGAACATACAAAGCATGTGGAGATTGATTGTTACTTTGTTCGTGAACATGTGGAGTCTCAAGAAATTTGTCCTGAATGCATACATTCTGCATCTCAAATTGCAGACATTTTCACGAAGGCTCTAGGCACGGAACGCTTTCATTATCTTCTTGGCAAGTTACGCATTCGTGATCTTCATGCTCCAACTTGAGGGGGAGTAAAGGAAATCGCATATATTACGGGATAAATTATATATATTCCTTTTGCTCTTATCCCTTGTATTCTTGGTGTATATCTCTTTTCCTTTTTTGTAGCCTTCTTGTTAGGTAGGTTGTTGTATTCCTCCTGTATTTATTCCTCGTTGAAAGTCGGTCAATAATATAGCCCTGATTGAAAATTAATACCTTTAAAGTATAAGTCTGAGGTAGTTTGTTCAGAGATCTGATCCGTCTGATCAGAGTTCAGATATATTGCTAAATGTCTAAGTATAACTGTGTAAGTCTGGGCAAGAACAATCAGAGATCTGAACAATGGAACCAGAGATCTGGTCCATTGAATCAGATTTGTGATTGAACAAAATTGAAGTCTGGAACTCTGGACTATGCGTCTAGACTTGGGGGTTTTGGCTTCCAGACTTGTGGTTGTAAAATCAACCAAGTCTGAACTTTGGACATGCAATCAGAGATCGAATGAAATCAGAGTTCAACTAGGCTTGGTCTCTGTGCACCCAAACTTAGACTTTGGAGTCAAAGTTCGGTCCTTGGGACTCTGATTTGGTTATAACTGCTTTCCAATCTTATCCATTAACGGTTATAACCGTTTAACCGTCCCTAACTGAAGATCTCTCATATAAATATGTAACAAGAATCTGGTATAAGTATCTCGATCTCACAGCCTTTGGAAGAGAAAATTCTCTAGGATTATCCCAATACTAAATTTGTGAACCCAAGGCTATAAGGGACGAATTATTGTATTTGAAAAGTGCTTTGTACACGATCCTAAGAGATTATCCAGTCCTCTAATCATCTCCAAATCCCAATTCATAGCAGGTTTTAGGTGATATCATGTAATTGAGAATCATATTTGGCAATGGGTTTGAAACCTATCCCTCTTCGCAGTTTTAGGTGATCCCATATAGTTGGGAATGATTCTTTTCATTCTCGTTCCCTGAAACCAAACACACCACCTACTGTTATGATGAATCATCTCCAACCCCATCACTCTAGAAAGGAGTGTTGTACTATTATTTATTTACTTTGTTAAGATATTCTCCTCTTGTCTCTCCCACCATGCAAGACAAGGTAAGTCGTATATACAATATTCTTTGTAATTGCCTTAGTTTAATGACCATAACTTACTCCTATTATTTCTTTTTCTTATTGAAGAAACATAGCATCACAACCTTTTCACCAACTAACAGCTAACTCAAACAGAGATCACATGTTATTACTAGCACAGAACTTTCTCAACTTACTGTTTTGTTATTTCTTCTATATTCCCTTCAATGATTCACCTCATTTCCAAACACGTTTAATTTCTCACCACATGCTGGATGCTAGAACTTTATTTCTGGAAAACGTATGACACTTGTTTGGATACCATTGTTTTAGGAATTCAAAGGGTGCAGTTACTCTGGTTTCTAGATATCTACTTGCTGGCATATCTGCAACAGTATGTGATGCATATCACATGAATAGTCCAATTCGTAGTTTTAACACCAATATGCAAAATTTCAAAAATAAAAGACAAAGCAATTGATTAGAGAAGTGCTTCACGAACATACCTTCGCTGATACTTTGCGCTGCTATCAGTAAAGTATATGTTCCCCTCACCATCAATGTCTAGATCATTTGTGAACTTCAAAGGAACGCCTTCAGCTTCAGTTACTAGAGATGTGGCCAACCCACCTTCAGGCCCAACTTTTAGCAACCCAAAATACGCATCTGCAATATACAAATCACCTGTTCTTTTGTCAAACCGCAACCCCAAGGGTCTCCCACATATATGCTCATTTTTTAAGTAGCCCAAAATTGATGGTTTAGGATCACATATCTCTGACCTGAAACGTAAACCTTATTTCAGAAGAACATATCACTAGGCTATATCCATTCAATAACTATAGCAAACAGGTTGAATCAAAGACAAGAAAGGCAGATATATCTACTAGTAAAAACCCAGAATCATAAAACATGTAGAAGCAATTGCCATGGTAAAGTTGCTTTTAGCCAAGAAGTTGCAATTACCAAGAAGTAAAATTTCATCTCGAGTACTTGTTGAAAATTGGTGGAGCAAAGAGCAGGTTGCATTCCATGGTTTATGACTCGATATCATGTTGCACCCTCAGGAATCAAATGGGACACAGTGATCATGTCTAAGATCAGTGTTGATGCACTACAATAGATAAATAAACTGGCTAAACATATTGCAAAGCAGCTTGTTACTAACAATCTTTATGAGATTTTCTAGGGAACCCTTATGTAGGACCATTTCCAATGCAATGACATGAATGAGACATACGTTTGGAACTTAAACTAAGAAAGAACCTGGACTTTTTAGTTAAGAGGATTTCTTATTTGTTTTATTAGCAGCCTACAGTACACTACATAGGTAAATATAAATATTATACATATATATATACATCATCAATTCGGTTTTCCTTTTTTAAAATCTTCCCATAATTATAAGAACTTATATCAATAAAAAATGCATATAAAAATAAAAATAACTAACAATAAGATAACATTGACAGCAGAGGACATTTTTACAAATACTTGTGTCTCATTTTATACTCAATAAATTTACTCAACTGTTATTTATTACAAAAGTGAAGGTGTTATAGTCTGGGGTGTTTGTGTGTGTGATCTGCAGTTTCTGATTAGCATAGCAAAGTTGGCAGCAAACTAGCAGATTTGATGTTGAACTAAGCTTCTGCAAATGCAACCGAAGAGAATGAGGTTCTTAACACGAATCTATCTTATGCAAAGGAGGAGCAATCTACACCAATAGTCAAGAGTTAATGTTTTCACTGACTAGAATCTCTGCAGATATGGTGATAATTTTACAACCCAATGTTATCAAGATTATAATTTCTTTAACAATTTATCTTCAGCTACTTTGGTGCCTTGAGAAGAGAAACACTGCCTTGGAAACCCTCAGTTTTTACCAAAATCATGTCATACATGCTTTTTCCTTTGTGTTTAGTAATGATTTTAACATATAATTCCATTCCCAGCGGTAAGAATGTCAACTTCCCACTTGGTAAATCTTCAATAAATAGTTATGTGTGTTTTCTCAGTGTTTGTGTTCTTTTAATAAACTTGTTTTTCCTTTTAAATATTTTACACGTTTCACTTTCACATACATCTTGTCATCATTGACCATTTATAAGTCAATTAGATGAGAGTATTTTCCATGTAACAGTTGTGGTATTCTAAGTGCCCAATGTTCCTCTGAGTATTCATATTTGAAACAAGGTGAAAATTCAGCGAGTGCACAATGTATTTTGACTTTTGATATGAACACACACACACAAACATATATATATCAATAAATAATCAAAATTATAATTTTTATCTATTTTAGACTAAATGGATGGATCTTATCAACGTCCATGAATGATAAATATATATATATATATATATATATATACTTTTTTTGGACAAAAGTATTCCTTTCACAAGCATCTACGCTCCTTTTCAAAAGGTGTGAGCAGAAAATCTTCAAAAATTGAAACAATTTTGAGTTGAATAAGTCATTCATTTCACCGGTTGATCAAATATGTACTCTTACTCCGGACAGCATGAATATATGTGTACTCTTACAAATTACAAGTCAGAATATACGATTTTTTTAAAAAAATTTGCAGAGCATAGTTCCCGGTGTGTCCAAATGAGAAATTGAAAATGTTCAGAGTTGTATGTGCAATACATTAGTCCATCTTTAGAACATCAGACTAACATTTACAGGTAGAGAATGAAAACCAATCATACGGAATTAACCGGAAAATTAATCTGCACATTTAAAATTCAATGCAGTTCTCGGCTTCTTTAGAGAAACCGTAGAATCCACTACAATTTGAAAGTCAAAAAGCAACCGTTTGATTTCCTAAAGTGAAACAAATCAAAATAGAAGAGAAAAACGCCATTATTACCGATTAGGAGACGTATATGCAAAATCAGACCAAGAATTTCCGTTCCAGAAGACAACCCGGCCATCAGCAATACCAGTATACGGTCCACGCCCATGCGAATCAAAAGCGACGCTCTCCGGACCTTGAATTTGATTCAAAAACTTAAGCTCTGACTTCCTTAGCAAATTTTGAGTGTCTTTATCCTTCGGCACTTCAGACCACTGCGGCATTTCAACTTTGACTGACTCAAAGTCGGGAAAATCAACAATTGCACTATGCCTGAAGGGGTCTAGTCCACAGTAGACCGCCAGGAGGAGGAATACTCCGGCAAAAATTCCGGCGATGTTCATCGTGAAGTAGGGACGGCAGTGAGGAAGTAGCTAGCTGGTTGGTATGTTTTGTTTATGATTGAAAGTTCAGGTGATAGGTGATGATAATAATCGTGGACCGTGTGATCCACCAAACTCCAAGTTACACACCCCATCTACCCTTCTTAACACCCCAGCTACCTTTCTTTTATTTGGTGATATTTTGGATTGGTCCCTTTAATGAAAAATGCTTTGTTTTTTTATTGTATTTCTTAAAAATTCGTTTGTATTGTTATTTTATTTTTTTTAAAATGAGTTTGTGTTAATTTTATTCTTCAAATATTTTTTTAGGTTTGAGTGGGATGTAAAAATACACCATCTTTGTTTTTATTTGATTATGAATTTGATTTTTGTTCATGGAAATATGAGAAAGAGATTGGAAAGAGAGAGGGACGAAGTTTTTTTAGTTCTAAAAATTAGAAAAATAGGTCTTTCAAACAATTAAAAGTTCCATAACACAACTAAAACATGAAAATATAAGTTAACGGAGATTTTAATGGATGTTAACATGAGGGACTGTTGGTCCTAGACGAATCTACAAGAGTTTAAAGGTAACAGTTTGTAGGAGGGGGATGAATACAAACACACAAATATTTTCACTTTTTAAAATCTTTTATTGATAAAGAAGATCAAATACAAAATTTATAGATTGTTTGTGGAATAAGATAAGATACAGAACCTATCTAAAATAATCTAAGGAACACACAAGATACATAAAGCAAGAAAGAAAAGATTTGCTAAAAGAAGAAACAATAATTTCGCTAGAGGAAGAGTTTATTTGGTGTTCTTCACTTGAAGTAAACGTAACTTCGCAAGGTTAAGAAGTTTATGCTTGTAAGTGTGTCTCTTCTTGGGTCTTTGAAGATTTGAAGACGACTCTTTGAAGAAGAGGGACTTCATTGCTATTTATACTTATTACATTGAATGCATGCCAAACAGTACAAGGCACGTGCCAAGCTTCTAGAAGTGAGCTTGTCTTTTGTCTTCAGATATACAGGCTTTTGATTGTATATGAATAATGGTCATTCACAAAATAAGTAAGCAAGTTTGGAGACAATAGGATGACTCCATACGAGTGCTTTACTTTGAGATGTATGGGTTTGTCCTTTGTGTATAAAATGATAAAACAAAAAACTAATCTTGATCAACAAGATTCATTTGATTGCTGACACTGAAATAACTCTAAAGTTTCTTCAGTGTATGTTGAATCTTGAGTAGACTTCACACATTCATAGACAGGTTTTTTATCACCGAAACCGCATCACATCACGAACTGCTTGTCTCCATCTTCAGCTTTATCTTCGATATCACTAAAGGTTCTTGTGGTGTGAGTTCTGTCTTCTTGAAGAATACTCGTCTCTTGAGAATTACAATACTTGTTTAGCGATCACTGAACAAACTCAGTGATGATCACTAAAACTGAATATATAGAACTAAGTATTTTTTTGTTAGACCAAAATGATCATCATCAAATCACTGAGAGAGAGGATCAACAATATTCCCCTATTTGATGATGATAAAACAACATAAAGAAAATTGCTAAGATATTACGTAAGAAAAAATGTACTAGTAAAATACATGTCCCTTTTTACTGTTTTAGGATCTTTTTTCAGTCATAAAGTTTATTATGAAAATTCACTTTTTGTAAAGGATTACTAGGGAAGAATAAATTTACATAATAGGAATAACTTTACACTGAGATTATATTCATTGACAAGAAATGTATCAGAGAATGTAAAGAATAAATACATGTCTCATTTACTCTTTTCAGGGATCTATTTTAGTGAACCAATCATGATATTGAAATATCATTCAAGACAAAATATTGCAAATGATTACAATTGGTTTTGGTAGGCTTAATACATTAAATCTATACACTGAAAGAAAGGATAAAAGATATACAAAGTTTACAAAATCAAAAGGTTTTCTAATCTAGATTGTTAAAGTTGATGTAGTCAGGGACATCTTCTCCTCGAATCTTTCTTTTGAGCATTTTCTTTCGAGTTAAGAGGTAAAGAAAAAATAAGGTTCAGCTTATGTGGTGGAGGGTATAAACATGGTTGAAGTTTTTCATCCTTAAGGTAGTTGATAGCCCCAAAGAGCAGAGCTAGGTTGTCTTCAGCAACTCTTTTCCCTTTGCCAGAGTAGGAATGTTGGTAGGAGGATCTCTCCCCTTGGTAAGCAGGTTCCTGAAGGAAATTCTTTTAGCAGACTATTTTGGTAAACTTTGAAATTCTTGTGAGTAGCGTACGCCAGAAATATTCTGATAGCTTCAATGCATACAATTGGAGAAAAGGTCTCGTCATAATCGATGCCTTCTTGTCGACTGTAACCTTTAGCAACCAATCGGTCTTTGTTTCACACTACAATTCCCATCACGTCCTTTTTGTTTCAGAAGACCCATTTTGTACCTATTATTGATTTGTCTTTCGGCCTCGGTATGAGTCTCCAAACTTGGTTTCTTTCGAATTCTCGAAGTTCATCTTGCATCGCATTGATCCAATCTAGATCTTGCAACGCTTCAGATGGCTTTTTTGGCTCTATGCACCAAGAAAGTTCACGAAAAGACACTCGGTAGCGGTAGCAGATCGCGTTTTCACTCTATCATTTACATTACTGATTATTTGAGTAGGGGGATGATCTTTTTCCACTTGTGAGTACAAGGGAGGGGTTGAGCATCATTTACATTGTTTTGATCATCATATTCATCAGTTACAACTTGAATTTCACTTTCAACTTCAGTTTGAATTTCTAATTCAGCTTCACCTTGAACCTCAGAATGTTCAGCTTCATTGTTAGGTTGAGAAGACTGAGATTGATCAATATCAGATTGAACAATCTCTAGTTGAGTTTGGAAAACATTTTGATGTTGAACAACCAGCTTCAGATGGTCCAAAAAGTTGAGTAACTTGCGGAATCAGGACCACTGGTTCATTCAACTTGGGTAGATTAGATATCTCATGATCTGCAAGAATATCCCATGTAAGATCAAATGCGTTTTTAAATAAAGAATCTAAATTTGATTTTACACCAGAAGAATTAGAATTTATTATCCTTTTTGGTACAGGTTCTACACTGCTTTGTGTAGAAGCTAACGGTTATAGCTTGAGTCTTGAACTGAATTTTTCAGAAGTCAAAGATTCATCGAATCTGACGTTGATGCTTTCTATGAAAATCTTGGATGACATGATGTAGACTCGAAAGGCTTTATACTTTAACGAATAACCAATAAAGTAGCCTTATTTCGCCTTCTTATCGAACTTCCTGAGATTGTCTTAATCATTAAGCATGAAACATCTGCATCCAAAAACATGGAAAAACTTTAAATTAGGCTGTCTTTTTTTTTTCTATTAACTCATAAGCAGTTTTATTGAAGCACTTGACAATGATTGTTCTATTTTGTGTGAAACAGGTGGTAGACATTGCTTCAACCCACAAATACAGAGGTAGACCAGAGTAAGCCAATATAGTCCGAACAGCCTCGACTAATGTTCTGTTTTGTCTTTCAACAACTCCATTTTGTTGTGGTGTTCGAACAATAGAAAAATTGTGAGAAATCCCAACAGTTTGAAGAAAACTTTGAAGGGTCTCGTTTGTAATTCAGTGTCGTTGTCACTTCGAAGCTTTTGTATTGGAAGTTGTAGAAGAACTTGAATACGCTTGATAAAAGAAATGATCAGTTCAGGCGCATCAAATTTGGCTCTCAGAAACTCTAGCCACGTGTATCTGGAATATTCGTCGACCATCACCAAGACGTACTTTTTACCTCCAAGCGATTGAGTACGCATTGGTCCACATAAGTCCATGTGAATTATTTCGAGAGAAGATTTACAAGATGAAGCAAATTTTGCTTTATGTGAAGATCTTGTAATCTTTCCCATTTCACACGCCGAACACAATGAGTTCTTATCAAATCTAAGTTCAGGAAGACTAATGACTAAGGGGCCGTTTACCAAACACTTACCTGGTAAGTGCGAACCAGTAAAATTTAACACTATTATTTACTTAACGGGTAAGATTTTAGTCCACCAAAATGACATCGTATACAACAATTTACCTGGTAAGTGTTTACCGTGGTAAGAGTCGTCACCTTCACATACTGTTGTTCCACAATAATCAATCTTCAATCTTCTAACAATAATCCATGACAGATTCAAGATCTAGCTTTAAGAACACTTGAGAGATAGATGAGAGGAAAAGTCAAATCTTCATAATCTGGTCAAACCTCTTATTACATAAATGATATTACAATTGAGCTTCTACATACAATTACACTAAGACTTACCCTTTATATAGGGTCAAACTAGAAAGTCTAGAAAGTCAAAGTCAAACTTACATAAAAGTCAAACTCGATGACTTTTACAATTATAGACAATATTTAACATTTCAAGTCGAATATAATTTAACACTGAAATTCAGTCCTAACATTCTCCCCCTTTGTATTCAGGCTTGAAGGAATTTATGTGCTTTGAGTCTCGTTTGATCTTTGTTACATTTGAGCACTTTATGACTTTTACACAAATACTTCAGACGATCGTTTGTTGAGAAAAATCTTCTAATATTCTCCCCCTCGAATGTAAAACAATGATGATCTTCTCTTTTGACAATGTAGAACAAAAACAGTAACAATCTTCAGAATTGATCTTTAACACACTTTCTCTTCAAAGGTGATCTTTATCAGCAAACTGTTGTAAAATTGATTTTTAAATTCAACAACTCTCAGACATTGTAGCACATGAATAATCTTTTGTAATAATCTCCAGTCGTACTCCTTTTGAGTCTTTTGCCGTCATTGTCATCGAAGTTACTCCCCCTTGATCTTTACAACATATTCCCCTTATATCGTTCGGAAATTAACAATTCATTCATTATTACATACTCCCCCTTATGATAAAATAAGAATCATTACATCATACTTCAGAATGAATGAAACTTCAGCGAGAACCGTCAATTCATAAAAAAAAATGTAAGCATATCTTTTCAAATCCACTTGTATAATCTTTTCAGATTAAGGGAATGTGAAGGTAACAACCAATTTCAACATATAAAATTGTTATCAATCATAAGATTGGCCTGTGAGTATAACAGATATATTTAGTACAACGGATGTACTGTATATATGAGACTTTATGAGGTTCATATCACTAGGTCTTCCGTTCAATCATCGATATCTTATAAAAGTATATCTATGAATGTTTCAGCAAAATAACATATAAAATGCAATCTGTGTAGTGTAGAAAGATAAAGCAACTAATGCTTCTGTTTAGGCGCAAAAATATAAACCGTGTGGACTATACAAATTTATCAGACTCAATTAGTGATCAAAAAAACTTGAAGGGGGGACATATATCCATCTGTTTCAATATCAAATTTCTCCGAATGAGAAATTGATAGATTGTGAGCTGCGTGCCCCAAGTGTTATTTGAAACACTTATCTGTTAAGAGATAAATGAGTAGTTGATGGGGTTGTGACAAGAATTGGTCTGGGCTTTGCCTTATTTAACATTAGTCTCGAAAGAATTGAGAACTAATAGATTATGTGGTATGCCCGGTAATTTGAAGTTTAGAACAGGATCTTGTATTCTTTTAATTCTGACACGACTCTCATCAATTTTTTTAGCTCACAACAACTACTCCTCTCTTTTTCATTTTAATCTCAGCACACAAACCCTTTTGTATTTAATGCTCACTCAGATATAGTTGTCCTCTTGAGTAGGTTTGTCGGTTTTGACATTCCATAGAGGTAGTTCTGTTAAGCACTCAGTCCCTCCTAAAAATTTACAATATTCTCAGTTGATCACAATGATTGACCAAAATGTTATTGCAATGAAGTACAATAATCACATAAAAATTTAACAAGATGTGTAGCTTTTAAGCATAAACAATGAAGAAGTGATACGACAACAATCAGATTATTCAGTATGCGAGATAAATGAATGAGGATCTGTAAGAACAAATTTACAGATTATGATATTCAAAAAATAACAAATGTATATCAATCAAGGTAAATTTTTTTTAGAAAAACAACCTTTGAATACAAACGAGCGTATTATCACCGAAAATAATTTTCATTTTAAGAGACGTGATAATAACAGTTTGAAGAATAGGTGAAACAGGTATTGGAGTTATGTACGATGAGAAATTTCGCAAGTAAAATCTCAGGAAATACCTGTTCAGAAAATGTACTCGTTTTCCCAAAAACAACTCATTTACCAAAAACTTTTATTGAAATTTCTAGAGACTCCCCCTAGAAAGTAGATTAAAGTAATTTTTCAGTTCAACTCAAAAAGAATAAAAAAAATGGAAACATTTTAAGTACGGGTCCTAAACTGAGTGTTTAGAAACCACACTCGGTAAAGCACGGGTCCTGAACTGTGTTGTTCAGAAGCCTTATTTGGACAGTTTACAAACTCCCCCTGAATTAGTGAATCATCATTATGAAATTCTGATCAGCGTAGTAATGACGCACCTGCAAAATAAGATCAGACAGATTTTGGTACCCAAACGAACTTGGGTCCTTCTTTGTTAGTGTCAGGTTGCGGGATGTTATAACTGCCAAACCATCCATTTTGATTAGTTGTTTTCTTTTTCGCACTTTTAACAGGATGATTATATACATAATATGATCCATACCAGTTATTGTAATCATACATGTTCTTACCTTTCCAACACTTCTGATAGTTGTTATCATCAGTCCATCTGTTGTATTGTTTACTGTTAACAAAATTGGTTGTCTTACATGTGGAGCTCATGATTCTTCTCTTGATAAGATGAATTAAATCAGTAGTAGATCTTACAAAACAAGGAAGATGATTAGTAACAATAGGGATACAAGATGAAATAGATTCAGATTTATTGATCCAAATGCTTTTAACCTTTGAAGAGTAATTAGGTGATCCAATGACATACCCTTGATAATACTGATTAGAAGAATGATAATAGTTCTTAGAAACAGTTGATTTAGGGATGCTTGAATAACTGTTCGATTTGGAACAGTCTAGAAGCTGGTTTTACACTGAGAAGGAGAACCAATTGAGCTTTGAGCACAAGAAAAGTCTTTGATTTTCTGTAAAAGCTGGTCTCTTTCAACAGTAACTAAATCATACTTATTTTTAAGTTCAGTTCTCATCTTTAATTCAGTTTCAAGTTCTGTCTTCAGATCAAACAATTTCTTTGTAGTATCCAGGAGTTTACCTTCTAACTCCTTCTTAAGCATTTCAAACTTCTTCTTCTGATTTATAAACTCTCTTCTCTCTTCATCTAAGCTGCTCTTCTCATTCTCAGAAGCGATGTCAAGCCATTTTTTCTTTTCAACAAGCTCCTTAGCAATAGTTGTATATTTCTTTGTAGTATTTCTCTTCTCAAGAGCAAATTGCTTTTTTTCTTCATCTAAAGCTTTCTGCTTTAGAGCAATGCTGTCAGATAAATTCTGATTCTGGCTTAGACATTTTTCTTTGATATCTACCTTCTCTTTATCAGCCTTGGCACGTTCCAAGATGATTAGCTGCTCAAAATCCGAGATCTGCTTTAAAAGCATTTTCGCATTCAGCTCGAGATAATTTATCTTATCTTCATAAGATATTCATTCAGCACCGAATCTTTTCTCTATTTCAGAAAATCTATTCTTCTCTTTCTCAAATTCATTCCTTTCAACATTCAAAATCTTCTCAATTTTTAAAACTTTTTCCTTCTCAAACTCCAGTAACTTCCTTAACTCACACAAATCACTATCAGATTTATAAAGTTTTCCAGTTAAGTCCTCAGTATCTGTATTATCTTTCTCAGAAGAATTCCTCTCAGTTTGCAGATCTTGAAGTTTATTGAACAATTCTTTATTTGCATTACTCCAAGTCTTCAATTTTTCTTCACACTCTTTCCTCACTGTGTCCAAAATTTTCTCTCAAATTCACTAACCTTAACTGATAAATCCTTTTTAGAAATTTCTCTCGAGGTTTTATTTTCTCTTTCCAGATCCTTGATAAATTCTTTATCTGCAAAATTCTCATCAAACATATTAAAGTATTTATCACTGTAGTTCTTTACACTCCTTTTCATTTCAAAAATTTTATCTCTCAATTCCATATTCTCTCTCTCTCTCCAATAAAACTATCATTTTTAAATAGATTGATTAAGAATCAAGTTGTGAAATCAATTAAAAGAAATCAAGAACAATCAATAAGCTCAAAAACAAATTAGAAAAACACAAAAACTGATGAGAAATCAGAAAAACAACGAAAAACTGTCAAAAATCAGTAAAAACAATCAAAACTGTTAAAAACTGTTAAAACAGTTAAAACCGTTAAAACCATTAAAACTGATGAAAAACAGTTTATGCGACAGGAAACAGGTTAAGGATTCTCAAACAGTTCAAAAATAAAACAAAAACAGATAAAAAACGATAAAATCAGTAAAACACTGAAAAACAGTAAAAACCTCAAAATATGACTAAAACTTGAAACAAAACCGGACAGGGCTGAATTATGGCTAAGTCAAATGGCCGATTATTGAATCCGGGTGAAACAAATCATACAAGAGAAAGACTAAATCGGTCAATAGGGTAGAAAAGGTTGGCTTAAATTGTGTGAGCTAGTTCACAGGAAAAGCAAGTAACTTGGCCGAGGAAATGAAATCTGGACAAGGCAAGTAACGAGGAAACCAAGTCGCTGGTCGAGTCTCTGACCGAGGAAGCAAGCAATCCGTATAAGTCTTTGGCCGAGGAATGATGCTAGTCCGGACACAAAGATGCACGAGAAACTAAGTCTCTTGGCCGAGAAACTAAATCGGACAAGCCTTGTGAGCGATGAACCTCTAGTCCGACTAAGCCTATGTGCGAGAAAGTCTTAAATCGAATGGCTGCATGAGCGAGGAACACCTAAATCGGCTAGGTCAAGCGATATAGCAATCCATCTATTTTGTTAAGAATTTGGCTAAGTCTTAAACCAGTCACAATGCTAAGTGGTTAACTAAGTGATTTGCTTATCCGGTCACAATCCAAGTGATGAACCAAGCGATTTAAAAACAAGCTCGCACGCCATACAAGCGATTTAAAACCAACCTCGCACACCATACAAGCGATTTAAAAACAAGTTCGCACACCATACAAGCGATTTAAAAACAAGCTCGCACACCATACAAGCGATTTAAAAACAAGTACGGATGAAGCTTCACGTATATGGCTAACTGATTTAGCGATTTACTCAGAGAATCTTAATATCCAGCCATTTTGAATTCAAGCCTTAAACAATTTAACAAACTCCAATCAAGCCATCAAACAAACACAAAATTATTAACATTTTCAACCAAAAATAGATCAAAATCCAGATTTTTACAAAACTTTTCAAGAACACGAAAATTTTCAAAATTCACAAAAATCAACAAATCTCTTAAATGAATGGTTAAAATCTGAAAATTTGTAAACAACAAATATTCATGAATCAATTACGCACACGATGATCAAAATTTTAACACACAAATAGAAGATTTAGAAAGATTTTCGAATCAAACTCAATAAAATGCTAAGAGCATGAAGAACACAAATGAAGAACACACAAAATTTCAGAAAATTTTCTTCCAAAAATTTTCAATTTTCTGATTTCTTCTATTGATTTCTTTGCATTTCCTGATTTGATACCAATTGTTGTTCCACAATAATCAATCTTCAATCTTCTAACAATAATCCATGGCAGATTCAAGATCTAGCTTTAAGAACACTTGAGAGATAGATGAGAGGAAAAGTCAAATTTTCATAATCTGGTCAAACCTCTTATTACGTAAATGATATTACAATTGAGCTTCTACATACAATTACACTAAGACTTACCCTTTATATAGGGTCAAACTAGTCAAAATCAAACTTACAGAAAAGTCAAACACGATAACTTTTACAATTATAGACAATATTTAACCTTTCAAGTCGAATACAATTTAACACTGAAATTCAGTTCTAGCACTTACTGTTCATGGTCCTTGTCTTGCTCTTACCGGGTAAGATTATTGGTCCGTACCACATTCATCTGGTGAGGTAACATGACTTGGTAAGCACTTACTAGAGTAAATGTTTGGTAAACGACCCCTAAGTCACTGCTTAGAAGTCGATTAATGTCTCTAAAATTTTGATGAGATAATCTTATATGTCATATCCAACTGTCTTCTTTTGATGCTTTGGAGGTTAAGCAAATTGGCCTAGAAGTAGTCAGAGGTGGAAAATTAACCGCATAAAAATTACCATAGCGTTCAACTCTACTTACTTATCCTTTCAGAGTCAATAATCACACAACCATTCACAAAGAACTTTACATGAAACCCATTATCATAGAAATGACTAATGCTTAACAGATTATGCTCTAAACCCTCAGCGTAGAAAACTTTCTTAATCGTGACAATGTCGTTTGACAATGTGTCGTATCCTCGCATAAATCCTTTTTATGTATTTCCAAATGTGACTATTTCGCCAGGCTTTCTTTGAAATCAGATAGAAGGTGTCTGTGACCTTTCATGTGTCGTGAAAATCCTGAGTCTACGTACCACAGATGACAGTCCTGCAAAAACAATCACAGAGATTTAGGTATCCATTTGCAAATGGGTCCTTTTGGGTTAGAAATTACATTTGAAGATATAGATTTAACACGCCATTCATATTTCTATTTGGAAACCCAATTCCATACAAATCTAACATCAACAAAATATGGCTCCTCTTTTTTGGGTTTTGAAACATTTTTCTTGAAAACACTTTCTTTTTAAAATCTGGAGGACCATTGAAAGCTTTTGCTTTAAATGAGGTATTTGAGTTATGATTAGAAATCTTTGACCCTAAAGACTTTTTGCATTTGGCATTAACTGCAAGGGAGTTTTTTGACCCACAATAATTGCAATATATATATATATATGACGCTTAGCAACAAATAAAAAATCCGGATCAAAATCTTTTTAACATTCTCAAAATCAGCATCCAGATTACATTTTGATTTCACAGATTTACAATTGAAACTATTCTTATTTATAGAAAAATTCTTTACAAAAGATGAATTATTCAAAACATTTTTCTCAATCTTCTGACAAGACTTCCATTTGCAGTCTTTGCCAATCTCTAAAAGTTTTGAGACAGAAAAAGATTTTGTGTTAGTCTCTCGCTTCACAGATAAAGATTTAGATTTAAAAGATTTTGCATTCAAAAGAGATTTGACGGTTTTGGGAGTAGCCTTAGAAACATTTTCAGTTTTAAATTTAGAAGACTCTCCTTTCTCAAACTTGCTTTCAAAAATATTAATGATTTCAATAACAATTGTTTTTTATTTTAAGACAGTCTGAACATCTTCTGAATTTTTGGCAAATGATCCTGAAGCTGTTTTGAGATTTTCCTCAAACTTAATGATTTTACTCATAAGTTGAATTCTATCATCAAAACATGAACTTAACTCATTTTCCAAACCATAAATCTTTTCCATATTGGACGCAAGCAAATTATCTTTACAGACAACAAGCAAGGTCAATTCAGAAATTTTACTTTCAAAGTCTTTTGATTTAGACAGAAAATAATTTTCAGCTTTAATATGTAAATCTTTTTTAGCACGAAGTTCTTTTTCAAGATCTGAAATCTTTTTTTCAAATTTAAATCAAATTCTGGATTTGAATGCACTTTCCGATCATGTTTAGTAATTTATTCTGTCTTATCTGAATCATAAACCACATATGTTTCCGAATCAGAATTAGACTCATTTAAAAGATTTTCGAACGATTCAGGAGTCATTGATTCGATAAAGTCGGAAAGTTTTTCAGAATATTGTTAGATGATTCAAAAACAGATGAAGTTTGATTTTGAACTCTTTCAGTTGGATATACTGGATCAAGTTCAGTATGTGAAAAATATGATTTCCCTAGTCTCATAACTCGAGTTAAGATAATCATATTTCAATCCAGCAGATTTAAATTTTAACTTTTCAGAAAAATCTTCATCAGTTTTCTCATTATCATCTTTGTCAAAGATATGTGATTCTTTTTCAGATTTAACAAAGTAACAGCAGGAATTGCAAATTTAGCCGACCCCCATTTGTCAAATCCATATAAAGATTGAGGGGCCTTTTTAAGAGTTCCATTTTCATAAATTCCAAACCCATTTGAGGATTGTAAAAACGAACATCTTTTGCAATTTTATTTTATGTTGCTCTATCATGATCAAATAAGGGGAGATCGTTGATCCAAACTCTCTCAATATTAGATGATGATCCTTTACTCTTAGCGAAAAATACTTATTTTTGTTTTTGTTTAGTTTCAACGATCATCACTGAGTTTGTTCAGTGATCGTTGAACATGTATTGTACATTTTTCAAAAGAACGAGTATTTTTCAAGAAAACAAAACTTACACCAAATAAACCTTCAACAATGTCGAAGTTACAGCTGAAGATAGAGACAAACAGTTCATGATCTGAAGCGGTTTCGTGATAATAAGCGTGTCTACAATCAAGTGTGAAGTCTAATCAAGATTCAATGTACTCTGAAGAAATTCTAGAGTTATGCCAATGTTAGCAATCAAATGAATCTTGCTCTGCAAGATTAATTTTTGTCTTATCCTCCTATACACGAAGAACAATCCCATACCTCACACAGTAAAGCACATGTACGGAGTCACTTTATTGTCTCCAAGTGTGCTTACCTACTTTGTGGAAGACTACTATTCATACACGGCCAAAAATCCTGTATATCTGAAGACAAAGGATAACTCTCCACTAGAAGTTTGTCATATTCTTTGTACCCTCCAACTTGCATTAAATACAATGGGTATAAATATATGAGAAGACTCTCTTCTCAAATGAAAAGCTAGGCTTACTTAAGCAAAGAATGGCACAATCTTAAGCAAGCACTTTCTTTCTTGCTATTATGTGTATCTTGTGTGCTTCCTAGTTTGTTTAGATAAGTTATGTATTTTATCTTCTTTCGATTCATTTGATCGCCAACACTGGCATAACTCTAGAATTTCTTCAGAGTACACTGAATATTGATTAGACTTCACACTTGATTGTAGACACGCTTGCTATCACGAAACCGCTTCAGATCACGAACTGTTTGTCTCTATCTTCAACTATAACTTCGACATGTTTGAAGGTTTCTTTGGTGTAAGTTTTGTTTTCTTGAAAAATACTTGTTCTTTTGAAAATGTACAATACATGTTCAACAATCACTAAACAAACTCAGTGATGATCACTGAAACTAAACAAAAACAAAACTAAGTATTTTTTGCCTAAGAGTAAAGGATCATCATCAAATATTGAGGGAGTTTGAATCAACAATCTCCCCTTATTTGATCATGACAGAGCAACATAAAATAAAATTGCTTTGTTGTTAAAGTATGAAAAAAGAATTTGTAAGATACATGTCCCTTTTACTGTTTTTGGGATCTTTTTTAGTGTCAAAGTATATTATGTAAATTCATTTGTTTGTAAAAGATTGCAATGAAGATAATGAAATTAATAACAAGAACGACTCAACACAGAGAGCATTTTAACTGACAAGAAGTAAGTCATAGAATGTAAGAGAAATATATATCGTAAGTACTTGTCCCGTTTACTCTTTTTAGGGATCTTTTTCAGTGAACTAATGAATACATTGAAATTTCATTCAAGAGAATATATTACAAGTTATTACAATTGGTTTGGTAAGCTTACTATACACTGGAAAAAAAAAGTATAAGGTTAAAAGATTGAAAGGCGTTAATAGAGATCTTTGAAGGAGATATATTCAGGAACATCTTCTCCTTGATGCTTTCTTTTCAGCATTTCCTTTTGAATCCCGCGGTCCATCAACTCTCCACAAAAGTCTTCATTCAGCTAATTTTGAAGATACTCCAGATGATCTGTTGGGTAGAGATGGAAATCATATACTATCTAAAACCTATATTGACCATCATAGTCAATGAACATAAGTCCATACTCAGGTTTCACATGCATTGTGTTGCGAGCGAAGGGTCCCTTCTCAAGCAATGTCAGATTCAACATTGAGATATTTGGCTTCTTCCTATTCTTGAAGAGTTCATCCACTGAGAATTTTGTCTCATGCTCGTTCTTATGGGATGGTCCTTCTTTATAATCAGAAAGGATCTTTCTTCTTCGAGAGGTCTTTAGTGGTAAAGGTGGAACCTCGATGATCTTCAACACTTTGTTGAATAGTTCATTCAAAACTTCTTCAATACTTATGCTTTGGTTTGGACTTTTGAATTGCATATCGAATCTCAAGCCACTCATAAAATCCATACCTTCTAGAAAAGGAGGGATGCTCCTTTATAGCATTATGGTTCTCTCGAAAGATGACCATAGAAACGAGAAGGACACCATTTTTCATCCATATGTTGATTGTGATGTTTGAGATCTTGAGAGGGCTCATTCTTGTCTCGATCCTTTCTCTGCACCAGTTCAGCTCGTGATCATCCAGTGTCGACACTCGCTGATTTTTCTATTCAGCTACTTTTAAGAGTAGGGCCTGGGCACTTATGGAATCACTTTGCGTGAACTTCCCTTAACCATGAGCTTCATCAGCTAGAGCCTTGGCTAACTCTGGACTATCTTTGAGTTGATTTTGATGTTGTTTTAGCTCTTGTTTTACTTTCAAGGATTCTTCTCGTTCAGCTTCAGTGAGGAACCTGAACTCAACACATCCAGAGGTACGAAGAAGAATTTTTACTTTGGATTAGTCGAGTTGACTTATTAGATGAACCATCCATATACCTTCTTCAATATTAGAGCACATTAGGAGTCTAGACAACTTCCTAGCGATGAGGTTGCAGTTTTCATCTTCTTCGTCCTCTTCGTCACTTGAATCAAACAAGAAGACTAGAGGGACTTCAGATGATGAAGTTTGGGTTGAGGAACTGAGAGAGATAATTGTAGAGAGTGATGTGATTGGGGGTTTGAGGTAGGAGGAAGGGAAAGAAAAGGCGATGGGTAGAAAGATTCAGTTTCAAAGGTAAAGGAACAAAAACAGTTCGAGAATTTGTGGCCTCTGGAAGACTGAACGCCTCTTGAAGTAGGACTAGGTTTTCTTCAGCGCCTCCTTTCCATTTGCCAGAGTAGGAGTGCTGGTTATAAGAAGATTTCTCCCCCTAGGATGAAGGTTCCTGGAAGGAGATTGCTTTGGCACGCTATCTGGGGATGAGTTGGATGGAATCATCATCATCATCTTCAAGATCAACTCCTGCATTAGGGATCTTGGGATCCTTATCATCCTCATGTTCATCAACCTATTTTTCATCACTAGCATTTGCAAATGCAGTGTAACACCCCACATCACACATTGCACATAACATATACTTCATTCATAAGAAATACATGTTTATACACCATTCAGGTCCTATAGTACAAGAATCTACCATACTGAATACATGATCCAAAAATTCAAAATACATTTCTTGTACTAATCTATATTCATCTATCAAAACTAGATGTATCATGATCAAATCTTCACACAGATATGCAAACAAGGAAATATCACATTTCCCCTTTCCCTTACCGTCCGCAGTTTCTGCATTTCCCCTTTCCCTTACCGTCCGCAATTTCTGCAATACATATTTAAACCACAAAACGAGGGTTAGACCGGAAGGTCTAGTGAGATCCCTTTTTCTATCTTATTGTAGGGTGAAGATCACCAAAACTTTATTTAAAATCAACTTTTCATATATAACAAATACATGAACATATAATTCATAATACCATTACCTTATCAACTTCCAAAGCCAATCATTCGGCTTTATAATTAACGTAACCAAACCAAATAGGTTAAAACCTTCCAAGTTTCATATAATATCCCTTTAAACCTTTTTACTCAGAAACAAGGTTTATTTACACGATGTAATTTATATATAATAATAAGATATATTAATTTTCATTAATTGATAATAATCTTTTATATTTCATTAACTTGGATTACTAATTTAATTGTCACTCGTTACTTTCTCACATATAGATTATTTAATTGTAACGTATAGAAAAACATACATTTTTATAAAATATATTTGACTATTTCAAATAATAAAAACATCACATGGGAAAACAAGATATAGTAAATATGAGGAGGTGGTGTTTAAAACTTTATTGTAAATAATATATTAGTCCCTAACAATCAATCTTCAAGTAATCTTCAACTTCAACAATGGCAGATCTGGATTTTAGCTCAATAACATTAAGATGAACTTGTAAAAACATAGAGAGAGAGAGAGATGAGAGGAAAAGCCAATTCTTCAAATCTGGTCAAACCTCTTATTACGTATCAGATATTACAATAAGCTTCCTACAAGATTACAAAGAAACCACCCTTTATATAGGGTCAAACTAGACAAAATAGTCAAAGTCAAACTATCCTAATAAAGTCAAACACGATGACTTTTATACAATTAAAGACAATTTTATCTTTCAAAATGAATACAATTTTACACTGAATTTCATTCCTAACATAATACAATTTTGATTTAACAAGAAGATGGTGTTTGATTTAATTTAAATTAAAAAATAAAAAGGAAAGAGATTTACTTTTATGCCTTCATTAAGAGTAATGTTCGTATGTGAATGACCTTGTATATACAAAATGTTACCTCTCAACTCTCATCATTGATTGATCTTGATCGTTGTTGAGATTGGTTGTTATAATTCTCAACCTTTTTATGATTCTAGTTTGATTTGTCCCATATGTACCTATATCTATATAATGTATGATAATTACAATTTATCAATGCATGATGGTCAATAAAAGAATGGAAGAAAGCGGTTGTATAATATGTTATAAGCCTACATGATTTGCTTGTTTCCCTACTCTATACATGTCCTTCCACTAGAGGAAATAAAGCATGTACAGTTGATCTAGGTGCTAGTAATCATATTCAATTCATTAATGGCAATATAACATTGTCAATTTGCAATTATCTCATGGTTTCTCTGTCTAATTAGTTGTTTGTCAAGTTGGTTACATAAATCATTCTTAAATAATATTTAGTTTCATCGTGTGAAATGCGTAACCTACACTAGAAGTATTTTAAATGACATGTTTTTGTGTTGATCGAAAATGTTGACAGTTAAAAAATGATGTACAAGTGGCCATGGTAAATGTGGTGGTTTCTTTCATTTGAAAACTAACGATTCACATATAAAGCATTGTTATCATACAAAATAGTATGCTTTGTCTGGGTTTTTTTACGTCGAGGACATTTATTAAGGATTTCCGTCCACGACATATATAAGAAACCTCAAAACTGGCCCGGGGATGGACACCATATTACATTTTTATTTAAAATATCTTTAGGTCAACATAAAGAGATTTTATAAACATTTTGACCTGAATATTGAGAGTGTAGAATATGTTTGTCTTTGCCTTTAATGTTTCAAGTCATTATGTTAGAAATCTTGAAAACATTTTGACGAAAAAAATATTAAGGGGGTTACATGATAAAACTTTAGGTACATTTTGATCAAATTCCTAAGGGTGAACAATATGCTATTTCCGATTTTACAGACTTTTAGATTACTGTAACGAAATTCTGAAAACATTTTGACCAAAATATCTGAGAGTGTATTGTTGACTTTAGGCTTTTAACTCGTTATGTTAAATTCTTGGAAACATTTTGGCCACAATCTCGGTATAAATAGCATGCTAATTTCGATATGATATGTGTGTAGATCAGTATAATTATACGTGATTATCTTATAATTAGATAGAATACAAATAAACTATGTCATCATTGATATTTATTTATTAAATTAAAAGATACAAACACACGTATCACTAGAATATAAAAGTCATATAAATACAAAGAAAACAAGTAAAATAGGTGGTAGAAAAATAAAGGTTGAAAACCTTAAATCAAATATGAAAAGAAAAAAAAAACGTGAATTAAAATCGAGAGCGACAAACTATAGAAAAAAAATCGAAATGAATCCAAGGTAGTGGTGTGATGAACTGTACTTCCACCCAAGCTGCATATGGCTAGAGCCGACGTTGGTACATCTTTAAATTTGAGCAAATATTCTCAAAAGATTATTGTAGTGACCTGGAAATCTAGTGAAAGACAGCATATGTCTCCTAAAATTTTGGCCAAAATGTCAAAAAGAACATCGATGATCTAAAAATCTCTAAATTTAAATATCAAATATAATGTATAATCGGACGCCCTCAGAATTGAGGTAATAATCTTTCCAAATTCGTCATAATGACTTAAGAGTTCTTAACGTCAAAGAGAACATGATAGTCTGAATTTAACAAAACTGATTACTAAAAACATGACTTTAATTTTTTTGACGGATTTTTCATTGGAAAATTACTGATAAATCACCACGGATTGGTAAAATGTCAAATTTCGTCGATTTCTGGCATAAATCGACCCTTGATGTATTTTTAAAAAATTGATTAAATTATGGCAGATTATTATTTAAAAAGATCCGCCACAAATTCCCACAAAAATGATATAATTAAAAAAAGTAATTAACATGAATTAATGAAAATTTTGTAGCGTTCACAAATTTCAATTTAATTCAATTTTTTACTTGTTTTAATAAAAAAGGTTGAAATTTGAAATTTTGTAGTAGATCACCGACGGATTATAGGATTCGTCGGAAATTAAAAGATATATATTTTTAATTTTTAATTTGAAATATTAAAATATTATTTTATTTAATTTCCGATGAATACCCCAACCCATAAGTGATCCACCATAAAATTTAAACTGCAAAAAAATTTAAATTGAATTAAGTTTTGTAGCGAATCACTTAGTGACTGTGATTTCTATTTCCAGGTTATTTTTGAAGGATATAATATTTATATATGATAAATAGAATAAATAAACTCACACATCTTTTTCATCTTCGGTAAGGTTTAAAACCTTTGACTTCCTAAAAGTCAAAAGACTCACATACCATTAGACCAAAAATCCTTTGGTTATTTTCAAATTTTTGTCTTAAAGACGTAAAAGCCCGTACCTGGTCCAGCCTCACAACCCTTTGCGGGTTGGCACTGAATTAGCACAATGCAAAAGAATCCATCAACCCTTCATTTAATTTTTAGAAGACTATTTTACAAGAGTAATGCTAATAATAATATTGTATTATAAACAAATGAAAAGGAGTTGATATAGACTTTGAAAAAGAAAGGTGACCCATTATATATAGTAAATTGGTTTCCTCCGATAAAAAAGAAGTTACGATGAGAAACATAAAAAAGATCTCTCTGGATGCACATTAGGAGGGGACGTGCCGGATCAATCTTCGTATCAAGTACAATTCATGAGTGGACATGAGATTAAAAGTGATCAATGGTTCATATATGTTCTTGTATTTCTCACACGATCCTTCGCCATATAGTTAATAGTACATATATTTATATAGTTAATGTATAGGGCTAGGCTCCGGCGAAAATCGAAGTTATCGTAAGAATGGTAAGAAGAGATCTTCATCTTTGAATCAATTATAATTGAAGATCAACACTAATGCGATGCATCGTGACATAAAAAATCAATTCTTGTAATAAGCTCAATTCATGAGATTGAATGGAATTAAAAGTGATTAAATATCCAAATTTTTTTTTATAGCTCTCACTTAAACTTTTATTCTGGTACCAAAACAACTTTATATTTAACCATATATAAAAAGTCAATAGTACATATAAACAATAAATGGATAGTAAAAGAAACGAAGCAAAGACATGAATGATACCACATGGTTGTGGACACTACCGACCATACAATTACTTGTAAAGTTTTATTAGCAATCATTATGATATTAAATAATTGATTTTTTCTTCTCACAACTCATTAACAATATTTAAAAACAAAATTTATTATGGACTCTTTTCTCATCATTTATTTTATAAAACTAATAGAAATAATCATTTTTAGGTTCTAAATTTACTTTTTAGACATTTCTCTCTCTAAATTTCAAAAATATCACTAGGTCGGTAAGTGACACTTCCTCAATTTACGGATGGATCAAAATATAAAATAAAGTTTTCTGAACAAGATCTGCAAATGTAGAGACCAATTTTTTTAAATTAGATTAAGGTAACTAGAACCTCCGCAATGAAAGTGTAGGGACTAATTTACAGATTTGGTCCTTACACTTGCGTATTTGGTTCAGATTTTTTTTACACTTTGACCCTTGCAAATTGAGAAGGTGCCACCAGCAAAACTAATGACATTTTTTAAATATTATGAGAGAAATGACTAAAAGATGAATCCAAAATTTAAAAATGACTATTTTAATTAATTTCCCTTTTTAAATAACCGGATTTTATGCAATTTTGTAAACCATTCTTTTTGTTAAAAATGTGGTTTATGCAAATACACAAGTCATTTGCGAAAACTCCGGATTTTTATGTAAACCACATTTTTTTTTCTTTTCTTTTAATTAAAGAAAAAGTGATTTATGCAAATGCGTAATTTGCGTAAACCCCGACTACTTAAGAAATTAAATTAAAAATGTGACTTTTAAATGAAGTAATTGATTATTTTAGTCAATTTATCCTTTTATGTTGATGCAACTTGAGAAGGTTGTTTCACACAACTTTTAACATGCTTTTTTTTGTTTACAAATAAATATAGAATTTAGGGTCCGTCTACCAAACGCTTACTTGGGTAAGTGAACATCAAGTCATATTACCTTACCGGATGAAGATGGTAATGATCAATAATCTTACTCGGTAAGAGCAAGACAAGGATCAAAAGTCTTATCCGATAAATGAGGGCGATGACTCTTACCATAATAAGAGCTTATTGGGTAAATTGTTGTATATGATACCGTTTTGGTGGAATAAAATCTTACTCGGTAAGTAAATGATAATGTTAAACATTATCTTTTACTGCTTACCGGGTAAATGTTTGATAAACGACCTCTTAGAAACATGAGGAAAACATTTAAGAAATGAGAGAAACAAATACGTGGACACCTCCATTTTATTTTATTTCCCCTAGAGGCACGCCATATAATATTTCTTCTGAAACTAAATTGTATAATGTTCAAATCCACCCTATTTCTTAGGACAAGAGTTTCACTGAATAAATACTCATACTAAAAGTAAAAAATCGTAACAAATGTCGATTAAAAACATTTATTTATATTTTTCAATCTTAATTGGATGTTTATATCAGAGTTGTTCACGAGTGGGATGACCCACTAGACCCGTTCTGTCCGGGACGGGCTTGGATTACCATTCTCGAAGAAATGGATGAGTCTGGACTGACTTGTTAAAATCAATGGTGGACATGGACAATGGAAAGAAATATTTGGCAGACCCGCCAGACCCATTTAATATTTTTATAATAATAACTTTTATAATTAAAATTTACAAATAAAATTGAATTTTTTTAATACTTATCAATTCCTATGTTGATCATCTCTCTCAATGATTGATGATGATCATTTTATCTATCGAAGTGTATTACATTTGTTATTCAGTTTCAGCGATCTTCACTGAGTCTGTTCAGTTATCGTTGGACATGTATTGTAACTCATTCAGAGACCAATATACTTCAAGAAGACAAAACCCACACCACAAATCCTTCAGTGATGTTGAAGACAAAAATTAAAGATTAGAGACCAGCAAGTTTGTGATCTGAAACGGTGTTCAGTGATAACAAACTCGTCTATAAAAGTGAAGTTTGCGCAAGATTCAACGAACACTGATGAGACCTTTCAGCATCATTCCAGTGTTCARCGATCAAATGAATCTTGTCAAACAAGATTGTTTTTGTCTTGTCCTGTGCACAAAAAGGACAATCTCATACCTTTCTAAGTATAGTACAGTACGGAGCCACTCATTTGACTCTAAATGTGCTTACCTACTTTATGAAAGAGGACTGCTCATATACAGGCAAAAGGATTGTATATTGTAGAAAAGGACAATCTTTCCTCTTAAAGCTTGACACATGCCTTGTAGCAGTAGAATTGCATTTAATGCAATAAATATAAATAGCTGAGTGGTTCTTCACTAAGAACTTACTCAAGAAGTTACTTCTCTCTCTACTCAATGTCTAAAGAGAAAGATCCACTTTAACAAGCGAAGAGCACATTTATTCTTACCTTCTTTCTTGTAGCAAATCTTTTCTTATTGCCATATGTGTTTTGTGTGTATCTTGGATCGTTTAAGATAGGTTATGTATCCTATCTTTTTCCCAAACAATCTGTAAAATTTGTATTGATCTTCTTTATCAATATATAATTTTTAAAAGTGAAAGTTACTGGGTTTGTATTCATCCGGCCCCCTTCTACAAACTGTTACCTATAAACTCTTGTAATTCCGGTTGGGACCAACAAGTGGTATCAGAGCAGTGTTTGCTTTTGTGTTATATTGTTGTTTTATTATCTTATCATCACTAGATAATTTATTCCTTTCAAAATGGCTTTCCAATACACTAGCAGAAACTGTCATGATAATGACTCTCTTGCCAAACCTCTCCTGTTTATTAGAGACAACTTTAGTCTCTGGAAGAACCGGATGTCTCCTTCTTGGAAGGTGCTGATCCTGAGATCCCATACTACATTGAGAATAAACCTTACGTTCCATTTGCAATCTCTCCAGCAGTTTCTCCTACTGCTACCACTGCCATGATTTATGTACGGCCGATTCCAAAGCTCCCTCATGAATGTAGTAGCTCTAAAAGACGTTTTTCAAAAATAAAGAGATATTCTTCACCAGAAGCTTCAAACTAATGAACTTCTGATGAAGAAATATAAAGATGCCCAAACTGTTTATGAAAAACTTAATGGTCAGACTGATTACCAAGGAATAGGATTCAATGATCTTGATTCTTTCATCGAAAATAAGAAATCCACTCTTGAATCCACTTTTAAACTCGGATATGTTCAAAAACCTGACTTTACTCCTAATCCAAAAGCGTCTTTCAAAAGAGCCAAAGTCAATGGAAAAATGATTTTCTCGAGGCAAGATTTTCAAAATGTGGTTTATGAATGTAGAACTAGTAAAAATATTGATGAAAAAGATGATGCTTCAATTGTCTCCAAACTAGAGGCTGATGGAAACCTCATGGTTAAACCTAAGCCTCTGGTTATCATTTCCACAAGTTCATCAGGAAGGCATCTGATGGAACATAACATCTAAGTAAGGAACCAACGTCATCTGAAGGATTGATGAATGATTCAAGTAACCTTGAAAATTCATCTATGAGATCAGAAGCGATGGATCTCCCAAAGGATAATTCTAAACCTTCAACCTCAGAACCCATATCTCTTAAAAATATTCATGAAAACTTCGATTTTGAGAAATCTGCAAGAGACTTTCTTGATTCTGATTCTGAAGAAGAAATAATCTGTGAAACGCCAAAAGTAATTGTGGATAAGAAAACGCAATTTCCAAAAATCCCAATGAATTCTGACCTTACATATATGTGTGTAAAAGCTAAACACTCTTTATGATCTAGAAAAAGAAAGCCTGAATAAAGTCAAATCCGCCAAGGAAACTTCACTAGGCCGGACCCCTCACTCTAAATTTATAAAGTTCACTCCTGAACAGAAACAAAAGTGGCCTGCTTCTAAAAACTCTAACGTTCACATTTCATCTCCTTCAGCTAAAGGGAAGAAGGTCAATCAACCCCTCAGAAAGGAAGTAAAAACCAAGCATGCCCCTGCAAATAAAATTTTTGTGCTGGATAGGAAGTTTGTAAAAATCACCAATGCCAGACCAGAACATTTCATTAATGCTTCTACTTCCAAATATTCAAATAAAAAGAAAGTTGTTAAACAATCTTATTCCAAAACTCCCAATTGTCAGTGCTTAACTCTTTTACAATTACCAAGGACTCATATGTTAGATCATCGTTGCATTTTTTTCTAAGCATGTTTATAGATATGAAAATGTTAAAACTCAAGAAAAAATGAAAAAGAAGCCCAAGCCTACAAAGGCTAAGAGCAAAGAAAAACAACCTAAAACCAAGAAGGCTAATGAAAATAAGGATGCCAAATCCCAAACTAACAAGAGATGACCCATTATGAAATGGGTACCTAAGAAACCTTAATTTGTCTTGCAGGAACAGCGTGTGCAACCATGGTACATGAATTCAAGTTGCTCCAGGCACATGACTGGAGATAGAAGTCAACTATCCTTCTTCACCGAAAAATCTGGAGGATCTGTGAGTTTTGGAGACAACAGCAAGGGTACAATCAAGGGATATGGCACTCTCATCAAAGGAAACATATCCATAGCAAAAGTGGCTTATGTTGAAGACTTAAAACACAATCTGTTGAGCATTAGTCAATTCTGTGACAAAGGTCTGGAAGTACGTTTTCGCAAAGGTTTCTGCATCATTGAAACGAAAGCGGGACAAACCATCATCAAGGCTAAAAGAGAAGGAAACCTATATCTTCTGGATTTCCAATCTTCTATGGGCCAAGACACTCTATGCCTTGTCTCCCATAAGAGTGAGAAAAATTGGCTATGACATCAAAAGTTCTCACATATGAATTTTGAAGTATTGAAGAAATTAGCCAAACAAAAGTTAGTCAAAGAAATACATGATCTTAACTTTAAAAAAGGCCATCTTTGCTCGGCCTATGACATGCGAAAGTTAAAACGGGTTTCTCACAAGTCCAAATCAGAAACCTCGTGCTCTAAACCACTTGATATGCTCCAAATCGACCTCTGCGGGCCCATCGCAACACAAAGCCTCTTTGGAAAAAAGTACATCCTCGTACTTGTTGATGAATTTTCAAGATACACATGGGTTGAGTTTGTCAAGAAGAAATCAAAAGTTCCCGAACTCCTCATCGCAGTGATGAAAAAGCTCCAAGTCCTACAACGCAAACTCATCAAAGTTAGAAGTGACAATGGAACATAGTTCAAGAATGCCAAAATTGATGAATATCTCATCAATGAAGGTATATCTCAAAAAATTTCAACGACCATAACTCCACAGCAAAATGGAGTCGTTGAAAGACGGAACAGAACTATTATAGCCAGGTTTTCTGCAAACCTGGGTTAAGGTAACCTTATGAGTTTATTATGTGAATTATGTGATAGCTTGCATGTTATCTTGATGCATGGATTATGTACATAGAAGTGGTAATATGATATTTTACATACATGTGGAAACAATGCATGAGTATAGGCGGACATATGATAAAATATTAAATGAGGATATTATATATATATATATATATATATATAACTTAAAACCTTATGGTTAAGAAAGGTTGAATTCTTAAATCATTATCTTCCACCGCCCAAATACTTTTATATTAGTAAAAATACCCATCACCGCCTCATTTTAAATATAAAAGAAGGAATATAAGATAAAGATCTTATCAGTTTTCTAGTTTACCAAAAGTGAGTGTTTAAAGAAAGAAAAGGATTTAAAAGGCGGTGAAGGAGTTCTTGAAGAAATTTTGAAAGGTGTTCTTAAAGAAAGAA
>NC_037528.1:38361308-38367727 GCF_001531365.2 Cynara cardunculus var. scolymus | reverse complement strand
AGATTACAACAGATTGGAGTTCTCACTTCTTGGTGATTTGAGAAATTAGAGATGTTGTTCTTATTAGCAATAATAGTATTAATGTTATGGTTACGGGAAAATATGACCTATGGTCATTAATTTTGGTTAAAATTGTTTTGGAACAGAGTGTTCATCTTTATGAGGAACCAGATGAGCTCTGAATGGTCCTCATTATCGACCAGAAGAATTTGGGTTATTGATTTGAGGAATATGCAAGATTTTACTAAATATACCAAGTTGGATGAGATGCTCTGTATCTATTGATAAGAGCTTCTGTGTCAAAATTGTATTATGAACTAGTTTTTAATAAAAGGATTTTTTTACTTAGAATCTTTTATGAAAAATAGACCAGAGGGGCTCTGGTTGGCTTATACGTTAAACCAGAAGCTCTGATTGGCCATGTCTTTTGAACCAGAAGCTCTGGTTAGTACAACCAGAGGCTCGGGTCGAACATAACTCTCTTCTAATCATTTTTAGTCATGGAAAAGTTATTTCCTTATTTACAAAGTCAAAATAAAGGAATATTATGAGGCATTACTTGGACCAGAAGCTCTGGTTAGTACAACCAGAGGCTGAGTTTAAGGGATTTAGGTATTCACATGCATGATGCTTAGACTTAAACTGTTTCATTGCATATTAAGGGTCCCAGACATAGTTAGCACCTTTGGAATAAATATGATAAGTTAAGAGAATAGTGTGTAAGGTATTTTCGAATTACATCTGACCAATGTAATTTTGAATCTATAGGTATATAACTGAACTTGGACACTTTATTATATTGGAATTGTGAAAATATGTTTATTAACTTTGAAATCTATAGATGACCAGTAGATCTAGAAGGTCAGAAAGGATCACCCTCCCCAACCCCACTATTGAAGAAAAGGATTCTTCTATTATTGCTCCTATTGGTACCTCTGAGGGCAGAGGTAGAGGCAGAGGAAGGGGTAGATGCAGAGGTCAAGACAGAGGGCAAACCAGAGGCAGGGTTAGTCAACCAGAAAATGTTGCAAATCAAGCAGAATCCAATTATGAAAATATGAACCAAGAACAGATACCACAACCAGAATATGTGACTAGAGATATGCTGGCTGAAGAGATGGGAAAGCTAAGGGAAACTTTGACTTCCATTATGGGGATTCCTGCTAGAATCGAGACTGGTAGAGTTGAGATTAATCCAGTCGTCCCAGTTGTCAATGACAAGGAAGGAGATATAAAAATGTTTCTAACTTACAAACCACCAACTTTCTTGGGAGAAAGAGATCCAATTAAAGCCATGTGTTGGATCAAAGAGATAAAGTTTGTATTCAACATAATTCGATGTCCAGAGGCCGACAAAGTCAGATTTGCTGTATAAGTACTAAAATCAATTGCTTTATTCTGGTGGGAAGTAGAATCCCTGGCAAGAACAGATGTTTTACAAACCTTATCTTGGGCGGAATTTGTGAAAAGATTCAAAGAACAGTTCTGTCCCAAAACAACACTTAGACAGATGGAAGAGGACTTTTTAAAGCTGGAACAAAGCTCTGGGTCAGTAAGAGAATACACAGAGAAATTTATAGAATATTCTAGATTCGCCGAACATTACATCTCAATAGAGGCTAGAAAGGTGGAGCGGTATATTTGGGGTTTAAAGCCCTCAATCAGAGAATTTGTTATCGCAATGAATCCTGCCACTTTTCCATTGGCAGTAGATGCAGCAGAGATCACAGAAAGAAACAAAAATATAAGTGACGAAGGAAAGCAAATTGAGAAAAGGAAATGGGAGGGGTCTTCGGCAAGTTATCGACGATCAAAAACTACCAATTTTAATAATAAATCAATGCAAAGACCCATGGAGAGAGCCTGTCCCCGATGCCGACAGTATCACCGAGGAGAATGCAAGATAGGGCCAATAAAATGTTGTAATTCTGGTGAGATTGGGCATACTTTGAATTTCTGTCGACAAAACAGAAAATGTTTCCATTGTAATTCGCCAGACCATTTCAAGCACAATTGCCCATAGTTGAAAGGTCCACAGCTTACCATGGGGAGCAATACATCGACTGGCCGAGGGAGACTGAGTATGGGCAGAGGATCGGGTGGGTCACAGGGTCGATCTTTTCAAATGACCAAACATGAAGCAAAAACTACACCCGATGTAGTAACAGGTACTTTTCATGTGAACTCATTAAAGTGTTATTTGACTCGGGTGCAAACTTTTCGTTTGTATCCCCATCATTTTCCTTATATGCTCGTATGAATTCTGTGCCCATTGACAAAAAAGTTAGCAGTTGATACTACTAATGGTCAAGTATTTGTGAATAATGTACTTAATAAATGCACTATCATGATTGAGATTGGGAGCTACCCATCAGATTATTTCCCATGCCTATGAAAGATTATGATGTAGTAGTGGGAATGGATTGGTTGGTCGAGAATCAGGCCAACATTGTTTGTGATAAGAAGATGATTAGAATAGTATTGCTAGACAGAGGAACAGTTGTCATTTTTGGTGATCATCAGGGTTATCGCACTAGTCTGTTATCAGTTATGAAAGCCAGAAAATGTATTCAAAAGAAATGCCAAGGATTTTTAGCCTACATAATTAATGCCAAGAAAGAAAAGAGTAAGCAATAATTAATTCCGGTTGTCAGTGATCATCCTTAAGGGTTTCCAGAAGATTTGTCAGGATTACCTCCAAATAGAGTTATTGAATTTGGGATTGGTTTGATCCCTGGAGCAGCACCTGTAGCAAAAGCACCGTACATATTAGCTCCATCAAAGTTAAAAGAACTAGTTACACAATTGAAGGATTTGTCGGACAAAGGATTTATCAGGCCAAGTACTTCACCATGGGGAGCTCTAGTTTTGTTTGTGAAAAAGAAAGATGGTACTATGTGTATGTGTATTGATTATCGGGAGCTGAACAAATTGACTATAAAGAACAAATATCCATTACCCAGAATCGATGATTTGTTTGATCAATTGGTGGGAGCCAATTATTTTTCCAAAATTTACTTATGATCAGGTTACCATCAGTTGAAAGTTAAAGAAGATGACATTGCAAAAACGAAATTCCGAACCAGGTACGGGCACCATGAATTCCTAGTTATGCCATTCGRTTTGACTAACGCACCTGCAGCTTTATGGATTTAATGAATCGAGTATGTAGAGAATACCTCGATARATTTGTCATTGTATTTATCGATGATATTCTCATATACTCTAAAACCAAAGAAGAGCATGCAAAACATCTTCGATTGATCCTTGAACTTTTGAAAAGAGACAAGTTATATGCTAAACTATCAAAGTGTGAATTTTGGTTAAGAGAAGTCTAATTTTTGGGGCATGTCATATCCGAGGCTGGAGTAAAAGTAGATCCAGCAAAGATTGAAGCCGTTGCAAAATGGGAGGCACCGAGAACACCATCTGAAGTTCGAAGTTTCTTGGGATTGGCAGACTATTACCACAAGTTTATCCAAGATTTCTCTAAAATAGTCGTGCCTTTGACGAAGTTAACTCGAAAGAATATCAAATTTCAGTGGGAAGAAGAACAGCAGAAAGTCTTTCAGTTATTAAAAGACCATCTCTTCAGTGCTCCAATACTATCTCTACCCGATGGAACTGAAGATTTTGTGGTATACAGTGATGCATCAAAGTTGGCTTGGGCTGTGTCTTGATGCAAAAAGGGAAAGTCATATCATATACATCTCGGCAATTGAAAGATCATGAAAAACAATATCCGACCCATGATATGGAATTGGTAGCCGTGATTTTTGCCTTAAAAATATGGATACATTATCTTTTGGGAACGAAGTGCCAAATCTATACTGATCACAAGAGTTTACAACACTTGTTCAACCACAAAGAATTAAATATGAGGCAGCGTTGATAGATTGAACTTGTTAATGATTATGACTGTGAGATTCTCTACCACCCGGGAAAAGCCAATGTAGTAGCTGACGCTTTGAGCCGAAAGGAAAGAAGTGGGACAATCAAAGCAATGAAGATTTACTTAACTCCCGATATTCATCAAGAGATCTTGAAATGTCAAAAAGACGTTGTTCAAGAAGAAAATATGAAGGTAGAAAAAGTGGGTAAAATGATTTCCATTATGGAGCCATATGATGAAGGCATATTATGCTTCCAAGGCCGGATATGGGTACCAAGCTATGGTAATACACGGGAAATTATATTGAATGAAAGTCACAAATCCCGTTATTCAATTCATCTAGGAACCAACAAAATGTACAAAGACTTGAAGGTATTTTATTGGTGGTCAGGATTGAAGAAAGATATAGCAGAATATGTAGAACGATGCTTAACCTATCTGCAAGTTAAGATTGAGCATCAGAGACCCTATGGGAACCTACAATCTTTAGAAATTCCAGTCTAGAAATGGGATCACATTACGATGGACTTCAACATGAAATTACCCCGAACACCAAAAGGTTATGATGCAATTTGGGTAATAGTAGACCGTCTATCAAAATCTACACATTTCCTACCGATGAAAGAAACCTATTCTCTGGAAAGATTGGCCCAAATCTACATCAAGGAAATCGTGACTAGACATGGTGTTCCATTGTCCATTATTTCCGACCGCGACAGTCGTTTTACTTCAAAATTTTGGGAAAGTTTGCAAAGAGCCTTGGGGTCACAGATCAGATTGAGTACAACTTATCAGCCACAAACGGACGGACATAGTGAAAGAACTATCCGGACACTCGAAGACATGTTAAGAAATTGTGTCATCGACTTCGGGGGATCATGGGAGGAACATCTGTCATTAATAGAGTTCACCTACAATAACAGTTACCACATCAGCATCCAAGCGGCACCTTATGAAGTCTTATATGGAACAAAATATCGAACGCCATTGTGTTGGAATGAAATAGGTGAAAAGAAATTGACAGGTCCCGACATTGTACAAGTGACATCTGATAAGATTGAACAAATTCGTATAAGAATTAAGACTGCCAGGATCGTCAGAAAAGCTATGCCAACAAACGTAGGAAACCAATTGAATTCAATGTGGGAGATTTTGTAATGTTAAAAGTATCTCCATGGAAAGGCGTTATGAGATTCAGGAAGAAAGGAAAACTTAGTCCAAGATATATTGGACCATTCAGAATCTGCAAAAGGGTTGGACCGGTAGCTTATCAATTGGAACTACCAGAAAACTCAGTCAAATTCACAGTACCTTTCATGTATCAAATCTACGTAAGTGTTTGGCAGATCCAAGTCTAGCAATACCAATTCCTGAGATCAAACTTGACAACAAGTTGAATTTCATTGAAACACCAGAGGCAGTAACAGACAGAAAGACCAAGGTATTGAGAAACAAAGAGATCAGTCTAGTAAAGTACAGTGGCGTTTTCATAAGGGTTCAGAAGCAACATGGGAAATAGAATCTGATATGAGAACCCGATATCCTTGGTTATTTCAATGAATTCCGGGACAAAATTATTTTAAGGGGGAGAGAATGTTATAGCCGGGTTTTCTGCAAACCTGGGTTAAGGTAACCTTATGAGTTTATTATGTGAATATGTGATAGCTTGCATGTTATCTTGATGCATGGATTATGTACATATAAGTGGTAATATGATATTTTACATACATGTGGAAACAATGCATGAGTATAGGCGGACATATGATAAAATATTAAATGAGGTTATTATATATATATATATATATATATAGAGGAGCGATCACATGAAAACCACTCTAATTTGTAAAAATCGTAAAAACTACTCTCATTCGTCGATTTCATTGTTTAATCTTATGAGTTTTTTTCATGAAATTGTTTAATCTTGTGAAATTGTTTCATATAATACATTTTTTGATGAAGTTGTTTCATATATGGTTATGAAATTGTTTCATATACTACTTAATGAAACTGTTTCATGTATTTCGCTAAAATTAATGAAACTGTTTCATGTATTTCGCTAAAATTAATGAAACTGTTTCATGTATTTCTCTAAAATTAAAATAATTGAGATGATAATATCCATGATTAACATCATCCACAATAAAAATGATTAATCAATCTCTAATAATTACAAAAAAATGAACAAAATGAAAAATTATGATTAGTTGAATGAAGTTTGTACGGTTTGTACAAATTAKSTGGTTTTTATTTGAACGCTCCCCTATATATATATATATATATATATAACTTAAAACCTTATGGTTAAGAAAGGTTGAATTCTTAATCATTATCTTTCACCGCCCAAATACTTTTATATTAGTAAAAATACCCATCACCGCCTCATTTTAAATATAAAAGAAGGAAGATAAGATAAAGATCTTATCAGTTTTCTGGTTTACCAAAAGTGAGTGTTTAAAGAAAGAAAAGGATTTAAAAGGCGGTGAAGGAGTTCTTGAAGAAATTTTGAAAGGTGTTCTTAAAGAAAGAA
>NC_037528.1:38346650-38360773 GCF_001531365.2 Cynara cardunculus var. scolymus | reverse complement strand
TAAGATTACAACAGATTGGAGTTCTCACTTCTTGGTGATTTGAGAATTTAGAGATGTTGTTCTTATTGGAAATAATAGTATTAATGTTATGGTTACAAGAAAATATGACTTATGGTCATTAATTTTGGTTAAACTTGTTTTGGAACAGAGTGTTCATCTTTATGAGGAACCAGAGGAGCTCTGGATGGTCCTCACTCTCGACCAGAAGAATTTGGGTTATTAATTTGAGGAATATGCAAGATTTTACTATATATACCAAGTTGGACCAGAGGCTCTGTATCTATTGATAAGAGCTTCTGTGTCAAAATTTTATTATGAAGACATTTTTAAGATTTTTTTTATACTTAGAATCTTTTATGGAAAACAGACCAGAGGGGCTCTGGTTGGTTTATACGTTAAACCAAAAGCTCTGGTTGGCCATGTTTGAACAAGAAGCTCTGGTTAGTACAACCAGAGGCTCTGGTCGAACACAACTCTCTTCTAATCATTTTTAGTCGTGGAAAAGTTATTTCCTTATTTATAAAGTCAAAACAAAGGAATACTATAAGGCATTACTTGGACCAGAAGCTTTGGTTAGTACAACCAGATGCTCTGGTCGAAGAACCAGAGACCCTGGTAGAGAACCAGAGGGGCTTTGGTCCTGATTAACAAAATATTTCCAAGTGTTGTATTTGGAACCAGAGGTCGATGGACTTGAGTAGAATATGATTTTACGTCCTGATTTTCAGAATGGTCTATTTTAAACAAATATTTTGGTGATCTTCACCCTGCATTACATAAAAAGGGAATCTCACTAGACATTCATGTCTAACCCTCATTATATGTTTTCAAAATATGTATGCAGGTAATGATAATAAGGGACAGAGCACTCTGTGAATTATTTCTCTATATGCTTGGCTATCTGAAGATCTTAATTAGCTTTATTTTGAAGTATAATTATCAAGATACAAGAGCATGTACTTTTGGAAATTTTGGATTGTATATTTTATAGTACAGTCTTCTGTATTATGGACCTTTGTGGGCTTAACATGTATTCTATGAATGAAATATGGTTGTATATGCAATGTATGGATTTAGGGGTTGTTACAAAGTTGGTATCAGAGCCTGAGTTTAAGGGATTTAGGTATTCACATGCATGATGCCTAGACTTAAACTGTTTCATTGCATATTAAGGGTCCCAAACATAGTTAGCACCTTTGGAATAAATATGATAAGTTAAGAGATCAGTGTGTAAGGTATTTTCGGATTACATCTGGCCAATGTAATTTTGAATCTATAGGTATATAACTAAACTTGGACACTTTATTATATTGGGAATGTGAAAATATGTTTATTAACTTTGAAATCTATAGATGACCAGTAGATCTAGAAGGTTAGAAAGGATCACCCGTCCAACCCCACTAATGAAGAAGAGGATTCTCCTATTATTGCTTATATTGGTACCTCTGAGGGCAGAGGTAGAGGCAAAGGAAGGGGCATAGACAGAGGTCAAGGCAGAGGGCAAACCAAAGGCAGAGTTAGTCAACCAGAAAATGTTGCAGATCAGATTAATCATCAACAAGAGGCATCAGAAGACTCCGTATGAACTCATCAATCAACGACGTCTAAATGTCAAATATTTCCACATCTTTGGGTGCAAATGTTATGTACTCAATGACAGAGAACATCTTGGAAAATTTGACAAGAAGGCTGATGAGGGCATATTTTTGGGATATTCTCAAACCCTAAGAGACCGAAGTCACAAACGTCCTGATGGAACACCATCTATAGTTTTAACCAGAAACAGTTTTTAAAACAAACATTGTACAGTCTTTCTTTATCATTTTAGAAAGAACAATATGCCATTAACATAACCAAATTTTGTATGTGTAATTTATAAGCTTATCCGGCCATCAAAAACATTTTAGCCGGACTATATATCCAGTTAATCCCAAAATAATTCCAGCCGTACTTCATATCCGGTCAAGCTTTGGCCGCACTCCTTATTCGGACAACACTGTCCCTATAAAGTTGATCGTAATTGAATCCGGTCAACACTTCAATTTAAAAAAAACAATTCATATACTCAAATCCGGTGAACTCTTGGCCGGACTTACATGTCTCAAGACAAGACTATAGCTGGACAGACTCCAATCCGGTCAACACTACTTCCGGACTCACACTTCTCCTGTCATGACTACGGCCGAATTCATTATTTTCAAAATTACTAACACTCTATCCAGTCAATACTATGGCCAGACATTTCCACTCTGGTCAACACTATGGCTGGAGATATATTGAATTCGGTTAATACTATGACTGTATAGTTCCAATCCGGTCAATACTATGGTACCTAATCCGATCATCATGTTTTCAGAATTCATTATACAGAAGATGAAAATTCATATGCATTAATATGTTTAAAACCACTCACCTTATGCAATCTTAAGAGCAAGTATGAAGAAATCCAACTTTTAGTTCCAAACTAGTACAAGTAATCTGCTTAGAATTCTCTCAAGTTCCACAATGGCCAGAAAGGCTTAACTTTGAACCTTTACCACATATATACCCCTTTCCACATGTGGAAAAGCGGGTACACTCATATGCATGTATGCATATGACTTGTGCATGTAAACCATACGCATACCACATTTCATGCTTCATACATATACATCTCATGCATATATTCATAGCAAATGCATATACTCAAAATTATGCATATATTTTCATGCATGAGAATATACATACTCACGTGATCAAATATGACAATTTATCACGCATTCACATGATCATATATCAAGTAATCACATATTGATTACCTCAGGTGATAACCAATACCCAATTATCACATATTTCGATGAGGATGGAAATTTCTCGTAAAACTGGGGAGCCTTTGACTTGTTGACTTTTTCTCTCAAGTATCATCATATTGAAGATTCCCATTTATCAAGAAACCATCTCACTTTTGGTCATCATCGAGTTCCGCGGCAGCAACCGTCATCTTTTATGCTGATACCGCCACATATACAGTTTTTTTGTAGGCATAAAGTGTGGTGATATTACATGGATTCTTCAGATGACAAGGGAACAACTCTTCTGAACGTCATGTCATACTACTATTTCATTGGTGCGAAAGATGAACCCCCTTCCTTTACGAAGTTACGTGTCCAATGGGGTGAGAGTGAGAGTTTAGATAACAACAATATCCAGATTTGTCTAAGGGGTACTGCTGATAATGGTCTTGAAAAGCTATATAGTCCGGTGAACGCTTGGAAATGTGATCTTTCCAAAGCAAGGCCAGAGATATCAGCACTTTCTAGAGATAACAATTGGATGAAGCTTCTAAAACCCAGGAAGATTTTTGAAGACATGATAAGGACAATCTTGATCACTGAGCATTGTCTTGATTTCTTTAAAAGAAAACCTGAAGCATTTGGAAAATCTCTTTAGGACCATTTGTGTAAAGTTTTTAGCTTGTATGACATTCGGCCTTTAGAGAATGATCTGGTAGATCATCTCAGCTTCATAAGTGAAGCTGTGAAAAGGGACAAAACATTACGAAAATTCGAGTTTTTGGCTTCATTTCTGGAGAAGAAACCCAGAAAGAGGAAAGCTCTTGATGAGAATACTTAAGTGACTATGAAACCCATCTTTATAGTTGATGATATGAACGATGAATGTGGGGATGAAGAACTCACCATTAAAGCAGTCAAAGAGTGCAAGTTTGATGATGAGGACGATGGTTTTGAAACAGTTTGTGCAATCTGCGATGATGGTGGTGATCTTACTTGTTGTGAAGGGAAATGTTTAAGGGCATTTCATGCAACCATAGAATATGCAGAGTCTAAATGTGAATCTTTAGGCCTACGTGCTAAAATAATGCAGAGATCATGACGTTATTTTTGCCCAAACAGCTCTCATAAACAACACCAATGCTTTGTTTGCGGTGAATTGGGGTCTTTTGATAAATCTTCTGTTGCAGAGGTTTTTTTGCTGTAGTTCTGCAACTTGTAGCCATTTTTATCACCTAATGTGTGTTGCGAAGATGCTTCTTAAGGAAGGTGATGCTGTAGCACAGGAACTTCAAGAACAAATTGCTGCTGGTGAAACATTTACATGTCATGCCTACAAATGCCATAAATGTAAAAAGGGAGAGCTTGAGAAGGTGGAAGCCTTGCAATTTACATGCGATGCCCGAGGTCATACCACAACAAATGCATGCGTAGCCAGATTGTTTTTTGGAATGAAGATAATGACGAGGACGTTATAGCAGCGCTCGGAACGGCCTTTTGCCTAAGACGTGTGCATTACTATATTGTTTAAAACATAAGATAGAAGCTGAACTTGGCACTGCTTTCAGGAATTTAAAATTTCCAGATATTGGTCATAGCAAGAAGCAAGCAGTTGAATCGTTAATAAGCAAAAAGGAAGTTGCGGATTCAGATTACACATCTGAAAATTGGTCTTTTTCAAAGTCTTAGAAGACAAGAGTTGGGAAGTTCTCTTCATCTGTTAGACCAGTAGATTGTTCCAAAAAGAGAGTGAAAATGTCATCGGGATCAGAACCTATGAATAGACAGAGAGTAACGGACAACTCTAAGAAGCTTTTATAGAAGAATTTACCAATGAAAACTGGCAGGCCCAATGTGGATGATGACAACCCTTCCTTGGGGAGTAATATAATGAATGAATAGTTCTACGTCAATTTTGAAGATCGGGAGTTTGTAAAAGATTCAAGGAGTGAATGTGACGATTGTTGCTTATTGCTGAATATTATTCTATGTTACAATGTTCGACGGGAGTTGAATGTGAAGATCTTATCTTAATAGAAGTTTACTGGAAGAGATTTCTAGTGGGGAGAATATTATATCTGTTTTTGTTGAATTTTGTTTTTGGGGAAGAATAAGAATGTTTCTGAAGAACTTCATATCTTGAAGATTACTTTTTGAAGACTGTTGTTGTTACAGTTCTTTATCAAAAGTAGATATTTAAAGTGAAAAGAGAATTGTTTTGTTCTACATTTGAGGGGAAAATGTTTGGAAGATTTTCTTCTTGAAAATTATTTGAATAAATCAAGAGTAGAATGTTAGATGATTGTCTTGAAGATTTTAAGAAGACTTAAAGGTGCTTAAAGTGTCAAAGATTCAAAAGGGATTCAAAGTGTACAAATACTTTCAAACTTGAATCCAAAGGGGGAGAATGCTAGGATTGAATTTTAGAGTTTTAATTGTATTCATGCTTGAAAGATTGACTTTGTATTTGTATTTTGACTTTGACTTTTGTATTTTGAGTTGACCTATGAATAGGTTTTGATTTTTGAGTTGTAATGTTAGGGAGCTTAATTGTCATAATCTTGTAATTAGAGCTTTGATGAAATAAACAAGCCTTTGACTTGTTGACTTTTTCTCTAAAGTATCATCATATTGAAGATTTCCATTTATCAAGAAACCGTCTCACTTCCGGTCATCATCGAGTTCCGCGGCAGCAACCATCATGTCAGACTACTATTTCGTGGGTCGGGAAGATGAACCTCCTTCTTTTACGAAGTTAGCTGTCCAATGGAGTGAGAGTGAGAGTTTAGATAACAACAATAGCCAGATTTGTCTGAGGGGTACTGCTGATAATGGTCTTCAAAAGCTATATAGGCCGGTGAAGGCTTGGAAATGTGATATTTCCAAAGCAAAGCCAGAGATATCAGCACTTTCTAGAGATAACAATTGGATCAAGCTTCTAAAACCCAGGAAGTGTTTTGAAGACCTTATAAGGACAATCTTGATCATTGTGTATTGTCTTCATTTCTTTAAAAGAAAACCTGAAGCATCTGGCAAATCTGTTTAGGACCATCTGTGTAAAGTTTTCAGCTTGTAGGACATTAGGCCTTTAGAGAATGATCTGGTAGATCATCTCAGCTTCATCAGCGAAGCTATGAAAAGGAACAAAACATTACGAAAATTCGAGTTTTTGGCTTCATTGCTAGAGAAGAAACCCAGAAAGAGGAAAGATCTTGATGAGAATACTGAAGTTACTATGAAACCCAACTTTATAGTTGATGATATGAATGATGAATGTGGGGATGAGGAACTCACCATTAAAGCAGTCAAAGAGTACGAGTTTGATGATGAGGACGATGGTTTTGAAACAGTTTGTGCAATCTGCGATGATGGTGGTGATCTTACCTGTTATGAAGGGAAATGTTTAAGGCCATTTCATGCAACCATAGAATATGCAGAGTCCAAATGTGAATCTTAAGGCCTACGTGCTAAAATAATGCAGAGATCATGACGTTATTTTTGCCCAAACTGCTCTCATAAACAACACCAGTGCTTTGTTTGCGGGGAATTGGGGTCTTCTGATAAATCTTCTGTTGCAGAGGGTTTTTGCTGTAGTTCTGCAACTTGTGGCCATTTTTATCACCCAAAGTGTGTTGCAAAGATGGTTCATGAGGAAGGTGATGCTGCATCACAGGAACTTCAAGAAGAAATTGTTGCTGGTGAGCCATTTACATGTCATGCCCACAAATGCCATAAATGTAAAAAGGGAGAGCATGAGAAGGTGGAAGCCTTGCAATTTGTAGAAGATTCCTGAGGTCATACCACAGATAATGCTTGCACAGCCAGATTGCTTTTTGGAATGAAGATAATGACGAAGACGTTATAGCTAGCGTTTGGAACGGCCTTTTGCCTAAGGCGCGTGCATTACAATATTTTTTAAAACATAAGATAGACGCTGAACTTGACACTCCATTAAGTAATTTAAAATTTCTAGATATTGGCCATAGCAAGAAACAAGCAGTGGAATCGTTAATAAGCAAAAAGGAAGTTGCAGATTCAGATTACACATCTAAAAAGGGGTCTTTTTGAAAGTCTCAGAAGACAAGAGTTGGGAAGTTCTCTTCATCAGTTAGACCAGTAGATTCTTCCAAAAAGAGAGTGAAAATGTCATATGCGTCAGAACCTATGAAGAGACAGAGAGTAACGGACAACTCTAAGAAGCTTTTACAGAAGAATTTATCAATGATAGCTGGCAGGCCCAACGTGGATGATGACAACCCTTCCTTCGGGAGTAATATAATGAATGAATATTTCTACGTCAATTTTGAAGATCGGGAGTTTGTAAAAGATTCAAGGAGTGAATGCGACGATTGTTGCTTATTGCTGAATATTATTATATGTTACAATGTTCGAGGGGAGTTGAATGTGAAGATCTTATCTTAAGAGAAGTTTACTGGAAGAGATTTCTAGTGGAGAGAATATTATATCTATTTTTGTTGAATTTTTTTTCGGGCAAGAATAAGAATGTCTCTGAAGAACTTCATATCTTGAAGATAATTTTTTGAAGATTGTTGTTGTAACAATTCTTTATCAAAAGGAGATATTAAAAGTGAAAAAAGAATTGTTTTGTTGTACATTCGAGGGGGAGAATATTTGGAAGATTCTCTTCTTGAAGATTATTTGAATATATCAAGAGAAGAATGTTAGAAGATTGCCCTGAATATTTTATGAAGACTTAAAGGTGCTTAAAGCGTCAAAGATTCAAAAGGGATTCAAAGTGTACAAATTCTTTTAAGCATGAATACAAAGGGGGAGGATGTTAGTATTAAATTTTAGAGTTTTAATTATATTCATTCTTGAAGGATTGACTTTGTATTTCTTGTATTTTGACTTTGACTGTTGTATTTTAAGTTGACCTATGAATAGGTTTTGATTATTGAATTGTAATGTTAGGGAGCTTAATTGTCATAATCTTGTAATTAGAGCTTTGATGAAATAAACAAGCCTTTGACTTGTTGACTTTTTCTCTCAAGTATCATCATATTGAGGATTTCGATTTATCAAGAAACCGTCTGACTTTCGGTCATCATCAAGTTCCGCGGCAGCTACCGTCATCTTTTAATGTTGATACCGCCTTAGATACAATTTTTTTGTAGGCATAAAAGTGTGGTGATATTACATGTATTCTTCAGATGATGAGGGAACAACTCTTCTAAGCATCATATCAGACTACTATTTCATGGGTGTGGAAGATGAACCCCCTTCGTTTAGAAATTTACCTGTCTAATGGGGTGAGAATGAGAGTTTAGATAACAACAATAGCCGGATTTGTCTGAGGGGTACTGCTGATAATGGTCTTCAACAGCTATATAGGCCGGTGAAGGCTTGGAAATGTGATATTTCCAAAGCAAAGCCAGAGATATCAGTACTTTCTAGAGATAACAATTGGATCAAGCTTCTAAAACGTAGGAAGAGTTTTGAAGACATGATAAGGACAATCTTGATCACTGTGCATTGTCTTCATTTCTTTAAAAGAAAACCTGAAGCATCTGGCAAATCTGTTTAGGACCATCTGTGTAAAGTTTTCAGCTTGCAAAGATGCTTCATGAGGAAGGTGGTGCTGCAACATAGGAATTTCAAGAAAAGTTGCTGCTGGTGAGCGGTTTACATCTCAGCCCACGAATGCCATAAATGTAAAAAAGGAGAGCATGAGAAGGTGGAAGCCTTGCAATTCTCATGCGATGCCCGAGGTTATACCACAGAAAATGCATGCCCAACTAGATTATTTTTTGGAATGAATATAATGACGAAGAGGTTATAGCCAGCGCTTGGAACGACCTTTTGCTTAAGGTGCGTGCATTACTATATTGTGTAAAACATAAGATAGACATTGAAATTGGCACTCCTTTAAGGAATTTAAAATTTCCAGATAATTGCCATAGCGAGAAGCAAGCAATATAATCGTTAATAAGCAAAAAGGAAGTTGCGGATTCATATTACAATCTGAAAAGGGGTCATTTTCAAAGTCTCCGAAGACAAGAGTTAGGAAGTTCTCTTTATCTGTTAGACCGGTAGATTCTTCCAAAAAGAGAGTGAAAATGTCATATGGGTCAGAACCCGGAGAGACAGAGAGTAACATACAACTTTAAGAAGGTTTTACAGAAGAACTTATCAATGAAAACTGGCAGGCCCAGTGTGGATGATGACAACCCATCCTTTGGGAGTAATATAATGAATGAATTTTTCTACGTCAATTTTGAAGATCGGGAGTTTGTAAAAGATTCAAGGAGTGAATGTGACAATTGTTGCTTATTGCTGAATATTATTCTATGTTGCAATGTTCAAGGGGAGTTGAATATGAAGATCTTATCTTAACAGAAATTTACTGGAATAGATTTCTAGTGGGGAAAATACTAAATCTGTTTTTGTTGAATTTTGTTTTCAGGGAAGAATAAGAATGTTTCTGAAGAACTTCATATCTTGAAGATTATTTTTTGTAGATTGTTGTTGTTACAGTTCTTTATCAAAAGGAGATATTTAAAGTGAAAAGAGAATTGTTTTGTTCTACATTCTAGGGGGAGAATGTTTGGAAGATTTTCTTCTTGAAGATTATTTGAATAAATCAAGAAACGAATGTTAAAAGATTATCTTGAAGATTTTAAGAAGACTTAAAGGCGCTTAAAGCTTCAAAAATTCAAAAGGGATTCAAAGTGTAAAAATTCTTTCAAGCCTGAATCCAAAGGGGGAGAATATTAGGATTGAATTTTAGAGTTTTAATTGTATTCATTCTAGAAAGATTGACTTTGTATTTCTTGTATTTTGACTGACTTTTGTATTTTGAGTTGACCTATAATTAGGTTTTGATTATTGAGTTGTAATGTTAGGGAGCTTAATTGTCATAATCTTGTAATTAGAGCTTTGATGAAATAAACAAGCCTTTGTCTTGTTGACTTTTTGTCTCAAGTATCGTCATATTGAAATTTCCATTTATGAAGAAACTGTATGACTTCCGGTCATCATCCAGTTCCGCAGCAGCAACCCTCATCTTTTATGCTTATATCGCCATAGATACAGTTATTTTGTAGGCATAAAAGTGTGGTGATATTACATGGATTCTTTAGATGATGAGAGAACAACTATTCTAAACGTCGTATCAGACTACAATAGGGCGGAAGATGAACCCTCTTCCTTTACAAAGTTACCTGTCCAATGGGGTGAGAGTGAGAGTTTAGATAACAACAATAGCCTGATTTGTCTAAGGGGTACTGCTGATAATGGTCTTCAAAAGCTATATAAGCCGGTGAAGGCTTGGAAATGTGATCTTGCCAAAGCAAAGCCAGAGATATCAGCACTTTCAAGAGATAACAATTGGATCAAGCTTCTAAAACCCAGGAAGAGTTTTGAAGACATGATAAGGACAATCTTGATCACTATGCATTGTCTTCATTTCTTTAAAAGAAAATCTGAAGCATCTAGCAAATCTCTTTAGGACCATCTGTGTAAAAATTTTCAGCTTGTATGACATTAGGCCATTAGAGAATGATCTGGTAGATCATCTCAGCTTCATCAGCGAAGCTGTGAAATGGGACAAAACATTACAAAAATCCGAGTTTTTTGCTTCATTCTGGAGAAGAAACCGAGAAAGAGGAAAGCTCTTAATGAGAATACTGAAGTTACTATGAAACCCAACTTTATAGTTGATGATATAAACGATGAATATGGGGATGAGGAACTCACCATTAAAGCAATCAAAGAGTTCGAGTTTGATGATGAGGACAATGGTTTTGAAACAGTTTGTGCAATCTGTGATGATGGTGGTGATCTTAGCTGTTTTGAAGGGAAATGTTTAAGGGCATTTCATGCACCCATAAAATCTGTAGAGTCCAAATATGAATCTCTAGGCCTACGTGCTGAAATAATGCAAATATCACAACGTTATTTTTGCCCAAACGGCTTTCATAAACAACACCAGTGCTTTGTTTGTGGTGAATTGAGTTCTTCTCATAAATCTTCTGATAGTCCCTTTAAGATCAATCTTCAATAATCTCTAACAATCCATGGCAATCTATGATGAACATTAAGAACACTTGAATGAATGTAGAGAGAGAAAGTCAATGCATCCAAAATATAGTCAAACTGTATTTACGTAATCTGATATTTACAATGAAGCTCTTACTAAAATTACAAGAAACTCACCCTTTATATAGGGTTAAACAACTAGACAAAGTCAAAGTCAAACTATCCTATGAAAAGTCAATCACGATGACTTTTATACAATTAGAGACAAAATTAACTTTCAAGACAAATACAATTTATCACTGATTTTCAGTCCTAACATTCTTTCCCTTTGTATTCAGACTTGAAAGAATTTGCGCGATTTGAGTCTCGTTTAAACTTTGTTGCTAAAAACACACTATGTCTTCGTCAAAATAATCTCCAACTTGAAATCTTCAGACAATCATTTATTTGAGAAATATCTTCTAACATTCTCCCCTCGAATGTAGAACCGCGATGATCTTCTCTTTTGACAATATAGATCAGAAAAAATAACGATCTTCAGAATTGATCTTCAGCAAATTGTTGTAAAAAATTGATTTTCTCATTCAACAACTCTTAGACATAGTAGTATAGGAATAATCTTTTGTAATCATCTCTAGTCGCACTCCTTTTGAGTCTTTTGCCATCATAGAAGTTACTCCCCCTTGATCTTTATAACAAATTCCCCTTATAATGTTTAGAATCAGACATTTCATTCATTATTACATACTCCCCTTATGATGAAATGAGAATCATTACATCATATACAAGAATGAATGAAATTTTTCCGTGAAAGCCGTCAATTAATGAAATTGTATGTAGATCTTTTCAAATCCACTTGTTTAATCTTTTCAGATTAAGGGAATGGRAAGATAACAACCAATTTCAACGTATGAAATTGTTTTCAATCTTATAAAAAGATTGGCCTGTGAGTATAACAAATATACTCAGTACAATAGATGTACTGTATATATATATATGAGATTTTTTGATGTTCATCTCACCAGGTCTTCCATTCAATCATTGATAGCTTAAAAATAGCATATCTATGAATTTTTCTGGCAAAATAACATATAAAATGCAAAATCTGTGTAGTGTAAAAAAATAAAACAACTAGTGCTTCTGTTTAGGCTCAAAAAGATAAATCGTGTGGACTACTCAAATTTATCAGACTCAATTAGTGAGCAAGAAGACTTGAAGTGGGGCATTTATCTTCTGATTCAATATCAACTTTCTCCGAATGAGAAATTGATAGATGATGAGTTGCGTGCCCCAAGTGTTATTGAAACACTTATATGTTGAGAGATAAATGAGTAGCTGGTGGGGATGTGACAAGAATTGGCCTGGGCTTTGCCTTTTTCAATATTAGTCTCGAAAGAATTGAAAACTAATAGATTGTGTGGTATGCCCGGATTTTAGAAGTTTGGAACAGGATTCTTATGTTCTTTTAATCCTTACACAACTCTAGTCAATTCTTTTAGCTCACAACAACTACCCCTCTCTTTTTCATTTTAATCTCAACATACAAACCCATTTTGTATTTAAGCTCATTCAGATATGGTTTTCCTCTTGGGTAAGTCTGTCGGTTCTGACATTCCATAAAGGTATTTGTTTTAAGCACTCAGTCCCTCCTAAATTTAGCATTATGCACAATTGATCATAAATAGTTGATAAAGAATATTATTGCAAATAAGCACAATGATCATATAAAATTATTGATTAAGAAATTTGGCTTTAAGCACAATCAATAAAGGAATGATGCGACAACGATMAGATTATTCGGTATGCGAGAGAAATGAATGAAKATCTGTAAGAACAAGTTTACAGATTCAGATTAAAAAAATGAAGTGTATATCATTCAAGGTAAAAAATAGAAAAACAACCTTTGAATACAAACGAGTGTATTATCACTAGTAATGATTTATATAAGAGACGTGATAATAACAATTTGAAGAATAGCTGAAACAGGTATTGGAGTTATGTACGAAGAGATATTATGCAAGTAAAATCTCAGGAAATACCTATTCAGAAAATGTACTCGTTTAAAAAAAATCACTTCCCGAAAACATTCTTTGAACTTCTAGAGACTCCTCCTAGAAAGTAGATTATAGAAATGTTTTGATTCAGCTCAAGAATTAAAAAAAATAAGAAAACATGTTTAGCACGAGTCCTAAACTGTGTGTTTAGAAACCACAGTCGGTAAAGCACGGGTCCTGAACTGAATTGTTCAGAAGCCTTGTTTGGAACATATTATAACCCCCTGCATTAGTGTATTACTGATATGATATTCTGATCAGCACAAAATTCACACACCTGCAAAATCAGATCAAATAGATTTTGGTACCCAAATGAATTTGGGTCCTATTTTGTTAGTATCGGGCTGGGGTATGTTGTAACTGCCAAACCATCTATTTCTTTTAGATATCTTCTTTTTAGTACTATTAACAAGTAGATCAGATAAGCAGTAAGAACAATACCAGTCATTATTATACCTGTTAAATGAATTCCAGCTCCAGTTGTTCCCATATCCTCTGTTGATCTTCTTCTTGTTAACAAAATCATTAGTTCCACAATTTGAGCATATGATTCTTCTCTTGCTGAGACTGGTCAATTGATTAGTAGATTTCACAGTGCAAGGAAGAACAGTGTTAGTTACAACAGATTTATGAGACACAACTGAATAAGCTTTATTAACCCAAACTTGTTTAACTTTTGAAAAATTATTGGGTGATCCAATGACATATCCTTGATAAAACTGATTTGAAGAACGAGACTTGTTCTTAGAAACAGTTGATTTAGGACTGCTTGAATAATTGTTGAATTTAACACTGGAACAGTTATAAAAGTAAGTTTTACACTGAGATTGAGAACCAGTTGAGCTTTCAGCTCTTGAAAAGTCTGTAACTTTCTTAAGTAACTGGTCTGTGAAGTTCCCCCCCTTTGTATTCAGACTTGAAAGAAATTCTGAGCTTTGAGTCTTGTTTGAACTTTGAAACTTTAAGCACCTTATGTCTTCTTCAAAAGAATTCTTCAACTTGAAATCTTAAAACAATCAACTGTTGAGATAGATCTTTTAGCATTCTTCCCCTCGAATGTAGAACAACGATGATCTTCTCTTTTGATAATGTAGAACAGTAATCATCAGAAACAATGTACATGATTTGATCTTCAAAGAATATTCAGAATTAATCTTCAGTAAACTGTTGTAAAGATGATCTTCACATTCAACATCTCTCAGTCATTGTAGCACATGAATAATCTTTCTGTAATTATCTTCAGTCGCACTTCTTCTTTTGAGTCTTTTGCCATTATCGAAGTTACTCCCCCTTGATCTTT
>NC_037528.1:38343972-38346085 GCF_001531365.2 Cynara cardunculus var. scolymus | reverse complement strand
AAGAATTGGCCTGGGCTTTGCCTTTTTCAATATTAGTCTCCAAAGAATCGAGAACTAATAGATTATGTGGTATGACCGGATTATATAAGTTTGGAACAGGATTCTCATTTTCTTTTAATCCTGACACAACTCTCGCCAATTCTTTTAGCTCACAACAACTACCCCTCTCATTTTCATTTTAATCTCAGCACACAAACCTTTTTGTATTTAAGCTCACTTAGATATGGTTGTCCTCTTGGGTAGGTTTATCGGTTCTGACATTCCATTGAGGTATTTCTGATAAGCACTCAGTCCCTCCTAAAGTTACATTTTATGCTTAGATGGTCACAATGGTTGATCAAAATATTATTTCTTTAAAGCACAATGATCAGATAAAAAAAATTGATCAAGAAATTTGGCTTTAAGCACAATTAATGAAAGAATGATGCAACAACAATTAGATTATTCAGTATATATGAGAGAAATGAATGAAGACCTGTAAGAACAAGTTTACAGATTCTGATATTCAAAAAATGAATGTATATGTATCAATGTAAAAGAATATATCAGAAAACAAAGTTGAATACAAACGAGCATATTATCACCGAAAATGATTTTCGTATAAGAGACGTGATAATAACAGTTTGAAGAATAGCTGAAACAGGTATTGGAGTTATGTACGACGAAAAATTACACAAGTGAAAACAGTTCCATTTCCGAAAACATTTATTTAAAAATTTCTAGAGACTCCCCCTAGAAAACAGATTTAAGTAATGATTCAGTTAAGCTCAAAAGAAAAAAAAATTTAAAGAAAACATTTTAAGTGCGGGTTCTAAACTGAGTGTTTCGAAACCACACTCGGTAAAGCACGGGTCCTGAACTAAAATATTCAGAAGCCTCGTTTGGAATAAATTACAACTCCCCCTGCATTGGTGTATCATAGAAATGATATTCTGATCAGCACAAACTTGACACACCTACAAAACCAGGTTAAGTAGATTTTGGTACCCAAACAAACTTGGGTCCTATTTTGTTAGTATCTGGTTGGGGTATGTTGAAATTTCCAAACCATTTATTTCTATAAGATATTTTCTTTTCAGCATTAATAACAGGATGATCAGGAATAAAATATGAACCGTACTAGTAATTATAATCATACATGTTCTTACCATTCGAATTAGTCTGATATCTGTTGTTTGTACTCCATCTGTTATCGATCTTCTTATTCACAAAATCTGTTGATTTACCTGTGGAGCACATGATTCTTCTCTTGCTAAGATGAATCAAAATCAGAAGTGGATCTCACAAAGCAAGGAAGATTGTTAGTAACAACAGAGTTTTGAGATAAAACAGATTCAGACTTATTGACCCAAATGCTTTTAACCTTTGAAGAATAATTGGGTGATCCAATGACATACCCTTGATAATACTGATTAGAATGAGAATAGTTCTTAGAAACADTAGATTTAGGACTACTTGAATAACTGTTCGATTTGGAACAATCATAAAAGTTGGTTTTATACTGTGATTGAGAACCAGTTGGGCTTTTAGCACACGAAAAGTCTTTGACTTTTTGTAAAAGCTAGTCTCTTTCATTAGTAACTAAATCGTATTTCTTTTTCCGATCAGTTTTCATGTTCAACTCAGTTTCAAGGTCTGTCTTCAGATCAGACAATTTCTTTGTATTATCCAAGAACTTACTTTCTAATTCCTTTTTTGACTTTTCAAAAAATCTCCGTTCTTTCTCAAATTTCTTTCGCTCTTCGTCTGAACTTCCCTTCTCATTTTCTGAAGCAATGTCAAGCCATTTCTTTTTCTCTGTAAGCTCTTTGGCAATTGCAGCATTTTTCTTGACAGTGTTTTTCTTTTCAAGAACAAACACTCTCTTCTCTTCATCTAATTCTTTCTTTTTCTAAACAATGCTGTCTGACAATTCCAAATTCTTTCTTTGACATTCTTCTTCATACTCTTTTTTCTCTTTATCAAACTTGGATCGTTCCAAGATGATAAGTTSTTCMAAATYTGAAATTTGATTTAAAAGAAATTTAGCATTCAGCTCAAGAGAATTAATCTTATTTTCATAAGATTCACGTTCAGTACAAAATCTTTTCTCAATCTCAATAATCCTCTTCTT
>NC_037528.1:38323271-38343801 GCF_001531365.2 Cynara cardunculus var. scolymus | reverse complement strand
TCTCCAAAAAATCAATTTTCAGTTCAGATCTATGCAGTTTAGCTGTTAATTCTTCGATCTGTTTCTTCAAATTAATTGTCTCTTGTGGATTAGAACCAGTTTTCATCAGATCACTCAGCTTTTCTTGCAAAACTCTCTTTTCTTCTTTCTCTCTCTCATTATAACCAGTCAGAAGAATTGTCCATGATATGTTCTTGTTAAACTCAGAATTTAGTTTATCATACTTCTCTTTAAGCTCACGGTATTCTCTATCATAAAAAACTACCATTTTAAAAAATAGATTGATCATATATAGGATCTATGCAGTGAAATTAGTAAAAGAAATCAGAAACAGTTAAGCTCAAAAAGAATAACAGAAAACACAAAAACTGATGAGAAATTAGAAAAACGACGAAAAACTGTCAAAAATCAGTAAAAACTGTCAAAACTGTTGAAAACAGTTAAAAACTGTTAAAAACAGTCAAAGACAGTTGAAACTGATGAAAAACAGTTTACGCGACCTAAAACAGTTCAACGATTCTCAAACAGTTAAAAACACAAAAACCAAAACAGATAAACGAAATGATCCAAAATTAAAATCTAAACAAAAACTTAAAATTCAAAACCAAAAACACAACAAGCCCTATTACAAAGATTACAAAGAACTAATTAAATCTGCATACCAAAGTCCACTCTTCTTCTGAATTTCAGATTGCAACTATGAGCAGTTCACTTCAAATACTCAAACACATCTGATCATATTATACCTGCAAGTGCAAGATTTTCAGTAGCAAATCTGAAGCAAACAACCTTCAATTGTATGGCCTTCCTTTCTTTTCTGCCTTCAAACCTAACTTTGTAACTGATTAAACCTTCTTATACTTGACTGCAAACCAATAATTCAAACCACTTAAACAACTCACTCAAACAGCAAATCAATACCTCGAATCAACCAGCGACAAATGTTGATTCGTATACATAGTGCAATTCACTTGATGTTTCGGTCAGACTCTGTTTCAGACTGTCACGATGCTGAATCAGACCGTCACGATGCTGAATCAGACCTTTACCTTTTGTAACAACAATGTGAAGCTTTTCCCTCAGAGCAGATATCCGCTGCTCGGACTGATTAACTTCGACAGCAGACTAACACAACATCCAAAGCTTTGCTACCACACTKTTCTGATCTGCTCCACATTTCTATGATTGCAACTTGAATCCTGCTCACTGAAATCACTGAAATAAATTGGTGTTTAAAGCTAAAAACAAGTGCTGTCAATATAGCAGGCAAAAACAATCAATATTGCTGTCAATTTTGCAAGCAATGGTTCTTGATCCAGCTTGACACAGATTTACATAGAATAATTGACTGGGCTGTACTTTGTAGTGTGTAAGAGCTGTTACAACTCTTGATTCACAACCAATAGGTATCTGTGCAGCTTCCTCTCGCAGTCTCTGTTTGTGCTTCGTCCTGAATGACAACACACCTTTGAAGAACATCTAACACCTTCTTACATCAAGCAACAAATCTGTGTATGGTTTGTGCAATAAAGAACAAACACAGAACCTGCAGAAAACACTTCTTACACCAAGCAACAAATCCAACCAAAATTGAATAAGCTTCAGTCACTAAATTGAACTCAAACAGATTCTGTAATGAAAGATTCAAATCAAACAATTTCAAATCAGCTGGGTTAAAAACTTCTGCACCAGTGCTCAAACTTAATCAACTCCAGCAAATCAAAACTTAAAACATGTTCGATGAAGGATGAAATCAATTTCTACACACTCAACAAAATCAAACTCAAACAATTAAAATCAAACAGATTCTGCGATTGGACAACAAAGATCAAACACATTTGACGCTTCTGTTTTGTTTAGAAGATGACAACAGTAAAACACCCTTGTATTTCCTTTTGCATCATCAATACCAATTTGATGACACAAACAAAAACATCTACTGGTATTGCTACTACCTGTTCAATCATAAGATCAACTCAAACAAACAACAACAATTTGTACAGAACCTGGACAAGAAAGGAGACAAATCATCTATTTTGCTCTTCATCTACAGGAATCTCATCTATTTCAAAGTTCTTGTATCAATCTTCAATACATCTTCATAACAATGGCAGATCTAAGATATAACATTCAAGAACACAAGATGATATTTGAGAGAGAAAGTCAACACCAGAATTCTTAGTCAAACCTTTTTTTACGTATCAAATTTTACAATATGCTCTCTTCCTAAATTTACAAAGACATCACCCTATTTATAGGGTCAAACTACTAAACACAAGTCAAAGTCAAACTCCTATAAGAAAAGTCTAACACGATGACTTTTACAATTATAGACAATATTTAACTTTCAAGACGAATACAATTTAATACTAATTTTCAGTCCTAACATGGTCTCTCTCATCAACAACTAAATCATACTTCTTCCTAAGTTCATATCTCATATTCAATTCAGTTACAAGTTCTGTCTCTAGATCAGACAATTTCTTTGCAGTATCCAAAAACTTACCTTCGAATTCTTTCTTCAGTTTATCAAACACTTTCCTTTCTTTCTCAAACTTCTTTCTTTCTTCATCTGAACTTCCCTTATCATTCTCAGAAGCAATGTCAAGCCACTTCTTCCTTTCTGTAAGTTCTTTGGCAATTGTTGCATGTTTCTTGACAGTGTTTTTCTTTTCAAGAACAAACCGTCTTTTCTCTTCATCTAGTGCTTTATGCTTTTGTTCAGCCTCTTTCTTTTCTTTATCAACCATGGCTCGTTCCAAGATGATAAGTTGTTCAAAATCTGAGATTTGATTCAAAAGAAATTTAGGATTCAGCTCAAGAGAATTGATCTTATTTTCATAAGATAAGCATTCAGCATCAAATCGTTTCTCTAATTCAATAAATCTCTTTTTCTCTTTTTCAAAAACTGTTCTTTCAACATTGAAACTCTTTTCAGCTTCCAAAACCTTTTCTTTTTCTAAGTTCAGTAGCTTTCTTAGTTCAATCAGATCACTTTTAGACTTATGAAATTTATCAGTTAAGTCATCAGTCTTAGTATGTTTTCTACCTGGAGAATTTCTTTTAGCTCTAAATTCACTCTAGACTTTTTGGAGTTCATTAAACAAATCTTTATTAGATTTACTCCATGTTTTCAATTCATTATCACAATCTTTCTTACATCATCCAAAGATTTTTCAAGTCTATTAATCCGATACTTGGAATCATCTCAACTCTTTCTAATGCTTCTTTATGCTCTTTATGTAAATTTGCAATAAAATCTACCTTAGCATGATTTTCAGAAAGCATGTTTATGTATTTGTCTTTATAGTCCACTACACTCTTCTCCAACTTGGAAATCTTAACTCTCAACTTTTTATTCTCCTTCTCAAGAAAAGCTGCCATTAAAAAGAATTCAACATTGATCAAATAATGAATCTATGTAGTTTAAGAAATTGATCAAAGAAATACAATCCAAAAATATTACACAATCACACTCAACTAAAAAAATATTCACGCTTCACAAAATTCTTGGAAATTCAATCAGATCAAAAAGAATGTTCAACTTGGTGATCTTTGAACAAGCTAACTTGTGACTAAAGCTAAATCTAGATAAGGTAATCAAGAAATTAAGGCCAAAACCAGATAGACTTATGAGCAATTAACTTGGACTCCGTACAATGTAGTGAGCAAGATTACAAGATAAGCTGTGAGAAACCAAGTCACTGGCCAATGAATGTATCCTGATATGCTTTGTGAACGATTAAGCCAAGTCCGAATAAGACAGTGTTTGATGAATGCTTAATCCGAATAGGCTGTTAAGATATGAAAAATTAATATGCCTGATATGATAGACTAAGTCCTAAACCGGCTGAGTCTATGAATGATTTACCTAAATCAGATGATGATCCAGGCGATTTAAGCCAAGTTTGGACAAGCCTATATGTGATTAAGATGGAATTCGCCTACCTAGTTGTCCGATCTAGTGACAGACTTGTGCCTTAAAACACTCAAGGCTATGCCTAAATCACTTACAACTAAGCCTAAATCGCTTACAACATGAACTATGTCGCTCACAACATGAACTAAATCACTCAAGCTTGAAACTAAATCGCTCAAGGCTGAAAATAAACTAAGTATAATTGCTCAAGACATGTGCTAACTCACTTAAGGATGAACCTAAATCGCTCAATGCAATGCTTAACTCGCTCAAGCCTAAAACTAAATAGTTCAAAGCTAAGTCTAAATTGGATAGGTTTTAAGCAATTTGCTCACTTATCCGCTCAACTCCAAGTGATTTGCTCACTTATCCGCTCAACTCCGCTTCACTCTTAGGCGATGTGATCCTGTATCCGGTCATCCTGTATCCGGTCAACTCCGCTCAAGCCTTAGGAGATGTGATCCTGTAGCCGGTCAACTCCGCTCAAGTCTTAGGCGATGTGATCCTGTATCCGGTCAACTCCGCTCAAGCCTAAGATCAAGACTAAGTCTAAATCGTTCAAAGCTATACCTAAATCGATCAAAGCAGCTACGATTTACCAATTAATCCGGTCAAGATATGTGTAAGGAAGCTTGAATCTGGTTAAGTTAAAAATCGTCACAAACACAAAATATTCAACAAAATTTACCAAAATGGATCAAAAACCAGATTTTATGAGTTTTATTCAAGAACACCAAGATTTTCTAGAAATCACAAAATTCATCAAATCTTTAAGATGGATGATTAAAACAAGAAATCTTGTGAATAATAAAGATTCACAATCCAAAAACGCACATAACGATCATCTTTTTAACATACAAACACAAAAAGATGAAAGATTTGAGTAGAAAGATATGAAAACCATGAAGAACACATCAAGAACATATTATGAAGATGAAGAACAGAATCTGAATTTCCAGAAAATTTTCAACTCTTTGATGAAATCTTCAATCAATCTCACTGCAAATTTGGTCTGATACCAATTGCTAGTCCCTTTAAGATCAATCTTCAATAATCTCTAACAATCCTTGGCAATCTATGATGAACATTAAGAACACATGAATGAATGTAGAGAGAGAAAGTCAATGCATCCAATATAGTCAAACTGTATTTACGTAATTTGATATTTACAATGAAGCTCTTACTAAAATTACAAGAACCTCACCCTTTATATAGGGTCAAACAACTAGACAAAGTCAAAGTCAAACTATCATATGAAAAGTCAAACACGATCACTTTTATACAATTAGAGACAAAATTAACTTTCAAGACGAATACAATTTATCACTGATTTTCAGACAAAACATCTTCTGTTGCAGAGGTTTTTTGCTGTAGATAAGCTACTTATGGCCATTTCTATCACCCAAAGTGTGTTGCAAAGATGCTTTATGAGGAAGGTGATGCTGCAGCACAGGAACTTCAAGAAAATATTGCTGCTGGTGAGCCATTTACATGTCATTCCCACAAATGCCAAAACTATAAAAAGAGAGAGAGAGCATGAGAGGGTAGAAGCCTTGAAATTCGCAGGCGATGCCCGAGGCCATACCGCAGAAAATGCTTGCCCAGCCAGAATGTTTTTTGGAATGAAGATAATGACGAAGACGTTATAGCCAGCGCTTGGAACAGCCTTTTGCCCAAGGCGCATGCATTACTATATTGTTTAAAACATAAGATAGACGCTGAACTTGGCACTCCTTTTAGGATTTTAAATTTTGTAGATATTGGTCATAGCAAGAAACAAGCAGTAGAATCGTTAATAAGAAAAAAGGAAGTTGCGAGTTCAGATTACACATCTGAAAAGGGGTATTTTTCAAAGTCTCAGAAGATAAGAGTTGGGAAGTTCTCTTCATCTGTTATACCAGTAGATTCTTCCAAAAAGAGAATGAAAATGGCATCTAGGTCAGAACCCATGAAGAGACATAGAGTAACGGACAACTCTAAGAAGCTTTTATAGAAGAATTTATCAATGAAAATTGGCAGGCCCAACGTGGATGATGACAACCCTCCTTGGGGAGTAATATAATGAATGAATATTTCTACGTCAATTTTAAAGATCGGGAGTTTGTAAAAGATTCATGGATTGAATGTGACGTTGTTGCTTATTGCTGAATATTATTCCATGTTATAATGTTCGAGGGTAGTTCAATGTGAAGATCTTATCTTAATAAAAGTTTACTCGAAGAGATTTCTATTGGGGAGATTATTATATCTGTTTTTGTTGAATTTTGTTTCTGAGGAAAAATAAGAATGTTTGTGTAGAACTTCATATCTTGAAGATTTTTTGAAGACTGTTGTTGTTACAGTCCTTTAAAAGAAAACGTGAAGCATCTGGAAAATCTCTTTAGGACCATCTGTATAAAGTTTTTAGGTTGTATGACATTAGGCCTTTAGAAAATGATCTGGTAGATCATCTCAGCTTCATCAGTGAAACTATGAAAAGGGACAAAACATTACGAAAATCCGAGTTTTTGGCTTCATTTTTGGAGAAGAAACCCAGATATAGGAAATCTCTTGATGAGAATACTGAAGTTACTATGAAACCCAACTTTATAGTTGATGATATGAACGATGAATGTGGGGATGAGGAACTCACCATTAAAGCAGTCAAAGAGTGCGAGTCTGATGATGAGGACGATGGTTTTCAAACAGTTTATGCAATCTGTGATGATGGTGGGGATTTTACCTGTTGTGAAGGGAAATGTTTAAGGGCATTTCATGCAACCATAGAATCAGCAGAGTCCAAATATGAATCTCTAGGCCTACGTGCTAAAATAATGTAGAGATCACGATGTTATTTTTTCCCAAATGGCTTTCATAAACAACACTAGTGCTTTGTTTGCGGTGAATTGGGGTCTTCTGATATCTTCTGTTGTAGAGGTTTTTTGCTGTAGTTCTGCAACTTGTGGCAATTTTTATCACCCAAAGTATGTTGCAAAGATGCTTCATGAAGATGGTGATGCTGCAGCACAAGAACTTCAAGAAAATATTGCTACTTGTGAGCCATTTACATGTCATGCCCACAAATCATAAATGTAAAAAGGGAGAGCATGAGAAGGTGGAAACCTTGCAATTTGCAGACATTGCCCCAGGTCATACCACAGAAAATGCTTGCCCAACCAGATTGTTTTTTGGAATGAAGATAATGACGAAGACATTATAGCCAGCGCTTGGAACGGCCTTTTGCCTAAGGCGCGTGCATTACTATATTGTTTAAAACATAAGATAGACGCTGAACTTGGCACTCCTTTTAGAAATTTAAAATTTTCAGATATTGGTCGTAGCAAGAAGCAAGCAGTAGAATCGTTAATAAGCAAAAAAGAAGTTGCGAGTTCAGATTACACATCTGAAAAGGGGTATTTTTCAAAGTCTCAGAAGACAAGAGTTGGGAAGTTCTCTTCATCTATTAGACCAGTAGATTCTTCCAAAAAGAGAATGAAAATGTCATCTTGGTTAGAACCCATGAAGAGACAGAGATAACGGACAACTCTAAGAAGCTTTTACAGAAGAATTTATCAATGAAAACTGGCAGGCCCAACGTGGATGATGACAACCCCTCCTTGGGAGTAATATAATGATTGAATATTTTTACGTCAATTTTGAAGAGTGGGAGTTTGTAAAAGTTTCAAGGAGTGAATGTGACGATTGTTGCTTATTGCTGAATATTATTCTATGTTACAATGTTCGAGGGTAGTTGAATATGAAGATCTTATCTTAACAAAAGTTTATTGGACGAGATTTCTATTGGGGGGAATACTATATATGTTTTTGTTGAATTTTGTTTTTGGGGAAAAATAAGAATGTTTCTGTAGAACTTCATATCTTGAATATTTTTTGAAGACTATTATTGTTACAGTTCTTTAAAAGAAAACTTGAAGCATCGGGCAAATCTCTTTAGGACCATCTGTGTAAAGTTTTCAGCTTGTATGACATTAGGCCTTTAGAGAATGACCTGGTATATCATCTCAGCTTCATCAGCGAAGCTATGAATAGGGACAAAACATTACGAAAATTCGAGTTTTTGGCTTCATTTCTGGAGAAGAAACCCAGATAGAAGAAAGCTCTTGATGAGAATACTGAAGTTATTATGAAACCCAACTTTATAGTTGATGATATGAACGGTGAATGTGGGGATGAGGAACTCATCTTTAAAGCAGTCAAAGAGTGCGAGTCTGATGATGAGGACGATGGTTTTCAAACAGTTTGTGCAATCTGTGATAATGGTGATGATCTTACCTGTTGTGAAGGGAAATGTTTAAGGGCATTTCATGCAACCATAGAATCAGTAGAGTCCAAATGTGAATCTCTAGGCCTACGTGCTGAAATAATGTAGAGATCACGACGTTATTTTTTTCCCAAACGGCTCTCATAAACAACACCAGGGCTTTGTTTACGGTGAATTAGGGTCATCTGATAAATCTTCTGTCGCAGAGGTTTTTTGCTGTAGTTCTGCAACTTGTAGCCATTTTTATCACCCAAAGTGTGTTGCAAAGATTCTTCATGAGGAAGGTGATGCTGCAGCACAGGAACTTCAAGAAAATATTGCTGCTGGTGAGCCATTTACATGTCATGCCCACAAATGCCATAAATGTAAAAAGGGAGAGCATGAAAAGGTGGAAGCCTTACTATTTGCAGGCGATGCCCGAGGTCATACCACAAAAAGGCTTGCCCAACCAGATTGTTTTTTGGAATGAAGATAATGACGAAGACGTTATAGCCAGCGCTTGGAACGACCTTTTCCCTAAGGTGCGTGCATTACTATATTGTTTAAAACCTAAGATAGACGTTGAACTTGGCATTCCTTTTAGTAATTTAAAATTTTTAGATATTGGTCATAGCAAGAAGCATGCAGTAGAATCGTTAATAAGCAAAAAGGAAGTTGCGAGTTCAAATTACACATCTGAAAATGGGTGTTTTTCAAAGTCTCAGAAGACAAGGGATGAGAAGTTCTCTTCTTCTGTTAGATCAGTAGATTCTTCCAATAAGAGAATGAAAATGTCATCTTGGTCAGAACCCATGAAGAGACAGAGAGTAACGAACAACTCTAAGAAGCTTTTATAGAAGAATTTATCAATGAAAACTGGCAGGCCCAACCTGGATGATGACAACCCCTCCTTGGGGAGTAATATAATGAATGAATATTTCTACGTCAATTTTGAAGATCGGGAGTTTGTAAAAGATTCAAGGAGTAAATGTGACATTTGTTGCTTATTGTTGAATATTATTCTATGTTACAACGTTCGAGGGTAGTTGAATGTGAAGATCTTATCTTAACAAAAGTTTACTGGAAGAGATTTCTATTGGGGAGAATGCTATATCTGTTTTTGTTGAACTTTGTTTTTGGGGAAAAATAAGAATGTTTCTGTAGAACTTCATATCTTGAAGGTTTTTTGAAGACTGTTGTTCTTAGAGTTCTTTAAAAGAAAACCTGAAGCATATGGCAAATATCTTTAGGACCATCTATGTAAAGTTTTCATCTTGTATGACATTAGGCCTTTAGAGAATGATTTGGTAGATCATCTCAGCTTCATCATCGAAGCTATGAAAAGGGACAAAAACATTACGAAAATCCGAGTTTTTGGCTTCATTTCTGGAGATGAAACCTAGATAGAGGAAAGCTCTTGATGAGAATATTAAAGTTACTTTGAAACCCAACTTTATAGTTGATGATATGAACGGTGAATGTGGGGATGAGGAACTCACCTTTAAAGAAGTCAAAGAGTGCGAGTCTGATGAAGAGGACAATGGTTTTCAAACAGTTTGTGCAATCTGTGATGATGGTGGTGATCTTACCTGTTGTGAAGGGAAATGTTTAAGGGCATTTCATGCAACCATAGAATCAGCAGAGTCCAAATGTGAATCTCTAGGCCTACGTGTTGAAATAATGTAGAGAGCACGACGTTATTTTTTTCCCAAACGGCTCTCATAAACAACACCAGTGCTTTGTTTGCGGTGAATTGGGGTCTTCTGATAAATCTTCTATTGCAGAGGTTTTTTGCTATAGTTCTGCAACTTGTGGCCATTTTTATCACGCAAAGTGTGTTGCAAAGATGCTTCATGAGGAAGGTGATGCTGCAGCACAAGAACTTCAAGAAAATATTGCTGCTGGTGAGCCATTTGCATGTCATGCCCAAAAATGCCATAATTGTAAAAAGGGAGAGCATGAGAAGGTGGAAGCCTTGCAATTTGCAGGCGATGCCCGAGGTCATACCATAGAAAATGCTTGCCCAGCCAGATTGTTTGTTGGAATGAAGATAATGATGAATATGTTATAGCCAGCGCTTGGAACGACCTTTTCCCTAAGGAGCGTGCATTACTATATTGTTTAAAACATAAGATAGACGCTGAACTTGGCACTCCTTTTAGGAATTTAAAATTTTCAGATATTGGTCATAGCAAGAAGCAAGCTGTAGAATCGTTAATAGGAAAAAGGAAGTTGCGAGTTCAGATTACAAATCTGAAAAGGGGTCTTTTTCAAAGTCTCAGAAGACAAGAGTTGGGAAGTTCTCTTCATCTGTTAGACCAGTAGATTCCTCCAAAAAGAGAATGAAAATATCATCTTGGTCAGAACCCATGAAGAGACAGAGAGTAACAGACAACTCTAAGAAGCTTTTACAGAAGAATTTATCAATGAAAACTGGCAGGCCCAACCTGGATGATGAAAACCCCTCCTTGGGGAGTAATATAATGAATGAATATTTCTACGTCAATTTTGAAGATCGGGAGTTTGTAAAAGATTCAAGGAGTGAATGTGACGATTGTTGCTCATTGCTGAATATTATTCTATGTTACAATGTTTGAGGGTAGTTGAATGTGAAGATCTTATCTTAACAAAAGTTTACTGGAAGAGATTTCTATTGGGGGGAGAATACTATATCTGTTTTTGTTGAAATTTGTTTTTGGGGGAAAAATAAGAATGTTTTTGTAGAACTTCATATCTTGAAGATTTTTTGAAGACTATTGCTGTTACAGTTGTTTAAAAGAAAACCTGAAGCATCTGGCAAATCTCTTTAGGACCATCTGTAAAGTTTTCAGCTTGTATGAAATTAGGCCTTTAGAGAATTATCTGGTAGATCATCTTAGCTTCATCAGCGAAGCTATGAAAAGGGACAAAACATTACGAAAATCCGAGTTTTTGGCTTCATTTCTGGAGAAGAAACCTAGATAGAGGAAAGCTCTTGATGAGAATACTGAAGTTACTATGAAACCCAACTTTATAGTTGATGATATGAACGGTGAATGTGGGGATGAGGAACTCACCTTTAAAGCAGTCAAAGAGTGCGAGTCTGATGATGAGGACGATGGTTTTCAAACAATTTGTGCATTCTGTGATGATGGTGGTGATCTTACCTGTTGTGAAAGGAAATGTTTAAGGGCATTTCACGCAACCATAGAATCAGTAGAGTCCAAATATGAATCTCTAGGTCTACGTGCTAAAATAATGTAGAGATCACGATGTTATTTTTTCCCAAACGGCTCTCATAAACAACACAAGTGCTTCGTTTGCGGTGAATTGGGGTCTTCTGATAAATCTTCTGTTGCAAAGGTTTTTTGCTGTAGTTCTGCAACTTGTGGCCATTTTTATCACCCAAAATGTGTTGCAAAGATGCTTCATGAGGAAGGTGATGCTGCAGCACAAAAACTTCAAGAAAATATTGCTGCTGGTGAGCCATTTACATGTCATGCCCACAAATGCCATAAATGTAAAAAAGGAGAGCATGAGAAGGTGGAAGCCTTGTAATTTGCAGGCGATCCCCGAGGTCATACCACAGAAAATGCTTGCCTAGCCAGATTGTTTTTTGGAAGGAAGATAATAAAGAAGACGTTATAGCCAGCGCTTGGAACGACCTTTTGCCTAAGGCGCGTGCATTACTATATTGTTTAAAACATAAGATAGACGTTGAACTTGGCACTCCTTTTAGGAATTTAAAATTTTCATATATTGGTCGTAGCAAGAAGCAAGCAGTAGAATCATTAATAAGCAAAAAGGAAGTTGCGAGTTCAGATTACTCATTTGAAAAAGGGGTCTTTTTAAAAGTCTCAGAAGACAAGAGTTGGGAAGTTCTCTTCATCTGTTGGACCAGTAGATTCTTCCAAAAAGAGAATGAAAATGCCATCTTGGTCAGAACCCATGAATCATCAGAGTCCAAATGTGAATCTCTAGGACTAAGTGCTGAAATAATGTAGAGATCACGACGTTATTTTTTCCCAACCTAGTCTCGTAAACAACACCAGTGCTTTGTTTGCGGTGAATTGGGGTCTTCTAATAACTTTTCTGTTGCATAGGTTTTTTCCTATTCTTCTGCAACTTGTGGCCATTTTTATCACCCAAAGGGTGTTGCAAAGTTGCTTCATGAGGAAGGTGATGCACTTGGTGAGCCATTTACATGTCATGCCCACAAATGTCATAAATGTAAAAAGGGAGAGCATGAGAAAGTGGAAGCCTTGAAATTTGCAAGTTATGCCCAAGGTCATACCACAGAAAATGCTTGCTTAGCCAGATTGTTTTTTGGAATGAAGATAATGACGAAGACGCTATAGCCAGGGCTTGGAATTGCCTTTTACCTAAGGCGCGTGCATTACTATATTCTTTAAAACATAAGATAGACGCTGAACTTGACACTCCTTTGAGGAATTTAAAATTTCCTGATATTGGCCATAGCAAGAAGCAAGAAGTAGAATCATTAATAAGCAAAAAGGAAGTTGCGGATTCATATTACACATCTGAAAAGGGGTATTTTTCAAAGTCTCAGAAGACAAGAGTTAAGAAGTTCTCTTCATCTATTAGACCAATTGATTCGTCCAAAAAGAGAGTGAACATGTCATTTGGGTCAACCCATGAAGAGACAGAGAGTAATAAACAACTCAAAGAAGCTTTTACTGATAATTCATATAAATGAATACTGACAGGCCCAACGTGGATGATGACAACCCTTCCTTGGGAAGTAATATAATGAACGAAAATTTCTACGTCAATTTTGAAGATTGGGAATTTGTAAAAGATTCAAGGAGTGAATGTGACGATTGTTGCTTATTGTTGAAAAAGTAACCTTTGGGGATAACATGCAAGGAGAGATAAAGGTATATGGAGATCTTCTACAAGGTAAGGTTCTAGTCTCTAAGGTTGCTTATATCTCTGGGCTTAAACATAATCTTTTGAGCATAAGTCAACTATGTGATTCTGGCTACAATGTCAAGTTCCAAAAGGAAGCTTGCTCCATTATGTCAGAATCAGGTCAGGAGATGCTAAGAGCCAAACGAAAGGGAAATCTATATCTCATGAACTTCCCAAGAGATAATTCAGAGACACTTTGTCTCGTATCTCGTAAATGTGAAGAAGCTTGGCTTTGGCATCACAAGCTGTCTCATTTAAATTTCCAAAATATAAAGAAGCTTGTGAAGAATAATCTGGTTGACGGACTTCCTGCCATAAAGTTCGAAAAGGACCATCTCAGCTCTCTGCATGTGAAATGGGAAAGCTCAAAAGAGCATCCCACAAAACAAAGACAGATGTGTCCTGTGTCAGACCTCTGCATATGCTACATGTGGATCTTTGTGGTCCAATCTCTGTGCAGAGCTTGTCTAGTAAGAAGTATATCCTAGTCTTAATTGATAAATATTTATGATATACTTGGATTGAGTTTGTAAGGCAGAAATCAGATGTCCCAGAGCTGCTGATCAAGCGGATGACCAAGATTCAAGTTCTTCTACAGAGCAAAATTCAAAAGCTGAGAAGTGACAATGGAACAGAGTTTAAGAACGTAAAGATTGATGTGTACTTAGACAAGGAGGGCATAACTCAAAACTTCTCTGCAGCAAGAACACCACAGCAAAATGGTGTAGTAGAAAGAAAGAATCGTACTCTGGTCGAAGCAGCAAGAACTGTTCTAGCAAGTTCTGGTCTTCCAACCCACTTTTGGGCTGAAGCCATCTCAACCGCTTGCTTTATCCAAAATAGAGCAACGGTGGTAAAGAGGCATATGAAGACACCTTAGGAATTAGTCAACCAAATAAAGCCTAATGTTAAATTTTTACATGTATTTGGTTGCAGATGCTTCATTCTGAATGACGGTGATCAACTTGGCAAGTTTGATAAGAAGGCTGATGAAGGCAAGTTCCTTGGTTACTCCACAAAAGCCAAGGCATACAGAGTCTTCAATCAACGAACTAAGTCTGTCATGGAAGACATCAACGTTTCGTTTGACGATAAAGAACAAGTGACTTCAGAGTACCTCAACTCTGGACTCGAGCTTAACAAACAGACTTCCAATTCTCAAATGAAGTCAAGGGAATTTGAACTCAAGCTCTTATTTGAAGACTTCTATGGTGATGAAGACATCTCTGTACGTGCACGAAAAGATGAATACCCGTGTAAGTGAAGACCACAAACTACAAGTACATCTAACAATGGTCCTTCACACACCTCTGCTTCCTCTGGTGATCATGCAAATCCACAACTAGAGCAAACAAGCTCTGCATCAAAGCCCAGTTCCATAGAGCCAGAGCACAATACCTCTGGTTCTGCACCTGGTTCCTCGGTACCGTCATCCGAGGGGGAGCAAGCAGAACCTTCTTCGCCATCCATGAGCCAAATGCCTAATATGCCTATGGAACGTGATCAAATGTCCCCGACCTCTGTATGTGTCCTAACAACAAGATGGACAAAAGATCATCCTCTTCACCAGATCATTGGTGAACCTTCAGGCGGTGTAAAGACAAGGGCTGCCACGGCTAATGAATGTTTATTCGTAAACTTTCTAAGCATGGTAGAGCCTAAGAAAGTCYATGAAGCCCTACAAGCCCCTAGTTGGGTTGATGCCATGCAAGAAGAGCTCCAACAATTTGAAAGGAATAAGGTATGGAATCTTGTACCTTTACCAATGGATAAAATTGCAATTGGTTGTAAATGGGTTTTCAGGAACAAGAAGGATAAGGATGGGATCGTTGTGAGGAATAAAGCTAGGCTCGTGGCAAAAGACTATTGTCAAGAAGAAGGTATAGAATATAACGAGACCTTTGTGCCAGTAGCAAGGCTAGAAGCTATACGCTTGTTCTTAGCCTTCTCTACTCATAAAGGATTCCGAGTCTATCAAATCGACGTCAAGTCAGCCTTCTTGAATGGCAAGTTGAAGGAGGAAGTCTATGTTCAACAACCTCCCGGGTTTGAAAGCTCCACACATCCAGAGTATGTCTATTTCTTAGACAATGCTCCGTATGGACTTAAGCAAGCAACTCGAGCCTGTATGAACGTCTTTCTTCTTTTCTCTTATCTAATGGTTTTAAAAAAGGTAAAATTGATACTACTTTGTTCATTAAAAGGTATAAGGGTAAAATGCTTCTAGTACATATTTATGTAGACGATATTATCATTGGTTCAACAAACTAGAGGCATTGTGATAAGTTCTCTGCTTTGATGAAGAGCGAGTTTGAAATGAGTATGATGGGAGAATTAACATTCTTCCTCGACTTGCAAGTAAAACAGAAGGAGGACGGTATTTTTATTAGCCAAGCTAAGTATGTCTCAGACATATTAAAGAAATACCAACTCCACAACTCTTTCACAATGAGATCACCAATCGCAACGGGAACTAAGCTTGACACAAATCCATCTGGAAAAACCGGTGGATGTTAAGACTTACTGTGGCATGATTGGATCACTGTTGTACCTCACAGCTAGTAGACCAAACATCATGTTTGCTACGTGTCTCTGTGCTAGATATCAAGCAAACCCTGAGGAATCTCATCTATCGGCTGTAAAAAGATTCTTTAGATACCTTAAAGAGACTCAAGTTTTGGGTCTTTGGTATATAAAGTATTTTGGTTTTGATCTTATTGCGTACACAGATTCTGATCATGCAGGATGAAAACTTGATCGAAAGAGTACATTAGGGAGTTGCCAATTACTAGGAGACAAGCTCATAAGCTGGATCTCAAAGAAGCAGAACTGCGTCTCTACTTTCATGGCTGAAGCAGAGTATGTAGCCACAGCCAGTTGTTGTTCCCAAGTAATATGGATGAAAACTCAGTTGAAAGACAATGGCATTGAGTTCCACAAGATTTCAATTCTGTGTGACTTAGAAAGTGCCATCGCAATAACAGCCAATCCTCTGCAACATTCTAAAACAAAGCACATCAACGTTCACTACCATTTCATCAAGGACCATGTAGAGAAAGGTATGATTGAAATGTTTTTCGTTAGTACAGATTTACAACTTGCTGACATATTTACAAAGTCTTTTGATGAAAAGAAATATAACTTTTTGGTTAGCAAGTTGGGTATGCTCAATCTTTCCAACTAAGACAGAGCCTCTGAATCCCTTATAAGCATACTTCTGTTTTTGTTTTGTCTTGATCCATGAGACAGAGTCTCTACATAGTACATGCAGAGCCTCTTGCTTAAGTATAAGTTGTCTTGTGATACAAAGCCTCTGTACCTTGATCGTCATGCTTGTGCAATACTTATCATATATGATCCAAGCATAGTTCAAGGGGGATGTGACACCCCAATCTCTACACATTGCATATTACATAGAATTCATTCATAGAATACATAGATTCCCATATAGGTCCAAAATTACAAGGGTCTGTGCTACAAGTTTACGATACAAATTGCATAACTTAAAGATTTCAAAATGCATGCATTTGTAAACTAGCATTGCTCTCCTCCAAAACACATCTAGATATGGTCTTCAACATTTAATCATATAAAGGAAGTAATCATATAATGCTTTTTCCCTTATTGATATTATAACTGGTAWTACCTGCACACATATTTTAAAACATAAAATGAGGGTTAGACAAAAGTTTAGTGAGATTCCCTTGTTTTTCATGTTATGCAGGGTGAGATCACCAAAAACTTTATCAAAGAATCTCTCAATCATAATGAAGAATAATAAAAGAATCGCATCACGTTTAAGTCCATCGGGTCTCTTGTTCAAAATCCCATACTTAGAAAAATAATGGTTTTCCAGTCCATCCGCCTCTGGTTCCAAAGTGTCTATCAGGCCTCTGGTTCCAAACCATACTTAGAATATTTTTCAATAATCATGACCAGAGCTTCTGGTTAGTCGAATAGAGCCTCTTGTTCCTCGACCAGAGCTTCTGGTTGTACTTATGAAAGCCAACCAGAGCCCCTCTGGTTTGTTTTATAGAAATTTTTAAGTATATAGACTATTTTGAAATATCATTTTAAAACTATAAATATAGCATTAAGCTTGTTTCTAAAAAATATAAAGCTTATTTTCAAACTAATAATTTATAAAAGATTTTGCATCATTTTTAAATCAATATCCAGAATTCTCTGGTTCTAGTATGAGGGTCAATCAGAGCCCCTCTGGTTCCTTGCAAGGTACAACCATAGCTCCTCTGTTTCATCATAATCAATGCTTTTATCCAAAGCATATTACTCACAACCAACAGTCATGAACTATATTATCTCCAATCCCATAACATAATTACCATCATTTCTACTAAAGACAACATCTCTAAATCCTCAAATCAYCAAGAAATGAGAACTTAAATCTGTTGTAACTTTAATAGATATCATAATAAGAGTTAGGTGACGCAGACAACGACCAACCTTATATCCTCCCAATAATCYCCTTTTTATGATGTTCCACCCTTATATYCTCCCATTAATTCATATGAARTAGTTCATCCAAARRMMRRMCYYMRKYMWWWWWKKYMRRRKKRAMYYKKWYMWWAWTYCCAAAMCMAAWYMWKGKTTYMAMYWWRGKTTWWYCYYMMAAMCYTYYWWTYYYMARRAMMAMYYRRWYYYCCMAAAWWKKTTWAAAMYYYWKTTTTTTTKKWAAAMYYYTTYMAAMYKKTTTWAAAMCCMARWWMYKKTTWAWTWTTTYCMAARMSRKTCCMAAAAWWWWWTYMAAAMRSMAMYTYYYMAARGSTKKTKRARRAMMMMMMYTTKKTTYMWWWTTWWYCMRRAAMMARWTTCCAAAACAATAACATCATAAAAACTGCTGAAGACAGTTTATCATCTTAACCTCAAAACCAATACCAAAACTCAACARTTGATACACAAATATATRRGGAAATTAGTTTCAAAACCACTCACYTTATCAAACAGATTTCTTGATGATAAACACACAACAAAAGCTTTACTCTAACACATAATCTTCAAGTACTTTTGAAGCAACAATTCTTGAAGAACACCTTATCTCACACACACAGATTCTTTTCTAAAAAGAACGACAGTGATAAGGATAACCTTATCCAAACTTTTCTTTAAATATCCTCTCCTAGACGGTGGAGGATTTTAATAATATAAAATTGGATATGACGGTGTGGATTTTATTATTTTAAAAACTTATTTGGTTCATTACTAAGGTACCACTATCTCAATAAAATATTCATATTATCCAAACATGTATGCACTTATTTCATATATCATGTATTGTTGCCACATTCACGCATACCATCATATAATTTATCAAATAATCACGTAAAATTTACCTTGACCTAGGTTATCTGAAACCAGGTTATAACATTCTCTCCCCCTTATAAGAATTCCATCCCGTAATTCATTCAAATAACCATGGATATTTTTCCTTCATATCTGATTCAAATTCCCATGTTGYTTCTGAACCTTTGTGAAATCGCCACTGTACCCTTACTAGACTTATTTCCTTGTTTCTCAACACACGGGTTTTGTGGTCAGTTATAGCTTCTGGAGTTTCCACAAAATTCGATTTTTCATCCAACTTAATCTCCGGAAGTGGTATTGACATACTAGGATCAGCAAGGCATTTTCTTAGGTTTGACACATGGAAARTATTGTGAATCAGACTAAGTTCCTCTAGTAATTCCAATTGGTAAGCTACTGGCCCAACTCGTTTACAGATTCTGAATGGACCAATATATCTTGGACTGAGTTTACCTTTCTTTCCAAACTTCATAACTCCTTTCCATGAAGAAACTTTCAGCATTACTAAATCATTCACGCAAAATTCAATCGATTTTTTGCGCTTATCTGTGTAACTTTTCTGACGATCTTGAGCTGTTTTAATTCTTTCCCGAATCTGATCAATCTTTTCAGAAGTTACCTGCACAATTTCGGGACCTGTTAGTTGTTTCTCACCCACCTCATTCCAACATATAGGGGTTTGGCATTTCTGACCATACATCACTTCATATGGAGCCGCTGTGATGCTGGAATGATAGCTATTGTTGTATGAAAATTCTATTAGTGGAAGATGATCCTCCCATGATCCTCCAAAATCTATGATGCAAGCTCTTAGCATATCTTCAAGTGTCTGAATTGTTCTTTCACTTTGTTCGTCTGTTTGTGGATGATATGTTGTGCTTAATCGAATTTGGGATCCTAATGCCTTTTGAAAACTTTCCCAGAATTTTGATCTAAATTTGCTATCTCTGTTCGAGATGATAGATAGTGGAACCCCATGTCTTGTCACAATTTCCTTAATATAAATCTGAGCTAACTTTTCCAATGAATAACTTTCTTTTATCGGTAGAAAGTGTGCAGATTTGGATAGACAATCCACCATTATCCATATGGCATCATACCCTTTTGGGGTTCGGGTTAACTTCATAATAAAATCCATTGTGATGTGATCCCATTTCCAAACAGGAATTTCCAAGGATTGCAGTTCTCCATAGGGCCTCTGATGCTCTATCTTTACTTGTAGGCACGTCATACATTTTTCCACATACCTTGCTATGTCTTTCTTTAGTCCTGGTCACCAATAAAAAGGTTTCAAATCCTTATACATTTTATTAATACCTGGATGAATGGAATATCGAGATTCATGACTTTCCTTTAGAATTCTATCGCGAATATTCCCATAGTGTGGTATCCAGATTTGTCCTTGGAAGCATATAATTTCTTTATTGTTCTTCTTTAGGTTATCAATATTTTTCCCAATCTTTTGACCTTTGAATGATCTTCTTTAATAGCCTCTGCTTGACATCTTTGAATGTTCGTATAAAAATTTGGTTTTACATTTATCTTCATCGTCACAGTTTTGATAGTCCCACTTCTTTCTTTTCGGCTTAAAGCATCCGCTACAACATTAGCTTTTCCTAGATGGTAAAAAATTTCACAGTTATAATCATTGACTAGTTCTATCCATCGACGCTGCCTCATGTTTAACTCTTTCTGGTTGAACAAGTGCTGAAGGCTTTTGTGGTCAGTATAAATTTTGCACTTTGTTCCTAGCAAATAGTGCCTCCAAWTTTTTAAGGCAAAAACTACAGCCGCTAATTCCATGTCATGTGTTGGGTATTGCTTCTCATGATCTTTCAATTGTCGTGAGGCATATGCGATTACCTTTCCCCTTTGCATCAAAACACAGCCTAAGCCAAACTTCGATGCATCACTATAAACAATGAAGTCTTACGTTCCATCGGGCAGAGATAGAACTGGTGCTCTACACAAGCGATCTTTCAAGGTTTGAAAGGCCCTTCTTTGTTCTTCGGCCCAATGAAACTTAATGTCTTTTCGAGTCAACTTGGTCAGAGGTACCGCTATTTTTGAAATTTTTTGAATAAATTTGCGATAATAACCTGCCAAGCCTAGAAAACTTCTGACTTCTGAAGGATTTC
>NC_037528.1:38320587-38322654 GCF_001531365.2 Cynara cardunculus var. scolymus | reverse complement strand
GGAGCTCCCCAAGGTGAAGTACTTGGTTTAACAAAACCCTTGTCAAGTAGATCCTTCAATTGARTCACCAATTCTTTCAGCTCTGATGGGGCTAATCTGTATGGTATTTTGGCTACTGGTGCTACCCTGGGTATTAGGTCAATTTTAAACTCGATGGCTCTGTCTGGTGGAAGACTAGACAAGTCCTTGGGAAAGACTTTTGGGTATTCTCTGACCATTGGGATCTGTTCTGATTATTTCTCTTCTCTGTTTGCATTGATAGCATAAGCCAAAAACCCCTGGCATTTCTTATGTATACACTTACGAGCTTTCATTATGGAGAGAAGACTGGTATGATAATCCCGATAATCACTACCTATGATGACTGTTCCTCTTCCTGGCAACTTAATTTCAATCTTCTTTTGGTTACATAAAATAGCTGCCTGATTTTTTGCTAACCTATTCCATACCCACCACTATATCGAATTCCTTCATCGGCATAGGGAATAATTGAATAGGCAACTCACAACACTCGATGGAAATGGTATATTTATCGAACACATAAGCAACAATTTCTTGATTATTAGCGGTGTCAACTACCAACTTTTTGTCAAGTGGCATAGAAATTAAACATGCAATTTTAGCAAAAGTAGGGGATACGAATGAAAAGTTCGCACCCGAATCAAATAGCACTTTAGCATATACGGAGTTGATGGAATAAGTACCTGTTACCATGTTTGGAACTGCCTCTGCCTCATTTTTAGTCATTTGGAAGGATCGTCCTTGCTCCCTTCCTAGCCCTTCTCTATTCATACTTGGTCTCCCTTGACTACCTGTTGTACTATTTCCCAAACTTAGTTGTGGATTTTTGAGCTGTGGGCATTTGTCTTTAAAATGATCCAGTGAATTGCTGTTGAAACATCTTTTATTCATCGGACAGAATCTTGATGAATGTCCAATCTCACCACAATTGAAGCATTTCATCGGTTCTAGTTTGCATTCTCCTTGATGATATTGTCGACACCTAGGACAGGCCTTCTCCATCGACCTCTGCATTGGTTTCTTGTTGAAGGACTTGGATCCTCGATATCCTGTTGAAGATCCTTCCCACTTCCTCTTTTCCATTTGTTTTCCTTCATCGCTTCTATTTTTGTTTCTTTCTGTGACTTCAGCTGCATCAACTGCCAATGGAAAAGTGGTAGGGTTCATTGCTATAACAAATTCTTTAATTGAGGGTTTCAAACCCCATTTATATCTCTCAACTTTTCTAGCTTATGTGGATATGTAATGCTCAACAAATCTAGAATACTCTATGTATTTTTCTGTGTATTCTCTAACTGATCTAGAGCTTTGTTCCAACTTCAAGAAATCCTCTTCCATTTGTCTAACTGCAGCCTTGGGACAAAATTGTTCTTTGAATCTATTCACAAATTCTGCCCATGACAAGGTTTGCAAAACATCCATCCTTCCAAGAGATTCTATTTCCCACCAATACAAAGCATTAGACTTTAGAACTGATACAGCGAACCTGACTTTGTCGGCTTCCGGACAACGTATGGTATTGAATACTGATTCAATCTCTTTTATCCAACACATAGCTTTAGTTAGATCTTGCTCACCCGAAAAAGCTGGTGGTTTGCATGCCAAAAACATTTTAATATCCCCTCTTTTTGTGTTTGGTGTTGGTATGGAAGAATTTATCTCTACTCGCTATGTTTCCACCCACGAAGGCATTCTCAATATTGATGTTAAGGTTTCTCTTAACTTTCCCATTTCTTCAGCCAACATATCTCTAGTTACAAATTTTGGTTGTGGTGTTGGTTCCAGATTGTTATTCCCAGAGTTAAGATTCTGCTTGATTAACATAAACTTGTGATTGATAATTTCTTTCCCTCGTTTGATTTCTCCCTCTTCCTCTGCCTCTACCTCGTGAGGTATTAATAGGGGCTTCAATGGGAGAATTTTCTGCCTCACTAAGATCAGGATGGGCTAGTCTTGGTGATCTTCTGGACCGACTTGTCATCTGTAGATTTCATAATTAAATAACACATTTTCACATTCCCAAATACAATAAAGTGTCCAAGTTCA
>NC_037528.1:38295978-38320556 GCF_001531365.2 Cynara cardunculus var. scolymus | reverse complement strand
CAGATGTAATCCGAATGTACCTTACACACTGATCTCTTAACTTATCATATTTATTTCAAAGGTTCTAACTATGTCCGGGACCCTAATATGCAATAGAATAGTTTAAGTCTAGGCATYATCATGCAATTGATCACCTAAATCCCTTAAACTTAGGCTCTGATACCATTCTGTGACACCCCAATCTCTACACATTGCATATTACATAAAATACATAGATTCCCACATAGGTCCAAAATTACAAGCGTCTGTGCTACAGGTTTACGATACAAATTGCATAACTTACAGATTTCGAAATGCATGCATTTGTAAACTAGCATTGCTCTCCTCCAAAACACATCTAGATATATCTTCAACATTTAATCACATAAGGGAAGTAATCATATAATGTTTTTTCCCTTATTTATATTATAACTGGTAATACCTACACACATATTTTAAAACATAAAATGAGGGTTAGACAAAAGTTTAGTGAAATTCCCTTTTTTTTCATGCTATGCAGGGTAAGATCACCAAAAACATTTATCAAAGAATCTCTCAATCATAATGAAGAATAACAAAAGAATTGCATCATGTTTAAGTTTATCGGGCCTCTTGTTCAAAATCCCATACTTAGAAAAATAATGGTTTTCCAGTCCATCGGCCTCTGGTTCCAAAGTGTCTATCGGGCCTCTGGTTCCAAACCATACTTAAAATATTTTTCAATAATCATGACCAGAGCTCCTCTGGTCTTTCTACCAGAGCTTCTGGTTAGTCAACCAGAGCCTCTTGTTCCTCGACCAGAGCTTCTGGTTGTACTTATGAAAGCCAACCAGAGCCCCTCTGGTTTGTTTTATAGAAATTTCTAAATATTGAGACTCTTTTGAAATATCATTTTAAAACTATAAATATAGCATTAAGCTTGTTTCTAAAAGATATAAAGCTTATTTTCAAACTAATAATTTATAAAAGATTTTGCATCATTTTTAAATCAATATCCAGAATTCTCTGTTTCTATTATGAGGGTCAATCAGAGCCCCTCTGGTTCCTTGCAAGGTACAACCAGAGCTCCTCTGTTTCCTCTTAATCAATGCTTTTATCCAAAGCATATTACTCACAACCAACAGTCATGAACTATATTATCTCCAATCCCATAACATCATTACCATCATTTCTACTAAAGACAACATCTCTAAATCCTCAAATCACCAAGAAATGAGAACTTAAATCTGTTGTAACTTTAATAGATATCATAATAAGAGTTAGGTGACGCAGACAACGACCAACCTTATATCCTCCCAATAATCCCCTTTTTATGATGTTCCACCCTTATATTCTCCCATTAATTCATATGAAATAGTTCATCCAAAAGACAGACCTCAGTCATATATGTCAGAGTGAACCTGATCATAATTCCAAAACCAAATCATGGTTTCAACATAGGTTTATCCTCAAAACCTTCTATTCTCAAGAACAATCAGATCTCCCAAAATTGTTTAAAACTCTGTTTTTTTTGTAAAACTCTTTCAAACTGTTTTAAAACCCAGATACTGTTTAATTTTTTCCAAGACAGTCCCAAAAATATATTCAAACAGCAACTTCTCAAAGGTTGTTGAAGAACACCACTTTGTTTCATATTTATCCAGAAACAGATTCCAAAACAATAACATCATAAAAACTGCTGAAGACAGTTTATCATCTTAACCTCAAAACCAATACCAAAACTCAACAATTGATACACAAATATATAGGGAAATTAGTTTCAAAACCACTCACCTTATCAAACAGATTTCTTGATGATAAACACACAACAAAAGCTTTACTCTAACACATAATCTTCAAGTACTTTTGAAGCAACAATTCTTGAAGAACACCTTATCTCACACACACAGATTCTTTCTAAAAAGAACGACAGTGATAAGGATAACCTTATCCAAAATTTTCTTTAAATATCCTCACCTAGGCGGTGGAGGATATTAATAATATAAAATTAGATATGACGGTGTGGATTTTATTATTTTAAAAACTTATTTGCTTCATTACTAAGGAACCACTATCTCAATAAAATATTCATATTATCCAAACATGTATGCACTTATTTCATGTATCATGTATTGTTGCCACATTCACACATACCATCATATAATTTATCAAATAATCACGTAAAGTTTACCTTGACCCAGGTTATCTGAAACCAGGTTATAACAGGGGAGCAGATCAAGCAGAGCTCAAGTCGAGGGGGAGCGTTAGATCATGAATCATACAAAGCCTCTGTATGTACTATACAGAGCCTCTGTCTCAAAAAGATTTATGATTATAGGACCAGCTTCTGCCTCTAAACATAACAAGTTTACTAGACAGAGGACAAGTAAAGTCCAACCATGAGCCTTTGTATGAGATCCTGAGGTTTGTTATCTTTCTTTTATGTAGTACTCTGGGTTCTTCTACAAATTCTTTAAACAATCTAAATATAGCAACTCTGGACTCCAATACAGAGCTTCTGTCTAGTGGTTGTTGTTTCAAACGAACCATAGTATGTACACTTGTTAAAAAATTGAAGATTTAAAATATATTAATTTAATAAGAAGGCGTAAAGTTCTTATTTATTAAATACTTTTAATAGCTGTCATCTAACTAAGCATCATCACCTGTTATATTAATTTTTCAAATCCAGGAGGAGCAATTTGCAGCTGGCAGGCCACGTGGCAACTCCCCACAGGTGGTGAGAAAACCTCTTCAGTTTTCTGACGATTAGGGGTGCACTACACTCGAGTACTTTATTTCCTTTTCTATTTAAACAAATCAGTTTCCCCCAATTTCTTTTTTATGCTTACAAAGATTTTCAAAGAACACATCGTCTTCAAGCTCTCAAAACCGCCATTGATATTCCTTCAAGCTCTCAAACCATTTTCTGGAACTGCAATATGTGGTGGAATCTTCATCTTCATTCGTCAAGTAAGTCAATCAAAATTTTATTCAACCTAGTTAAAGAATCAAGAACCGATTCTTGACAAACCCTAGTTTTTCAAACCCTTCACTTTTCACAAAACATGCAACTATGTCTTCCTCAGATTCAAGGAACTCTCAAACCCACACCACTACCTTCAAGACTGTTGAGGAAACCAGCCAAAACATGGTTCCTCTTCCACTCAAACCCAACAACCATGCCCTTCAACTCTCACTAGACAGCTCTGACCAAAAATTCCACCCCGTTATCGATATCCTTCCACACCATTTCTTGAACCTTGCCCTGACGAACACTGATGATCTTGTACCTGAAAGATTCATTGAAGAATTCTGGCAAACTTGCTTCATTACTGACTCCCAACAAGGGATTGTTGGAGACTTTTATGTGCCATCTACAAAGGAGTTTATCAATGTCCGTATTTCAAGGTCCATGTTCTCACAAGTTCTATAAATGCCTACAAAGATGGACCTAGGGTTGAATGAATATGCCCCTCTCCCATCTGGGGATGAAATCATATCATTCTTGAAGTTATTAGGGTGCAACAAAGCCATCCAGTACCCGTCTCAATACCGTCGCCAGTACCTGCACCCAATGTGGAACACCATGTTCACATTGGTGAATCGATCATTAACCAGGAAGATTGGGAGCCTGGACATGTGCTCCACCAACATCCTCCAAAATTTGTATGTCATCTTCTTCGACTTATCACTGGACTACTCATTGATACTCTACACAGAGTTCAAGGCCGTTGTCGCCAAGAAGTGCCAAGAGGTGGCTAAAGGGAAGATATTGCCATTGCTCTTGTTTCCTCGCTTTCTAGGTCTTCTTCTAAGACTCGTTCTCGACGACAACAACATTGACGTGGGACGTCTACCTGTGCACAAGGTGAATGTGCTCACAAACTACAAGCCCACCGTCAACAAAGAAGGCTACGCTTCAATAAGGCCTATCCCAATGAAGTTTTTTGCCTATATGAAGACGAAGGAGGTGAGAAGAGCGTACAGACGTGCACGCGAGGCACTAGACCGCACGCATAGGTACAAACCAAGAGGATGAGGGAACAGAGAACACTCAAAGGTCTCAGGAAGAAGAGGAGGAGGTGATATTGGCAAAGAAAGAAAGAAAAGAGAAAGAGAGAAGAGGCAAAGAAAAAGATAGTAGGGAGAGAGAGAGAATGAGGAAGAAAGAGGATGATAGAGCAGAATGAGCCAGACTAGCAGAAATTGCTCGTTTAAAAGAAGATAAAGAGCAAGCAGAGAGAGCACGACAAGCAGAGATTGCTCTTCTCAAGGAGAAAGAGAGAATCAGAGCAGAGGAAGAAGCCAATCACGGCTTGGAGCACTCCTCTAGCTCTGATGAAGAGGATGACCAAGAACACTTTGATGATGGTGGGTCATATACATCAAGTGAAGAGAGTGAGGAGAGTGAAGAGGAAGGAGAAGATGAGGAGGGAGGAGGTGCAGAAGTTGTTCTGCCTCAGGGCGAGCCAGAGCAGCCTAGGATGATTAATAGGCCCATATACTTCCCTAGGCCAACTCCTAGTGCAAACACATCATCTGACTACAATGGTCGAGACACGGAGGTCATTGAAATAGAGGTGCACACCTCGAACCTAAACCTGCCAAACCAACCAGAGATCGCATTTGCCTCTGGTTATGAAAGACAAAGGGAAGCCACGTATCAGGGATCACCCTCTCAAAAAGGTGAAACCTTTGAAAGAATAAGTGATATGTCTCCCCATATCATGCCACTGTCCCAAACAGAGGAATTTGTTTCCTATGCACATGTAGATTTTCCACCTTGTTCAGAGCAAGGGTTAGGTGCACAAGACGTGGAGATTCTCGACCAATCTTCTCATCCACTAATGGAGAGTCCTCTGGTTGACTCTGAACCTTCCTTGGATACTCTTCATGACAAAATAGCAGTAGTGACCTCTCCTCAAAGAGAGCCACAAGGATCTGCTAGAAATCCTTCCTTGACCAACGTCAATCAAGTCGAGCAAGAAGGTTTCCTTGGAACGAGGACAAAATCTAGCCCATGTGTTGAGACATAGGTTACCCCAACAGCTTATGTCAGAAGGGACGAGTTTCAGTCGTTTGCCACCACTATGTTGTGCTACTTGGAAGAGCTATAACTCAAAATGGCCCTACAGAGCCATCACTTTCTGCATCTGCTCTGTGTGAGATACGAGCATCCTTAGCAGTATTGAGGGCTGAGTCATTGAAAAATACTTCTCGACTCGATACTCTCCAGGAATTGACGGTAACAAATGCAGAGGTCGTGCAAAGGGTCATAGCATGCATTCACAGGGATGAAGCTTCCACTTCATCTCATGATGCCCAGGCGCTCATCCCTCTCAATGTACCTATAGACTATGTCACTTAGGCGGCAATGAATGCTCTGGGTGACAGACTCCTCCAGAAGGTGGCAAGTTTCACATCAGACTTCAACAGCAAAGCCACGGAGGCAGCATAATCGATACGGCGTTCTCTGGTTAGCTTCAACTATCGCACGAACATGGAGATTCAAAGATTTGGGGACGCTGCAGAAGTGCTCCTCAAGGTCTTTGAGGCATAAATCAAATCCATGGCCCAAGCAGAGGAGCAAAGGCCAAAGAGAAGAATAGAGCCAACTCCATGTGCCGAGGTGTCCAAACGAAGGAGGCTTGATGATGATGAGGACCCAGACCTATCTAGCCCTCAAAATCGTCAAGAGGGGGAGAACCAGTCCACCGCCACTGCAAGTGTCACACCAAGGGCTGCCCTCTCTGCTCCATCTGCCTCTGCCCTACGCCAGCCAGTGCAAGATTCTTCAAGGCAGAGAGCACAAAGTCAGCCAGCGAATGCAAAGGCGCTTCAAAAAGGAAAGTTGCCCATGGCATCCCAAGCAGAGCCAGCATGGCAAAAAAAGGATGAAGACGTAATTCAACTCTTATCTGTCTACGTTTCATCTGACTCAGAAGAGGCTTTGTCTTCCTCATCAGAGTATGCCATGGACACCGCTGCCCCATCAACAAGAGGGCGAGAAGAAGAAGAGGTGGTAGCAGTGAATGTGGCCGATCCACACTCTTGGCCATTCCTGTTGCAGTTCCTCTTGAAGGTGTCATAGTAGTTGCTCCTCCACCAACAAGAAATATGCACAGAGCTAGGGTCCCTGCTCAAGGGACCCGAGTATTCACTCCAGCTATGAGGCAGATGATTCCTGTCAAACCAACAAGAGCAGAAGAAGGCACAAGCAGCAGGCGTCGGAGCACTAAACATCCCTCTAATCGAGTTCAAAAGATCAAGGATAGTATGGGTGAAATAATGAAGCCAACACCCCCAGACAAGCTAATAAAAAACAAGGCAAACAGCAAAGACATCTACCAGTTTCTTTACAACTTGCAAGAGGAGACACCGGTCATCATGATCAATCTCCATCCAATGGTCCAAGAGAACATCAAGCAGAGGTTCCTACATCGCTACACACAACCTATCTATGCAGTCCACTTTGTCGATAGAATCAAGCAAATCCTCGACATCAAGAAATGTATCTTCGTGCACAATCAGTTCATCTTCCATGAGTATACGGTGGAGAGGTTTTGCAGACAGATTTGCACATTCACAGATTGTGATCTTATAAATCTGAATTCGTGGGACCTTCTGTCTCTGTATTTCTTCACGAATCATAAGAAGGATAAGGGGCTCAAATATGTTGTGGCCAATTCTGCGATACGACAGACAATGACAAACCTACTCGACTTCATATGCAAGTTTGAATTTCAACTAGCTCTAGACCTGGGAGTGGATCAATTGAGCGTCGTTGCACCAAACGAAGATATGCAAGGCATCAACAGCATTCCATCATGGACTGTGTTGGTGGAACCAAAGGTGGGGTTGGTCTTCCGAAATGCACAAGGAAAGAAGATATTTTTTCTAGATGACCAGAATTACAAGTACTCAAACTCTACTCTACGCTACATCAGAGATCACTTAATCAGGAAAAGATAGGGGTGTTCACGGTCCGGTTTGGGCAGTTTAAGCCCTCAGACCACAAACCGAACCGTAATGGCAGTTTATAAAATTTTCAGACCAAGCAGTTTGAAATCAAGTGCCCAGACGGTCAAACCAGACCACGAAAACGCGGTCTGGTTTGACCGGTTTAGGCGGTTTGGGCCCTTCATAATCATCTCCGTTGTGCTGGCTATAGCACTTGTTTGGAAGGATATAACATGTTGATTCAAATTTCAAAGCTCTATCATACAAAACCCCAGTATCCATGGACCATGCCACCATGGCTATATAAACTACTGTTATCTGTAAACCACTAAGTAACCATTAAACCCTCTTCAAACAATCCAAAGTGCAAACAAATGAATATGTAAAACATACTAGAAAACAAAGTCAAAATAGAAGCCAAATCTTAGTGTTTATTGTTTAAAAAAAGTCAAAACATTAATATGTAAAGTGCAAACAAAGTCCACATCTTCAGTTCTTCACAATCCATAAAGATTCAATCCTTTATCAAACAGGAATGAGTAATCTATAGAAAAAAATGACATCATATAAATTAAAAGGATAAAAGATTGTATGAAATGTGTGAAAGAAGTAGGGAAGTAATCGAAGCTTACGTTATAGCGATCCAACAACTTTCTAATCATTATCAAGACTCCCAACTTCAACCTTCAGATGGGGCTTCGATGGATTTATCTACAAAATTCAAAAGTAAATTAGATAAACAACATAAATGAAAATAACGTAATCTAAAATTGAAGTAATGTGAAATTAATTTAAATTGATTACCCGGTTCCATATTTTCGTAAATATCCATCTCTTCCAAAACAAAAGCCAAATCTAATGGCAAATTCATGGATCTCAACCAATTTTGACAACAAATCAAAGTTTCAACCATTAAAGGACTCAATGAACCCGATAACAATCAAGAACTCTCCCTCCGGTGCTAAAAGCGGACTCCAAAGCCACTGTTGATACTTGGACAGCAAGAACATCTCGAGCCAATGCAGACAAAATAGGATACTTTGATGACGCCACTTTCCACCATTCTAAAATACTGAAGTTCTTATTTTTTCTATTTTCAATGCATTCACCTAAGTACCTTTCAAGTTCATTTTGCATGTTCAAATAGTCATCTTCATAACATTATTTGTCAAACTCAGATTCAACCATCCTAACCGAATCTTCATCATCAGAGTCTACTATTGGCACAAGATCTTGTGTTTGATTAACACTATCTGCTTGATGCTTTACTTTAAGCTCAGTAGTATAATGAACTACTAGCCTTGAAGGACAACTTTTAATAGAATCTATGATAATGGTAATTTCATCCTCTGTATAAAGTTGTCTCAAGCAAAATATAACGTATTTTAATTTGTATCTCGGATCAAGTACAATAACCACATAAAGAATCACACTTTGTTTGTTCGTGGTCCCCCCAATAATTACCCAAAACAATTCATCCTTAAAGCCATTTGTTTCATGTTCTCTTTATCGCTTGAACACCATTTGTTGATCAACCCATGAACTAGCGACAACTTGTGAAAATAAACATTTGAAGAAACATGCAAAGAAGCACTAAACCTTAAAGTGGCATCATAAAAAACCTTCAAAAAGTTACAAAACATGGCACATTGCTCCCAATCCTTAGACGTTGGTGGCCCAAGCGGCTTTTTTCCATTTTTATCATCTTCAATAAAGTAATGAATGAAGTAATCATCCTCTTCTTCTAATAACTTAAAAGCCTTCTCATATTTCAAAGCATGATTTAAGATCAAATATGTGGTGTTCCACCTAGTAGTCACATCCAAACAAACAAGCGTTTTATCTTCTTTACACGTATTTTTTACACAACTTCTAAATCTTGCTAACCTAGAGGAGGAAGATCTAACATACCTAACTGCATTACTAACAACAGCTATAGAATAATCCATTTCTTTCAATCCATCACCCATAATTAAGTTTAATATGTGGGTTGAACACCTAACATGCAAGAATTCACCATCACAAACCGCACTCTTCCAAATTTGCAATCTTTTCTTGATATGTTGAACAACCCCATTGTTAGAAGAAGCATTATCGACAGTGATAGTGAACACCCTCTCGATACCCCATTTTTTTAAACACGTCTCAATAGCTTTTCATATTGTCTCTCCTTTTTGGTTGGACACTTGATAAAAGTTCAAGATCCTCTTTTGAATTTTTCAATCAGAATCTATGAAGTGGGTTGTTAATACCATATATACAACATTCTGAATAGAAGTCCAAGTATCCGTGGTGAGGGAAACTCTTTGTGAATTTTGAATGAAAAAAGACCTCAATTTTTTCTTTTCATCATTATAGAGATTCATAATATCCCTACCTATTGTAATGAGCAACGGAAGTTCAAATTTAGGACATGCAACACTATAAAATGATTTGAACCCTTCTTGTTCAACAGATCTAAAAGGTAACTCATCAATCACAATCATTTTTGCACAAGCTTCTCGACATGCTTTTTGACTAAACTCTACAGATAAAAGACTACCACTTTCGTTCACGTTGTTCTTTTGAAAAGACAAGAATCTTTGCTTCTGTTAAAGGCTTAAAGCATAGATAGAAATTTCTTAAAGGTTAAAGCAACAAAAAAGTTTCATAAAGTGGTAAAATTTACAATCTTTTAGTTTTCTTGAATGGTTAAGTATGTATTACATTCAACTTCTAGATGTCAAATAGTTATCTAATGTCTATAGTCATGTTAAAAGGCAATCATTTAGAGACAGTCATACAACCAAGAATCCAAGATGGATTAACAAATTTGTGTATCTATTTAACAGTCATAGATAGAAATTTGGTAAAACATAGTCATGGATACTAGATAGAAATATGTTAAACAGTTAAAGCATAGATAGAAATAGAAATTTCTTAAAGCAACAAAAAAGTTTCATAAAGTTCAAACCCTTCATCTCTGTCTAGTGTCTACTTTTGTTAATTTGGTAACACTATAGTCATAGATACTAGAAAGAAATATGTTAAAGCATAGATAGAAATAGAAATTTCTTAAAGCAACAAAACATGACTTACAAATCTGTTCTTGAGGGATTTCAAAGTTCAAACCATTCGTCTTTGTCTACTACTCTACTTCTGTTTCTTCACTTTCGTTTCCGCTTTCCAATCCGGCAACGACAAGACTAGGGCAAACGCAGTGGTGGGATGAAATTCTTCGTCGCCTTCGTCTCCGACTCTCCATCGAATCGACTTCGTCGCCTTTGTCTCTGTTTGTTGACTTTTTATTTTGTTCGATGAATCGATGATAATTGATAGGATTAGCCAGTTAGGAAATAGAGGCCGATTGAGGGTTAAGGGTTATGTTTGTTGATTGGTTACTAGGTTGGGTAAGGGTGAAAGATGAGTTGTACTACAAAAATAAGTACAAGTATAATCGATCCCAAAGGAGTCTCATGGCTGAACAAGAGAATTGGGTCTCTGACTCCTCATCTGAAGAAGAAGACCAAGCCCATTTCTGTGGAATGGCTGTTGAGAATGACATAGAAGAGTCTGGATCTGGCTCCGACTCACAAGTATGTTCTATCTCTGGTTATTCTCATTCCAATCTAGAAGAAAGAATCTCTGCCTTAACTAATGATTTCATAAATCTACAGCAAAAGCTCTTTGTTTAAAAATCTAAAAGGAAGTCTTTGGAAAAAGAAAAGTTATTCTTTGAACGTGAGACAGAGTTATTAACTGTAGAAAACCAAGAATTGTCAGTGGAGAATGAAAAACTTTTGCAAACAAAACGTTCCACTGAAATAAGTCCAAAATTAAAGTGCTCAGAACTAAAAGCGGCTATACAAAAGAAGGAAAAAGAGCTTTTAGAAAAGGAACGTGACAGACTAAACTCTGAAGCCCTGAAAAATTATTTTCAAAAGAAAAGAGAGTTTCTACACCAGAGCTTACAAAGAAAAGAACTCTTGATTAAAAAATATCAAGATGCTCAGCAGGTGTATGAAAAGATTAATTCTCAACAGGATAGAGCAGGGATAGGTTATACAGACCTAAACCTCAACTGGAAGAAGAAATTCACTCTTGAGTCTGTGTTTAGGTTAGAAGCAGAGCAAAAACCAGATTTTCCATCTCTGCATAAAGCCCCGCCTTTCAAAAGATGTAAGCTTGAGAATGGGGACAAAACTCAAAGGTTAAAGTTCAAAAATATCTCTTATTCTTCAAAAGTTATGCAACAAGTTGATCTAAATAACATACAGAAGACAGACAAGATCTTTTGTTTTGGCTCTAATAATCTTGAACACCCTAAAACAAATGGTGATGTTGTTAAACCTGAACCAGATTAAATCAAGAGTTCTTCATCTGATAACTTAATTAAAACTCTGGATCCAAAATTATTGGATGACTTCACAGAAATGGTGAGTCAGATTTTTTAGCAACATTTGCTTGAGGCCTTGAATTATTCTTCTAAAGGTCATACAGGTTCTTTTGAGAGTAATTCCTCGGATACTTTTGAAAATTCTTCAACACAAAAGATGGATGAAGGCTCTAGCTCATGCATACGAGAATCTCAAGTTCCTAATGATACCTCTGTACTTCGAAATTCACACAAGGAATTTTCTTGACTCTGACTCCGAGTCAGAGGTGGACTCGATTAAAGAGCAAGTTGAGACATAGATTATAGCAAAAGGACCAAAGGTTGCAAAACTTCAAAATCTGAAATCTAATGAATCTGGTTCTACATTAGAACAGAAGAAAAATATTCTCATAGGTTCTAGCCTTGTTAACATGAGAACAAGAGCTAAATTATCTCCAAAGTTTGAATACAGGGCAAAGAATACTAAGTCTGTTTCCTCTGCATCAAAGGGCTCTAAACCTAATTCTAAGCCAATTAAGTTCACTTCGGGACAGAAGGGAAAATCCGTTGTTGATCTATTTTTAATTCCTATGTTTCAGAGAGACCTCTGAAGGCCGAAGGAGTAAGAAGGGATAAGAAGAAAATAGAGATGATTCATTCTAAGAAGTCAAAACAATCAAATCTAGATATGAAGTTCGTTAGAACCAACAATGCTAGGAGTGATTGTAATAAAATGTCTTATGAATCAAATAAACCATTTTGTCATAAAAAATGTGTTTATACTTGCGAATGTTTCTCTCTGCTGCAAAAGTTGAAGCATCATTTTTTAAATCCTAGTTGTATTCTCTCTAGGTCGTCAAGGATAAATTCTAAGAAGACCCAGAAGAGAAAGAAAGCTCCTAAAGCCAAGTTTGACAAACCAGATCTCAAGTCTGGTAACTCAGGTGCAGAGACAAAACCTCTCCCTGAAACTAAAAACCGATCTTCTAACCCTAATCATCGAGGACAATTATGAAATAGGTACCTAAATGCCTATAATTTGTTTTCACTGAAGCCGCATGTGGACATTTGGTCCGGATGCTCGAGACATATGACCGACAATAAGAGGCTACTCTTCTCATACAGAGAGAAAGTTGGAGGTAGAGTAACCTTTGGGGATAATATGCAAGGGGAAATAAAGGGATATGGAGATCTTCTACAAGGTAATGTTTCTGTCTCTAAGGTCGCTTATGTCTCTGGTCTTAAACATAATCTTTTGAGCATAAGTCAACTATGTGATTCTGTCTGCAATGTCAAGTTCCAAAAGGAATCTTGTTCTATTATGTTAGAATCAGGTCAGTAGTTGCTAAGAGCCAAACGTAAGGGAAATCTATACCTTATGAACTTCTCACCAAGAGATAATTCAGAGACTCTCTGTCTTGTATCTCGTAAGTGTGAAAAAGCATGGCTCTAGCATCACAAGCTGTCTCATTTAAATTTCAAAAATATAGAGAAGCTTGTGAAAAACAATCTGGTTAACGGACTTCCTACCATAAAGTTCGAAAAGGACCTCTACGCCCTGCATGTGAAATGGGAAAGCTTAAAAGAGCATCCCACAAAACAAAGACAGATGTGTCTTGTATCAGACCTCTGCATATGCTTCATGTGGATATCTGTGGTCCAATCTCTGTGCATAGCTTGTCTGGTAAAAAAGTATATCCTTGTACTAATTGATGAATATTCATGATATACTTGGATTGAGTTTGTAAGGCAGAAATTAGATTTCCCAGAGCTGTTGATTAAGATAATGACCAAGATTCAAGTTCTTCTACAGAGCAAAATTCAAAAGCTGAGGAGTGACAATGGAACTGAGTTTAAGAATGCAAAAATTGATGCATATTTAGACAAGGAGGGCATATCTCAAAACTTCTCTTCAGCAAGAACACCACAACAAAATGTAGTAAAAAGAAAGAATCACACACTGGTTGAGGCTGCAAGAACAATGCTAGCAGGCGCTGGTCTTCCAACATATTTTTGGGCAGAAGCCGTTTCAACTGTTTGCTTTGTTCAAAATAGAGCAACGGTGGTAAAGAGGCACATGAAGACGCCTTATGAACTAATTAACCAAAGAAAGCCTAATGTTAAATTTTTGCATGTCTTTGGTTGCAGATGCTTCATTCTAAATGACTCTGATCAACTTGGCATGTTTGATAAGAAGGCTGATGAAGGTAACTTTCATGGTTACTCTACACAAGCCAAGGCTTATAAAGTCTTCAACCATCGAACCAAGACTGTCATGGAGAGCATCAATGTCTCGTTCAACGATAAAGAGCAGATGACTTCAGAGTACCTCAGCTATGGACTCGAGTTTAACAGTTCGACTTCCAATTCTCAAATGAAGTCAAGGGAATTAGAACTCAAGCTTTTGTTTGAAGACTTCTTTGGTGATGAGGACATCTCTATTTGTGCACCCAGAGATGAGTTTGCACGTGTAAGTGAAGAACCACAAACAACAAGCACATATATCTCTGGTCCTTCACACACCTCTGCTTCCCCTAGTGATCATGCAAATCCATAACCAGAGCAGACAAGCTCTGGATCAGAGCCCAGTCCTGTAGAGACAGAGCACAACATCTCTGTTTCTGAACCTGGTTCCTCTGTACCATCATCCGAAAGGGAGCAAGCAGAACCCTCTTCACCATCTATGAGCCAAATGCCAAATATATCTATGGAACGTGATCAAATAACCTCGACCTCTGTCTCTGTCCCAACAACAAGATGGACAAAAGATCATCATCTTCACCAGATAATTGGTGAACCTTCAAGCGGCATGAAGACAAGAGTTGCAACGGCAAATGAATGTTTATTCGTAAACTTTCTAAGTATGATAGAGCCAAAAAAAGTTCAGTGTAAAATTGTATTCGTCTTGAAAGTTAAAATTGTCTATAATTGTATAAAAGTCACCGTGTTTGACTTTTCTGTATGTTTGACTTTGACTTTCTAGACTTTCATCTTTGACCCTATATAAAGGGTTATTCTTTGTAATTTGTAAGTGAGCTCAATTGTTAAATCAGTTTACGTAATAGAAGGTTTGACCATTCTTTGAAGTTTGACTTTCTCTCTCAACCTACATCAAGTGTTATTAATGATATATTCAGATTCTACCATGGATTCAATGATGTCTACTTGAAGATTGATTATTAGGGAACAACAATTGGTATCAGAGCAGTAAATGCAAAGAAATCATTAGAAGAAATCAGAAATTTGAAGATATTTGGAAGAAAATTTTCTGGAGTTTTGGGTGTTCTTCATATGTGTTCTTAGTGTTCTTATCATTTGATTGATTTTGATTCGAAAATCTTTCTAAATCTTCTGTTTGTGTGTTAAAATTTTGATCATCGTGTGCGTATTTGATTTGTGAATGTTTGTTGTTCACAAATTTTCAGTTTTTAATCATTCTTTTAATAGATTTGTTGATTTTTTGTGTTTTTGATGTTCTTCGTGTTCTTGATAAATTTCATCAAAAAGGTCAATTTTGATCCATTTTTGTATGAATTTTTGAAATTTTTGTGTTTCTATTGTAGTTTGAACAGATTATCATTTTAAAAATCTTTCCTTGTCCATGCTTCTCATAATTCGCTCAACACAAAGGTTATTGCTGGGTATAGTGTGCGGATTTTGATAAATTGTTTAGCTTGTGATTTGATTGAAGACTTGGCCAATATCTCGAGACCAACTAAATTGTTTAAGGAGAACAACTAAATCGCTCAAGAAGACCATCTAAATCGTTCAAGGAGACCAAGTAAATCGCTCATGTTGTAACCAAAATTCTCATTCATCGCTTGAGGCTTAACCGGATATTCATAAATCGCTTGGTTCATAGATTGGTTGGTGATCGGATTAGCTAAATCGCTTGGTATTCCACTTGATATAGTGAGCGAACTCATCTAAATCGCTTGGCTTGTGATTGAACATAACTAAATCGCTTGGTTTATCACTTGGTTTGGTGATCAAATTAGGTTGATAATCGCACATGTTCTAGGCGATTTAAGGCTTTCATCGTACAAGGCTTGACCGGACTTGGCAATCATCACATAAGGTTCATCTGGTTTAGATATAACTCGCCTACCAGCCTAACCGTACTCTTGTAAATCGCTTGAAGTTTTAGTCAATATAGGACTTAACCAAAATCGTAGCAAGTTTAGCCGGAGTTCATGTCTTAAACGGATTAACCTTCCTCGGTCACCACTTTACACGGTTTAGGACTTAGCCGCATACACTACATTTTTCGGAGTCCAAATAAACCGCACACTAGGCTGTCCGACTTAGTTTAAACCGCTCACTAGCATTGTCTAGACACCATTATCGGATAAATCACTTAGTTGAGATTTCAAGTTCCTCGTGTATAGGCTCATTCGGATTAGATAGTCTCTGGTTATAGTTTTGTCTGATCTTTCCTTCCTCGCTCACATCGTGTCCGGATTAGACATCACCGTGTATGACTTAGTCATTCACACATATCTCGTGTCCGAATTTGTTAAATTTTGAAAATTTTACTGTTTTTTTATCTGTTTTGTTTTTGTTTTTAAACTATTTGAGAATCTTTGAACTATTTTCAATTGCCTAAACTGTTTTTCATCAGTTTTAACTATTTTAACAGTTTTTAACAGGTTTCAACAGTTTTTGACTGTTTTTACTGATTTTTGACAATTTTTTGCTGTTTTTTTGATTTCTCATCAGTTTTTGCGTTTTCTGTTTTGTTTTTTTAGCATAATTGATTTTGATTTCTTTTTAAATTGATTTCACAACATTTGATATGATAATCAATCTAATTGAAAAATGGCAGTTTCATTGGAGAGAGAGAGTATAAAGAGCTTAAAGAGAAATACGATAAACTAAATTCTGAGCTTAACAAGAATATATCATGGACAATTCCTCTTACTGACTGTAATGAGAGAGAGAAAGAAGAGAAGAGATTTTTGCAAGAAAAGCTGAGTGATCTGATGAAAACTGTTTCTGATCCACAAGAGACAGTAAGATTGAAGAAACAGATAGAAGACTTAACAGTTAAACTGCATAGATCTAAACTGCAAGTTGACTCTTTTGAGAGGAATAAAGTTTTAGAAATTGAGAAGGTTTTAAATGCAGAGAGAAATGAATTAGACAAATAAAAGTGTCAGAGACAAACTCAGAAATTGTCTGACAACATTGCTCTAAAGCAGAAGGCTTTAGATGAAGAGAATAAGCAGTTTGTGCTCGAAAAGAGAAATACTGCAAAGAAATATACAACTATTGCTAAAGAGCTGGCTGAAAAGAAAAAATGGCTCGACATCGCTTCTGAGAATGAGAGGAGCATCTCAGATGAAGAGAGAAGAGAGTTTCATAATCAGAAAAAGAAATTTGAAATGCTTAAAAAGGAGTTAGAAGGTAAACTCCTAGATACTACAAAGAAATTGTCTGATCTGAAGACAAAACTTGAAACTGAATTGAAGATGAGAACTGAACTTAAAAATAAGTTTGATTTAGTTACTGTTGAAAAAGACAAGCTTTTACAGAAAGTCAAAGACTTTTCTTGTGCTCAAAGCTCAACTGGTTCTCCTTCTCAGTGTAAAACCAGCTTCTATGACTGTTCCAAATCGAACAGTTATTCAAGCCCTAAATCTACTGTTTCTAAGAACTATTCTTGTTCTTCTAATCAGTTTATCAAGGGTACGTTATCAGATCACCCAATTATTCTTCTAAGGTTAAAAGCATTTGGGTCAGTAAATCTGAATCTGTTTCATCTTGTACCCTTGTTGTTACTAATCATCTTCCTTGTTTTGTGAGATCTACTTCTGCTCTAATTAATCTTAGCAAGAGAAAAATCATGTGCTCCACATGCAAAACAACAGATTTTGTGAACAAGAAGACGTACAACAGATGGAGTGCAGACAACAGATATCCGAAGGATTGGAAAGGTAAGAACATGTATGATTACAATAACTGGTATGGATCATATTATGTATATAATCATCTTGTTAAAAGTGCGAAAAAGAAAACATCTAATAAAAATAGATGGTTTGGCAGGTACAACATCTCACAACCTGATACTAACAAAGAAGGACCCAAGTTCGTTTGGGTACCAAAATCTATTTGATCTGATTTTGCAGGTGTGTCATTACTGCGATGATTAGAGATTCATTCACATGATGCACAAATTCAGGGGGAGTTGTATACTTTCCAACAAAGGCTTCTGTTGGACCTGTAAATTCAGCTTTGATATTGATCTATTACTCTGAATGAACTCTAGGACGATTACAGTGCAGCGAAAACAATATTAAGAATAAAACAGAGTAAAATAAACCAAGAACACACAGTTAAGATGATGAAGAAGATGAACACAGGAGAATAGCTTCAAAGGTTTTTCAATTCAATTGAAAATAAGACGATTACAATTCGGAAGCGCACAATTTACAAAGGCCTAAGCTGCTATTTATACTAGTTCCTAACGACCTTACTGACATGATCTAGACGTGTGAAATCATCTAAGCCGTCCAAATAAAGTCTATTAAGTCCTAGTCACATGAGAAGCACATGCAGCAAACAACCTTTGAAAAACAGTAGAACAGGATCTTCATAGAAGACTAATCCGTAGACCCTCTGGAGCCATCTCAGAGGTTCTGCTGTAATTGACTTGAATGATCTTATTGCCTGAGGACCATTTTCCAGAACCTCTGTGAGAGACATCAAAGGTTCTGTCACATTTGACTTGCACAATGAAACAGCTTCTGTTGCTAGTCCTCTATTGTCTTCTGTGGAAGATACCCTTTTGTCAACACTTGCAGAATACTTTTTCATAGTTTTACATTAAGTGAATATTAGAGCTAACAATCTCCCCTTAAGTATGAATAAGTAAAATTGGACAAATGGATGCAAGAAATGACTAATAGAAAGAATTACAAGAGAAGATTAAACTCATCCTCTGAAAAGAATTACATAAATTGAAAGAATTGAAAAATTTGTTGCTCAGGCCAACACTATTACAAGAATTAGTCCACAGCAGAGTCTGGATAATCATCTACGGTGAATTACAGATATGACTTGATAGTTTTGTAGACTTTGAATATCCAGTCTCTGAAGGAGACTTGAACTTTGATTGTTTCCAGAATACCGGTCACTTCGTCCGCCCTTAAATGCCCTCTGTGCACCTCTGCTGCTACTAGGTTGAACACCCACTCAAGAGACTCTGTCGAATACTTGTTCACCTCTGCCGGATCAAAGAACCTTAGAATCTCATCCTTGTCCAGGAAAACAAACCTAAAGATGGGATTGTGGACCGGTGTTTGGATGAGACCTAAGCAACCAACTTGGCCTATTCTTTGGAGGGGAAATCTTCAAATCTGGTTGGGCCAACCTCATCGTGATATCGAAGTCCTTCTGGTTGTAGTATTTTACTTGAGCGCGCATTACTTCGATCAGCCTTCTGAGAGAAATCGAATAGCTTGACCTCCTCTCCATGTACTTGTTAAGAATTTTGTGCAAGAAGATAAGGTCAAATACACAGAGGTTGTGGAGGTCAGCATCTGTGAACGTGTAGAGATTGCCGTCATCCCTCTTTACCACATATCGAGAATAAAGCACCGTCTTCTTCAGTATAGTCCTCGGAGATATGGTTTCAAGAGAAGTTATCACGTGCTCTGAGAAGACCTGCTCGCGTGGCCTTGTGAGTTTTAAGAAGTGGAACTTTGCAGCGGTAGAGGGTATTCCTGTAAGCTTGTTAGGACTGAGAAATCAGTATTAATTGTATTCGTCATGAAAGTTTATAAATAGTCTAATTGTAAAAAGTCAGCGTGTTTGACTTTTCTTATAGGTTTGACTTTGACTTTGTCTTTGTATGTTTGACCGTATAAATAGGTTACTAATCTTTGTAATTAGTAAGAGGAGCTTAATTGTAATAATACATTCATAATAGAGAGTTTGACCAGAGCTTACAAGATTGACCATTTCTCTCAATATTCATAACATTGTTCTTGGTGTTCTTGAATGATTATATGAATCTGCCATMATGATTATGAAGATATGAAGAATTGATCAGTGATTGTGGACACACAATTGGTATCAGAGCAGGATGCAAGAAATAAGAGGAAGAATCAAGAAGATAAGTGAATTTTTTTTAATTTCTGAATTTTTTTGTTCTTCGTGTTTTTGATTTTTTTCTTTCTGTTTGATCCGATTTTTTCATAAATCTTGTGTTTTTGTGTTAAAAATATGATCAAAATGTTCGAAATTGTGTTGTTCACAAATTTTTGTGATTTGATCATCTTTTATCAAGATTTGATCGGATTTTTGTGTTTTTAAATTTTTTCGTGTTCTTAATTTTTTTTAAAATTAGTGTTTTTTGATCCAGTTTTGTATAAATTTCTTTTAGTTTTTTTGTTTTTGTTAGTTTTAATTTGTTTGTATTTTGAGTTTGTTTTTATTTTTGTTAAACCGCCCAACTTTTAAAGCCTATCTTCAAGGCCTATTTCCTTCATTTTGTTCATGTTATTCATTGTACGCCCATCATAAGAACTCAGATTAAGCGGTGTTCAAGTAAACCGCACACCATTCAAGCGGTGTTCGTCTAAACCGCGTGTAACTTGAGCGGAGATGAGAGGAGAACGTGCGAAGAAGTAAACCGAGTGTTCAATTGATTTCTAGTTGAAGTCTACACCGCAGAAGCATCAACAGGTAAAGTTCTTAATTTTTTTTCTTTCTAAGTCTAATCCGATCATAGCTTCATTGGATTTCTTGAGGTTTATATCTAAACCATACACCTTTTGTCCAGTATTCATCTACACCGGTCACCTCTTGACCGGATTAGAGCTCTGATTCGGTAAGCATCTCAGATTTCATGTAAACCGTTCAATTAATGTGAGTGATTTTGTTTTAATTTTGAGCGGTTTAGGACTTGTTGTGCATCGAACTATTTTTGAGCAGACTTCTAATCCGCTTGATTCCATTTACCCAGATATCTAAATCATTTTCTATTTTTGATTCAATTTGGGTGTACATTGTTTTTTGATTCGATTTGGTTTAATAAAATTGTTGATTGAGTTGATCATATTTCTTAATTTTCTTGAAGCTGAGGTTTTGTTCTTGCTATTTCTTTAAGCTGTCAGGTTTATCATTCATTGTTGTGTCCGGTATACACCCAAGCATTTCTAATCGATTGAAAGTGCTGTCAGGTTTACACCTAGTGTTGTCCGGTTTACAATTGTGTTGACAGGTTTACATTCATTCTTGACAGGTTCTTTGTAGTTGAGTGTGCAGTTGACAGGTTTACTTTCAAGTTGTGAGGTTACAATCTTATAGAGCTGTCCGATTTAAAACAGTAACAACAACAAGAAAAGGTTTAAAACAGGATTGTTCATTGTGTTGTTTAGTGTGCTGTTTGTTGTGCTTTGTTGGTAACAGCAGTGTGCAGCAGAAAGTTTTTGAAGGTTCTTAACAGTTGGATTGGAACAGAAAAGAAGAAGACTGTTTACAGTCTGTTTAGAGAGTTGTTTAAGAGCTGCTTTGAAATTCTTTGATTGCCTAGTATATAGAACCTGTTATACTCTGTTGGTGTGGAGAGAAGAAAGTGTCTGTGTTGATGTATTTGAAATATTGTGCAGCAGCAAGTTATACAGCAACAAGTTTTACATTGTTCGTTTCATGCATTGGAAGTAGTGTGCGGTTTAGGCAACTGGTTTTAAAACAGCAGCTTCACAGATATCTGTTGGGTGTGAATCGAGTTGTAACAACAAGAAATACAGCAGTGCTCTAAAGATTTAGCAACAACAGGTTTGGGATTAAAGGTTGTTTTGACAGCAAAGAAAGACAGCAGCAACAGATTCATAGCAGTTCGTATAGTTGTATAGTGTGCAGTTCGTATAGTTTAAAACAGCAACTAGCAGCTGCGTTGGTGTCGAGAAGAAACAAGACAGCAGCAGTAAATTCATAGCTATAAAGTTTGTAGATCTTGACAGCAATAGCATATACAAAACAGCAACAGCAACAACTGTGCTGTGTTTGTGATTTGATTTGAAACAATTTGCTGTTTTTGAGTTGTTTTCGTGCAGGTAGATTTGCTTTGAAACAACAAATTCCAGCAGCAGCGAAGTTGTTTGAATAAGCAGGTTTAAAGGACAAAACAAAAGTTGGATTTCTTCTTGGAATTCACTTTCATCTTGTCAGCAGTTTGTTTAAGTAGCAGTCTGTTAAGGTGACAGATTGAGCAACCATTTTGACAGCAACTCCACAGTAGCAGGTTGAAGAAGCAGCAGCATTGTAACAGATCAAGTCTGTAACAGTAGCTACAATCTGTTTTTACAGTTTAAATACAGATTTAAATCTGTTTGTGTTTAGACAGTATTGCAACCTTTCTTGCTGGTTTGAGTTTGCGTTTCAGTCTAAATCTGTTTGTGTTTAGACTGTGTGTACAGTTGTTAACAGCATAATTTGTTGTTTTGCAACTGTTAGTTTGGTAGCAGCAGGTAGTGTGCAGAGAAGACATCAGCAGCAGCAGTGTGTAATTTGCAGTTGCAGGTTGTTTTGAATTTTGTCCGTGAGTTAAGCAATAAGTGACTCACAACATTATAGCAAGTGCAGGAAGCAGTTTCACAGATAGCAGCTCAAGTGCGAAAGCAGCAACTGTGGACATTCTCAAGCTGCACAGTGAACTGTTTTGAGCATATTTGGTTTACTTTCTTGTGCTGATCAACTGTGGACATCTGTATTGTTTGATTTGGGCTTGTATCAAGTTTTTGAACTTGGATTTTTTTTTCGGACTGTTTTTATTTTCTTAGTTCACTTGTGTTTATATTTTTTTTGGATCATTGTATATTTGTTTTTGTGTGAGTTTTTCAGTGTTTGTGTTTTTCTGTTCTTTTTGAGCTTAAATGTTCATATTTCTTTTATCTGATTTCACTGCATAGATCCTTAACTGATCATTTTTTTTAAATGGCAGTTTTTTATACTAAAGAATATCGTGAGCTTAAAGAAAAGTATGCTCAAGTAGATTCTAGTCTTAGCAAGAGTATATCATGGTCAAATCATATGAATAGTATTCTTCAGAGAGAGAAAGAAGATAAGAGAATTTTGCAAGAAAAGCTGGATGAACTGATGAAAACCTGTGCTGATCCAGAAGAGACAGTTAGGTTAAATAAACAAGTTGAGGACTTAAATACTATAGTGAATAAATCTGAAAGTGAAATGATTGAAGTAAGAGAGCTGTTAAACTTAGAGAAAGAAAAAGTTTTGGAAGTGGAAAAGGTTTTAAATGATGAAAGGAAAGAGATAGAGATAGAAAGGAAGAGGATTATGGAAGTTGAAAGAAAGTTTGAAGCTGAACGAGAATCTTACGAGAAGAAAATTAACTCTCTAGAGCTAAACGCCAAGATGCTTCTACAGCAAATCTTGGATTTTGAGCAGCTTCTCATTCTGGAACGAGCCAAGAATGATAAAGAAAAGAAAGACATCTCCGAAGACTGTCAGAGCCAGGTCCAGAAACTATCTAAAAGCATTGATCTAAAGCAAAAGGCGTTAGACGAAGAGAAAAAGCAATTTGCTACATAGAAAAGAAATACTTCAAAGAAGTATACAKCAATTGCAAAAGAGCTTACTGAGAAGAGGAAGTGGCTTGACATMGCTTTGGAGAATGACAAAAGCAGCTCAGATGAAGAGAAGAGAGAGTTGCTAAATCAGAAGAAACAATTTGAAATGAATCAGAAGGAGTTAGAAGGTAAACTCCTGGATACTTCAAAGAAATTGTCTGATCTAAAGATAGACCTTGAAACTGAATTGAACATGAGAACTGAATTGAAAATTAAATATGATTTAGTTAGTGTAGAACGAGACCAACTTTTACAAAAAGTCAAAGACTTTTCTTGTGCTCAAAGCTCAACTGGTTCTCCTTCTCAGTGTAAAACCAGCTKTTATAATTGTTCATATTCGAACAGTTATTCAAGCAGTCCTAAATCTAAAGTTTCGAAGAACTACTCTCGTTCTAATCAGTACTATCAAGGATATGTCATTGAATCACCCAATTACTCTTCAAAGATGAAAAGCATATGGGTTAATAAGTCTGATTCTGCTTTATCTCATGCACCTGTTGGTACTAACAATCTTCCTTGCATTGTGAAGTCTACTAATGATTTGATTAATCTTAGCAAGAGAAGGATTTTGTGCTCAACATGCAGAACCAAATGTTTTGTCAATAACAAAAGGTTCAACAGGTGGCATGGTGATAACAATTATCAGAACAGTTGGAAAGGTAAKAACAGGTATGATCACAATTACTCATACGATTCATATTTTAATCCTGGTCATCCTGTTCATAGTGCTGAAAAGAATACATCCTATAGAAAGAAATGGTTTGGTAGTTACAACATACCCCAACCAAATTCTAACATATGAGGACCCAAGTCTGTTTGGGTACCAAAATCTACTTGATTTGGTTTTGCAGGTGTGTCAAGTTTATGCTGATCAGAATATCATTCCAATGATACATCTATGCAGGGGGAGTTGTGAATTATTTCAAACTAAGGCTTCTGAACACTTCAGTTCAGGACCCGTGCTTTACCGAGTGTGGTTTCTAAACACCCAGTTTAGAACCTGTACTTAAAATGTTTTCTTTTTCATTTTTGAGCTTAAAATGATTCATTACTTAAATCTATTTTCTAGGGGGAGTTTCCTTAGAAAGTTCAATAATTGSTTTTGGAAATTGATTTTTTTTTTAAAACGAGTACATTCTCCGAATAGGTATTTCTTGAGATTTTACTTGCGTAAATTCTCATCGTACATAATTCCAATACCTGTTTCAGCTATTCTTCAAACTGTTATTATCACGTCTCTTAGACGAAAATCATTTTCGGTGATAATACACTCGTTTGTATTCAACATTGTTTTCTGATATTGTTTCTTTGATTGATTCATATTCATTCATTCATTTTTTTTAATATCAGAATCTGTAAACTTGTTCTTACAGATCTTCATTCGTTTCTCTCAGACATACAGAATAATCGAATTGTTGTCGCATCATTCTTCATTGATTGTGCTTAAAGCCAAATTCTTTGATCAACTTTTATCTGATCATTGTGCTTTAATGAAATAATATTTTTGATCATCCATTGTGATCATATGTGCATAACGCAAACTTTTAGGAGGGACTGAGTGCTAATCAAAAATACCTCTATGGAATGTCAAAACCGACAGACCTACCCAAGAGGACAACCATATCTGAGTGAGCTTAGATACAAAGGGTTTGTGTGCCGAGACTAAAATGAAAAAGAGAGGGGTAGTTGTTGTGAGCTAAAAGAATTGA
>NC_037528.1:38291397-38293518 GCF_001531365.2 Cynara cardunculus var. scolymus | reverse complement strand
AGGTTCAGAGCCTAACTTGGCAGAGGGATCGAGTGGAGACTTTGGGCATTCTAGACCCGCAGTCTCTAACTTGGCAGAGGGATCGAGTGGAGACTTTGGGCGTTCTAGACCCGCAGTCTCTGTGAACCTCTCATATGCCTCTGAAGCATAACTTGGTTGTTCACTCAAGTGTGGAGGGGCAACGGATGCCTCTATAGGTTGTGACGAGTCCTTGGGTGAATGCACTCTTATTGTAAAACCAGCATCCTTTTGAGAGGATGTTGGAGTTGATTGTGGTTCCCGGGCTGTGCATTTGACAGAGGACGAAAGAATGTCCTCTGCGAGGTTTGCTGGTTTAGGGCTCAGCGTGTGCACGCCATGTTCAATAGGGGTTCCCTCTAGAACAGGGTCCCTAGAAATATGGGTAGCACTAGGAGGGGGCTAGGATGTGTGCCTTCGACATCTTTTACTCCCTCTTCTATCTCCAACTCTTCTTCTTCGTCGTCTATTACGACTTCTGTCCCCAAATCCGCTACCTTTGTGGGCGTTTTAAACTCTTGTTGGATGTGTAAGAGTACATCGTGTATCTGCTCTGTTGGGGACTCTTTGTGAACAACTTTGCGCAACCTTCTGCGCTTTGGAGCAGCCTCTGCGGTGCTTTCTTGGAGTACAGCCTCGGTGACCACAACCTCTACGGGTTGGGCCTTCTTTGATTTCTTCTTCTTTGGCTTTTGCAGTGGACTACTTAGACCCTCTTCTTCTGCGGGTCTCTTCTTCCTTTTCTTTTTCTCAGAAGAGTCAACACCCTTCTGAGTCTTCTTTGTCTTCTTTAGTGGGGGACTTGCTACTCTAGGTCTGTCCTCACTCACCTCTCTAGCCTCTGCTGGCTCCTCCATTCTTCCCTCAACCCTCATTTTTTGTACTCTCTCTCCTAAGGGGATACCTATGCGTGGAGGGGTTTTCAGGGACCGGCTCTGGTATCCTGTATCCACATCTGTACGCTTTCCTATCTCCGTGGCTAAGGTATTTGAGCATGGCTTTAGATAGAGGTCTTGGGCTTCTGTACCCTAGCTCATGCTCTATGGGATGGAACTCCTTCATTGGATACAGACGCGCATTAGGCTCTGCMGAGGGCAGCTTCTCTGCTAACATATCGCCAAAGACCAGACCAAAGAACCTTTGTAGAATTAGATTTGGATGATTTAGGTCCTCTTTGGCCTTCTTCTGTTCCTTCATTTTAGATTTCTCACCCCTCTGAGTAGTGCACTTCTTCTTGATTAATCCCACCATGTCTTTGAATATGAGTTGTGCGTAATCAAAAGGTAGGTTGAAATAGATTCCATATACGATGGAAAACATGGCGTGAGAGGCTTGGTCATGGCTGCCGACCTTCCCTGTTAGACAGCAATTCACGATCGAGAACAGAGTGTTCCAAATTGGGGGAAGGCCTTTTCGTTTGAATTCAGTCCTCTTAGCAATTTTTGTCTTGGCAGTGTAGGAGTGAAATTCAAGAAATTGGATCAATTCGGCGTCTGTTGGGGTTGGGGCGAAGGTATCCAAATTAAGTGTTTCCAAGGAGGGTAGACGGAGGGCTGTTCGTAGGGTATTCACATTTAGTTCCATTGGAACAAGCGATTTAACAGTCGGGTGTGAGGTATAACCTACAATGCTCAATCCTTAATTATCTAGAGTAGTGATATATGAGCTTAGCAAGAATTTGGTAATGTATGTTTCAGGGGTAGGTTTAATGGCTGAGAGAGCATAGTATAATGGATGGTTGCGAAGAATTTCAATGAGGGGATAGGTGAATTCAAGAAAACCAGATGAAGAAGGAGCGAAAAAATAATTATTTGGCTTATTTACCAGTACTACTTTCTCGTATCGATTTTGGAAAAATGAAAGAGCATGAGACGTTAGAGCTTGGGATTGGGTTACTTTGTTGTCTCTTGAGACATTTGCAGATTGAGCGGAGGCAGAGGAGCTGGAAGACATAATTGCAGGTTTTGGCCGGAAAGCTTGTTCGTCGGAGTAGGGAGTATTGTAAAGGTTTACGTTTTGGGTGGAAAGGGTATTTATAGTGAGGGATTTGAAAGCGAACAGTTTATTGGGAGAAATAACGTGATGAGTGGCTATAGGGTGTGA
>NC_037528.1:38290095-38291297 GCF_001531365.2 Cynara cardunculus var. scolymus | reverse complement strand
TTCAACGTATGCAACATGCTTAAAGGTAGTTGTACCGTTGGATAATATACCAAAACCTTTGGTATATCCTTTTCCATTTCCACCGAAGGTGACAGAAGGTCCTCTTTCTTCCTTGAATTGAGATAAGAGAGATTTGTCTCTAGTCATATGTCCTGAGCAGCCACTGTCCAAATACCATATGCTTTTGATAACCTGAGTAGAAGAAGAAGATGGCTCTGAGAAGGTGGATGCTTCAGAAGATCCTTCATCAACATTAAAGGCTATCATGCAGACGTAGGCTTTATCTTCTTCATCAGAAGATGATTCATCAGATGATTCAGCCCAGTCATGCCCTTCAGCAACAAGACCTTTAGACTTGTGCTGGTTTTTCTTCATCTTCTTGTACTTCTCCTTTAGTTTAGAGTACTTCTCATCTACGGTCCTGAAGGAGGAAGGAGCTTTAGAGGATGGCGTCACAGTCTTCTTCGATCTGCATTCACCTGCAAAGTGTCCAGGCCGGTGACAATTATAGCAGACAGCTGAAGCCTTGTCTATTCTTTCAGACTTTGGCTTCTCCCTAAGGGATAGCTGAGGAGATCTGTGGAATTTACTCTTATTGGTGAACCTCCTAAATGACTTAGTTAAGAGTGCCAAGGACTCATAAAAATCTGTTAAAATAGATTCTGGAATGTCCTCAGAAGAGTCCATCTCCGTGATGACCACGGGACGTAGAGAAGAAACAAAAGGAGTAGAAGTATCAATTGAAGAAGATTCAGAGATCAAAGCTAAAGGAGAGCTTTTCATTTCCCTGGATTCTTTTACAAGATTCCTTTTCAGTTGACGAGATTGCTCATGGTTAAGCAGAATCCCGTATAAAGACGAAAGAGAAAGAGTGGACATGTTATTTGACATCTTAAGACACATGGAAAAGGTGTCCCAAGACTCAGGAAGRCATTCTAGAAACTTAGTCAAAGTTTCAGAATTAGAATATTTCCTGTCGACAGCTCTAAGATCCAATAAGAAGGCAATTAAAACGTTGATGTACTTCAGACAGCGTCTCGGACTTTCCACAGAGAAATCTTTCATACTGTCTTACTAGATTGATCTTTCTAGTCTCCTRAACCTGAGTGGTTCCTTCATATTGGACACATAGAGTATCYCATATGGATTTAGAAGATTTGAGTTTCATCACAGAGTGATAAATCTCATCAGGAAGAGACATA
>NC_037528.1:38285270-38288232 GCF_001531365.2 Cynara cardunculus var. scolymus | reverse complement strand
TGGCCTGAAACTTTGTATAAACCTTGTTTGAATAGAAAAAGGTTTAAAAGTGGCACTATGTTAATTTAGTTAATATAAACCTGTTTAGAGTTGATGTATTATTTACAAGCAGAAGTTATTAGCTGGGAATGTGAAAGGTATTAATATTGTGTTCTTACTTGTTCATATATTTGTTATATATATGAAAAGTTGTTTTATATAAAAGTTTCGGTAATTTTCACCCTGCAATGACTTTAATAGGGCAACTCACTAGACCTTTCGGTCTAACCCTCGCTTTGTGATTTTAAATATGTATTGCAGGAAGTGCTGACGGTAAGGGGAAGGGAAAAATGTAATATTTTCCCTATATGATTATCTGCGTGAAGATTTATTGTCATCTCATATAGTTTTGATAGATGTAATTGGATTAGTGCAAGAATTGTATTTTGAATTTTGGATCATGTATTTTATGCTGGTAATTTCTTGTACTAAGGGACCTATGTGGTGTATAAATATGTATTTCTATGTATGAAGTATATGTTACATGTAATGTGTGGTAAGGGGTGTTACAGTTGCTTTTTGTACTTTTAAGCATTAACCATTCAATTACAATCCAAATTCCCAAAATCAAATATGAAATTCAATTAAAACACAATACCCATCAAAATTTAAGTTTTTTTTATAGATCACAAATGAAAACTTGTTCCTATCTACTACACTAAACACAATCTGCAACTAAGAATCATTGAGGATAATAAGATGGTCGATATTTGGCTGCCAACTCGTTTGAATTATCAAAATAACCTGACTTTTGTCTGTCTACAATCCACATTATTTTACAAATAGGCACTATGATTGTCTCACCAAGTGCATTATGTATGAGTGTTGTGAAAGGGCATTGGAGTAACATTGGCTTTGTCTACAAATATATTGAAGACTAGCTCAAAGCATTTAGTACTACTTTCTCATTGATGGTGCATTTTAAGAACTTGATAGGGCATTGGAACAACATTGGCTTTGTCTACAAATACATATTGAACACTGTTGTTTTCAAAACACTGTTATTTCTCTATGACAATGCATTTTATTACATCAATGGAAGTATACTTAAGCATTGTCTAAGAGAAGTCACGTTAAGCTTTTTCCAAGTAGCAATGAAAGTACACTTAAGCACTGTCTAAGAGAAGTCACTTTTAGGACCTACCATATTCAGAGTTTTAGTTTTCATTTTCTTTTATCCCATATATATATATATATAAAAATTAAACTTGCACCCCTATTGTACTATACAAATTTCTAGGAAATAAACTAGAATGATGGGTTCAAGTATGAATGATAGTGGGTTATATCTGTGATATGCTCAAAGATAATATTCATATCACTCTAAATTCTTTATGTTTCTTTATCTTCAGGATGACATCTTCATCAATATCTACAACAATATCTTTCGAGATACAATACATAGGTGTTTTTGTATTTTGGTTACTTGAATATGCTAATGGGTTGAGAATTCTTTTTGAAGCTTTTGACATTAGCAACATGGAATACATTGATTTTGTTGCTTTTTTGAAGAATGAAACACACACACACTGTGTAAGAACGTACATTTTTTGTATTCCTAGTAAGGGCTTAGAAAATGGTTTAAGAAAGCTTAAATGCAATGTGGATTTTAAGAGTTTTATTGAATATGGGCTCAAAAGTAGGGAGATAATTGATGTGTATTTAGATGACATTGCTGAAGAGATAACAAAGTACTTGAGACAAGATGGTAGTGATAATGATAGTGATAGTTCATCTAGTGATAATGATGATGTTTCTGATGCTCCTTATTTAGATCACATATCCGAAAGTGAAGATGAAATAATTGAATTTAGACAAAAAATTGGGCGTGGTTTCATGACACAAGAATATATTGGAGAAGAGCATGATAATGTGAGAGAAGAAGATTTGATGGTTTTTGAGCATGAAAAGTTTTGAATGATCTTAATGTGGAGTTAAAAAGGGATAATATTGTTGAGACCAATATAAATAATGACGATGAAGAGCATGATCTCTCACAAGAAGGTGGAAAATATCCAATGCATAATCCAAAAACACATTGGAAGATTATGAAACCTATACTAAGTGAGAGATATGAAAGCCCAACACAACTCAAAGAATGTGTTGGTCCCGTAAGGGTCTACAAGAAGAAAAACAGTTTGTAGAAGGGGAGTGAATACAAACACAATATTTTCACATTTTAAAATATATATTGATAGAGAAGATCAATACAAATTTTACAAGATTGTTTGCGGAAAGATAAGGTAATAAAAACATATCTAAACAATCTTTGGTTACACACAAAGCTTTAGCAATTACAAGAAAAGAAGTTGCTAAAAGAAAGATCCTTTACTTAAGCTAGAAGATGCTTGAAGTAAGAATAAGGTTAGAGAGAGATGTGCGCTCTCTACATGGAGAAGAAAAACTTCTATTTATACCAAGTGCATTAAATGATCATTTAATGCAATATGGTAGGTTTAGAGTGCGTGTCAAACCTTAAGACGAAGGCTTGTCCTTTGCTATAGTGAATAGTACAAAAACACTATTTTTGAGCAGACATCCTTACCTAAAGTTGGTGGACAAAGAGTCGACTAATCGGCTCCGTACCGTACTAACTTTTGTAAGGGTATGGGTTTGTCTTTTGTGTGCACAAGGACAARACAACAACAATCGTGCTAAGCAAGCTTCCTTTGATCGCTGAATGCTGGAATGACCTGAAGGTCTCATCATCATTCGCTGAAGCTAGAGCAGTCTTCACACATATATAGACAGGCTTGTAATCACAGAATACCGTTTCAGATCACATACTCGTCGGTTTCTAATCTTCAGTTTCAATGTTCGACGTTTACTGAAGGTTCTTTGGTGTGAGTGTTGTCTTCTTGAAGTATTGTTGTCTCTGATAGATTTACAATGCAAGTTCTTCAGCGATCACTGAACATACTCA
>NC_037528.1:38229402-38281697 GCF_001531365.2 Cynara cardunculus var. scolymus | reverse complement strand
GTTCTTGGCAGCCATCTGTATTTTGTTAAAGAAATAACATAAACAGGAAGATATAGGGTTAGAAATGTACCAAGAGTATAGAAAAAGTTTTTAAAAAAGGAAAAACTTCTTTTGAAAAACAATAAAAAATAGGGTTTTTCAAGTATTATGTGTATAAAGAAATAGATTTGTTAATCAAGAAGGAAATGATTAAAAATCTTTACARTTTAATGCATTAAGAGAACAAGGTTCTTAAAGATTAAACACATTTCTTAAAACATAGAAGAAAAGAAGATTCTGACCTTTTGAATGTAAGAGGAAAGGTCGAAAAAGAGGGTTTGAAGAGAGTTCTAGCTTTGGAGAAAATATTAGCAGAAGTTCGTCTAATGATTTTGAAAGCTTAAAGAGAAAAGTGAAGAAGAAATCTCATATTTATAGGTAAGAGTAGAGAGAGAAGAAATATGAGAGAGAGAAAAAGACGACGGTTCAAAAAGTGGTCATGACGAATAATGTGCCACATTCTCATCCACGATTGGATGATATTTAATGAGGTAGCATAATGACAGGTCATTTTGTGCGTCTCAAAGCGTCGCTATTAGAAAACAGAGAATGTCGTCATAAAGACGATGCATTTATTATTTTCTTTTAAAAACAAAAAATGTTTTTAAGAATATTAAGAGTCATTCAGTTAAAAAAATATTGAAAGACTTCTTTTAAAACAATTTATCACTAAAAACGAGAAAGTATTCAGTGATGGTTTTAAGACATCATGTTTTAGTGAAGAGAGTCACTGAAACTGACATTTAAAAACTTTTGATCACTGAAGAAAAGAGTTAGTGATCGTTTTAGATTTTTAAGATAAAGTATAAAGATATACTTTAAGATGTGGTGAGTGTTGAGAATCACTGAGACCACCTTTTAAAACATTTTATCACTGAAAAAAGAGAGTATTCAGTGAAGGTTTTAAGTTTTGAAGAGAGAAGAGTAATCATACCTTAAGAGAGTAGATATATTTACTCAAGAGTAGATATATTTACTCAAGAGTTCAGTGTTAAGTATTGAGCACTGAATCATTTCACTTACTGAGTGATGTTTAATGACTGAAGGTTCATCTTCAGTGTTTAACATTCCCAATTCGCTGATCAAGATATTAAATCTTGTCTCATCAAGAGGCTTGGTGAAAAGGTCAGCGAGTTGATACTCAGTTGGAACGAAGTGAAGTTCAATATCACCATTCATAACATGATCACTGATAAAATGATATCGGATCTCAATATGTTTGGTCTTGGAGTGAAGAACAGGGTTGTTTGCAATTGCAATGGCACTTGTGCTATCACAATAAATAGGAATCTTTGAAAACTGAAGATCGTAGTCAAGTAACTGATTTTTCATCCAAAGAATTTGGGCACAACANGAACTGAAAATACAGAAACACAAATACAACGTGAAAGAGAAAAGGGATTATCATCAAATCACTGATAGAGAGGATCAACAATAAGTCTGCAGATTTAGACTTAGTCTTGTAAGCACAGTTCAGATCTCTAAAGATAAGTCTGCAGACTTTCATACTTGGCCCAAATTGATTTAATAAAACTTCTATGATATTTAGGACAATTTTGGTCCTAACAGTTAGTTTTACAAATATTGATTTATAAACTTGATTTAGTGATTTTCACCCTGTAGTTGCATAAAAGGGATTTTTTAGTATACCTCAAGGTCTAACCCTCATTTTGTGTTTCAAAATTATGCATTACAGGTCGGGCTCAATCAAACGATAAGGGAAAAGGGAAATTGTGAGATGTCTTATATACTTACATAGGATGTGGAGGACATCATACTTATTTGTGGTCTTTTTGAAATACTTGTTACATATACAAGTTTTGTATATGGATTTGGTGGAAATTTTTGGTAGCTACTTTTATAATGTAACTTTTGTATATTTGGGACCGAATATGTAAATTTGTATTTCTCGATATATGAAATACTTGGTTATATGCAAATGTGATTCTCGGGTGTTACAAATATAGTAAGAGATATCAGCATCCACACCCTCAAGAAAATAGAGACATGCGATTTTCCTAGAGATTAAATTCGTCCCTGCTAAATTTGGAAGGTTTGGCAAAAGAGCCATTGTCGTGAAAGTTGGAGTGATCCAATCATGCCTCTGTAGGTTGTTACATCTATAGATTTTCCTGATGGATCAGCAAATAACTTAGCTCCTGTAGCCATTGGTGTTCTCATCGATGATGAATTTGAGATAGAGTATTTCTTTAGAATGTCAATCACATATTTGGACTGATTGATGAAAATTCCTTCTAAAGTTTGTTTTATTTGAAGACCAAGGAAGAAGTTGAGTTCTCCTATCATACTCATCTCAAATTTGCTTTTCATCAGCTCTGAGAATTTTTTGCAAAATTTAGCATTTGTAGAACCAAATATGATGTCATCCACATATATTTGCACAAGTAAAATATCACCTTTGTGCTTCTTGAGAAAGAGAGTTGTGTCGATGGTACCTTTTTCGAATCCATTGGCAGTGAGAAAGGTAGAGAGTGTATCATACCACGCCCTGGGTGCTTGCTTCAGCCCATATAGAGCTTTGTCCAGAAAATAGACATATTTTGGATGCTTTGGATTTTCGAACCCAGGGGGCTACTATACATATACTTCCTCTTGAAGTTTTCCATTGAGGAAGGCAGACTTGACATCCATCTGATAGACCTTGAAACCTTTGTGTGCTGCATAGGCGAGGAATATCCTGATGGCTTCAAGTCTTGCGACGGGAGCAAATATTTCATCGTAGTCAATCCCTTCTTCCTAGCAGTAGCCCTTGGCAACAAGCCTAACCTTGTTCCTTACAACTATGCCATCTTCATCCTTCTGTTTCTGAATACCCATTTGGTTCCTATAGTTGTCTTCCCTTTTGGTAGAGGCATGAGGGACCATACTTTGTTTCTCTCAAACTGGAGTAGTTCCTCTTGCATAGCATCTATCCAGTTTGGATCTTGTAGGACTTCAGAAATCTTCTTTGGTTCGATCATGCTCAGAAAGTTGGCGAAGAGGCATTCATTTGACGTAGCAGATCTTGTATTGACACCGGATGATGGAATACCAATGATTTGGTGATGAGGATGGTCTTTTGTCCATTTGGTGCAAGATTGAGGTTCTGGAGCAACAGGATGCAGTTCTTCATTGACTGATGGAACTGCTTGCTTCCCCTCAAAGAGATCATCTCCAGAGTGATGCTCTAGTTCTGAAGACATAGAAGAAGTAGAGGGTGAAGTAACATGAGTTTCAAAAAGAGTTGTACCTTTAGCATTGAAGACTTCATGTTCTTCATCGGCTCTGGAAGAGGGTTCTTCAATGGGTGCTTGTCTAGAGACTACTTCTTCGAAAATGTCTTCAAATAGATGAGCTAACTCTGATTCATTGGGTTTTCTCAGTGATGAATCAAATGATCTATGTGATAGCCCGAGTCCTGAACTGCTGTGTCCAGAAGTCATTGGTGAAGAGTCATCAAAGGACACATTGATGCTTTCGATGATGATCTTTGTCATTCTGATGAACACTCTGTAGGCCTTGGCAGTTTGAGAGTAACCCAGAAATATTCCTTCATCAACCTTCTTGTCGAACTTGCCAAGATATTCCTATCATTGAGTATAAAACATTTGCACCCAAAGACATGGAAAATATTTGACATTTGGACGTCGTTGGTTTGATGAGTTCATATGGTGTCTTCTGGTGCCTCTTGTTGATGATTGATTGGTTCTGGGTGAAGCATTCAGTGGAAATGGCTTCGGCCCAGAAGGTGATGGGTAACTCAGATGAAGCAAGCATGGTCCTTGCTGCTTCTACTAGGGTTTTGTTCCTTCGCTCTACTACTCCATTTTGCTGTGGAGTTCTGGCTGCTGAAAAGTTCTATGAGATGCCTTCAGTGATGAGATATTCATCAATTTTAGCATTTTTGAATTCTGTTCCGTTGTCACTTCTAACCTTGATAAGTTTGCGTTGTAGAAGCACTTGGAGCCTTTTCATCACCCCGATGAGGAGGTCAGGAACGTCTGATTTCTTCTTTACGAATTCAACCCATGTGTATCTGGAGTATTCATCAACAAGTACGAGAATGTACTTCTTTCCCGAGAGGTTTTGTGTAGAGATAGGCCCACAGAGGTCGATGTGGATCATGTCCAAGGGCTTGGAGCAGGAGGTTTCTAACTTAGTTCTGTGGGAGGCCCGTTTTAGCTTCCCCACCTCGCAGGCTGAGCATAGGTGATCTTTTTCAAAGTTGAGATCAGGAATCCCCATGACCAGCTTCTGTTTGGCTAACTTCTTCAAGACATCAAAGTTTAGATGTGAAAATTTCTGGTGCCATAGCCAATTTTCATCACTCTGACAAGGCAGAGTGTGTCTTGTCCCACAGAGGAATGAAAGTATAGAAGATAAAGGTTTCCTTCTCTCTTCGCCTTGATGATGGTTTGGTCGGGCTTTTCATGATGCAGAAACCTTTGTGAAATCTGACTTCAAGACCCTTGTCACATAACTGACTTATGTTTAGTAAGTTGTGCTTTAGACCTTCAACATAAGCCACTTTGTCGATGGAGATGTTGCCTTTGATGAGACCGTATCCCTTAATGGTTCCCTTGCTGTTGTCTCCAAAAGTAACAAAGCCTCCAGATTTTTAGATGAAGGAGGACAACTGACTTTTATCACCAGTCATGTGCCTGGAGCAACCTGAATCCATATACCATGGTTGCACATGCTGGTCCTGCAAGACAAGTTAAGGGTTTTTAGGTATCCATTTCATAATGGGTCCTCGTTTGTTAGTTGGGGATACGACCTTTTTCTTTTCATCAGCCCTCTTGGAATTGGGCTGATATCCATTTTCCTTAGTCTTTGCAGACTTGGGTTTATTTTCATCGCCCTTGGCCTTTGTAGGCTTGGGTTTTTTCACGTTATCATAAGTTTGAACATTGTTGTAGCGATAAACGTGTTTAGAAAATATGCAGCGATGATTTAACATGTGATTTCTCAGGTTTTGTAAAAGAGTTAAACATTGGCAGTTGGGAGTTTTTGGACAAGAATGTTTAACTTTCTTTTTATTCGATGGAGAAGAAGTAAAAACAGAGGATGAAAATTATGTCCTAGCATTGGTTGTTTTTACAAACTTCCTATCTAGTGCAGATTTTTTATTTGTAGGGGCAGGCGTGGGCTTTACTTCTTTCCTAAGGATGGACTTCTTTTCTTCATCTGAAAGAGAAGAAAAGTGTAGGTTAGAATTTTCAGAGGCAGGGCACTTCTGTTTCTGTTCACGAGTAAACTTAATGAATTTAGATGGAGGGTTTGGGCCTTGTGAAGTACTGTTAGCAGACTTAACATTATTCAGTTTTTCTTTTCCTTTGTCTGAAGCTTTCACAGGTTCTGGAATATCATATTTCATTGGAGCTTTGAAAGTTTGAGGTTTCTTATCCTCAATGATCTCTAGTGATTCACAAACTATTTCTTCTTCAAAGTCAAAATCAAGAAAGTCTCTTGCAGATTTCTCAAAATCAAAATTTTCATGGATGTTTTTGGGAGTGATGGGTTATGAGATTGATGGTTCAGAGTGATCTGTTGGGAGTTCCATCGCTTATGATTTCTTAGATGAACTTCTAATGTCACTTGGTTTGTTCATCGATCCATCAGATGATGGTTCCTTACTAAGATTCTCTGTTCCATTAACAGCACTTGCTGATGAACTTGTGGGATTGATAACCAGAGGCTCTAGTTTAACCATAAAGTTTCCATCAGTCTCTGGTTTGGAGGCATCATCCTTTTCATTAGAATTCTTACATGTGTTGCTCTCATACACCACATTCTCAAAGTCTTGCCTCAAGAGAACAGTTTTTCCATCAACTTTAACCCTTTTGAAGTTTGCTTTGGGTTTTGGGAAAAAGTTGGGTTTTTGAATACATCCAAGTTTGAAAGTGGATTCAAGGGTGGATTTCTTGGTTTTGATGAAAGAGTCAAGATCATTGAATCCAATCCCTTGGTAATCCTTTTGACCATTAAGTTTTTCATAAACATTTTGGGCATCTTTGTATTTCTTCATCAGGAGTTCATTGGTTTGAAGCTTCTGATGAAGAATCTCCCTATCCTTTTGGAAGAAATCCTTAAAAGCCACTGAATTTAGTCTTTCTGCCTTAGATTCTTTTAAGGACTTTACTTTTTTCTCTAAATCTTTGGTTATCCTTTTGTTTAGATCTAGAAGTTTTTCTTCCTCTAATTTTATAAGCGATGCAATGCGAGTTTTTTCTTTTACCAATTCAGTCTTTTCTTCTGTGAGAAGATCAGTCTCTCTTTTGTAGAAACTGACTTCTTTTTCAGCTTTTAACCTTCCAGATTTTTCAAAACTTAATTTTTTTTGAGTTTGAGAAAATCTTCTGAAAATTTCATGACCCTAAACTCTAGCTTTGATGGAGCAGAGTTGGTTTCATCAATGGAAGGGTCACATACCTGGTCATCGGAGTCAGAGGCGGATTCTGCACTGGACCTGGCCATGAGGCATATGAGTGCCTTGTCTTCTTCATCAGACGAAGAATCAGACACCCAATTTTCTTTTTCAGCCATCAGGCTTCGCTCCTTAGGATTGTACTTGTATTTATTTTTGTAATAATCAACATCCTTTACCAGTCATCCTCTGCATTCTTTTGAAAAGTGGCCTATCTTCCCACATCTATAGCAGCGAAGACCATATTTTCTTCCGTCTCCTTCTCTTCTGTCCTCTCTTCGTTCATTTATTTCTTCTCTTCTTTCATCCTTCTGATGAAACTTCATCGGCTTCTGATCATATGAAGGCTGGTACTTCTCCCTTCTGGAGTCTCTTCTTTCATAAGGCTTCTTGACAAACTTCTTCTGGAACTGTTTAGTTATCAAGGCCAGAGACTTGGCAAAGCTTTTATGTCATCATCAGAATCAGATGGTTCTTTTTCGGATTCTGACTCCATTACTAGTGCCTTCTTATTTTTCCTTCTGTGTTCTCTGGTGGAGCTCCTTGTAACTTCTTTTTCTTCTGCAGCAAGAGCAAGGGGTCCGCCGATGGACACCTTCCTCTTCATTATATCTTTCTCTTGAGCAGTAAGAGTTCCATAGACGTCATGAAGCGACCAACTATCTAAGTTCTGATTTGCTTGGAGGGACATCGACAGTTGAGTCCACTCATCACTGAGACTTTTGAGAAACAGAACGTTGTTTTCTTCTTTTGTCCTAGCGATGTCATTTCGGCGACATTGATTAATCAATGTGTTGAAACGATCATAAGTCTTCTGAATCGGTTCATCAGGTAGAGCCTTGAAATTATTGTATTCGTTGAGGCATTGCGCCCTACGATTTTTCGTCGTCTTCACACCTCCTTCCAGTTGGCTCGCCAGTTCATCCCATCTCTCTTTTGCTGTTGCACAAGCACCGAGAGATTGGAAGATGTCTTTTGGAATGACCATAATGACCAGCCTCTTAGCCTTTATGTCTGCCTTTACACGCTCAAGGTCGTCTTCATCCCAGTTCTTCTCATCTTTTGCCATGTAGTAAGCAGCAACTTCTGCAGTAGTTCTTGTTCAGGGACTCTTGGAACAAGAGTCTGAGGAACATACGAGCCTTACAAGACGGATCTGAGGAGATTTCTGTCCATCCCCTCCAGGAAGTTTACCATCCTTATCCTCCATTGTGGATACTCTTCTCTTTGAAGAGTTGGAGGTTTGGTGAGGGAATCCACACTATATGCAGAATTCCAGTTAGCCATTTAGAAGTTTTTGAAGAGAAAGAACACGCTTTTTGGAGAAGAAGATTATGAATTCAAATGAATGAAAATTGAGAGATTATTGATCGTATTTGATTGAAAAACAATCAATTTGCTCTGATACCAATTGTTGATCCCAGATCTCTCAATAACACGAATATTCAAGTTATGAATAACCTAAATATATCGTGTGGATGGAAAAATAGTGAAGAACACACAAGAATATTCAAGAACGTATTTGAGTATCAAATGATTCACTATTATTCAAATGATTGGTTGGAAAGCGTAAACGATTACAAGAATGATAAAGCCTATTTATACTAGTAATCTAATTATGGAGATTGCTATCTATGGAAGATATTTAGCAAATCTCTTATGAAAGGAAAGCAATCTAGAATTATGGAAACTAAATAAAGCTAAGTAAAGTAAGGGGAATCTAGCTGTCGATTTGTCATCTCCAGTTGTCTTCTAGATGGCATGTTCAACCATGAGTCTTGTGGTCTTCTTGATCGAATACCTCTGGTTGAATTGTTATGGAAAACTCCAAGTGTTGGTAACCATAGGGGTTATGGAGATGCGCATTTCATCGCACCTATGGACCTTCATCGCATCTCTGGTTGTATTGGGCACTTAGACTTTTTTCTTAAGAGTCTTCCATCGGCCTTCTACTCTTTCACACTTGTATGTTTTTCATTACTTTTACAAATATGAGTGATGGGGTCTAACAGATAGTAAGGAATCGCCAAGGACTCTTCAGCTATCCCTGAGTCTTGGTTTGATTTCACACTTGATGTAGACAATCGTGTTCTCACTGAGTCCACTTCAGATCACGGAATGACTTATCTCATTCTTCAGCTACTTCTTCGACATCACTAAAGGTTCCTTTAGTGTGAGTTTTGTCTTTAATACATGTTCAACGATCACTGAAACTGAACAAAAATAGAACAAAGTATTTTTTACTAAGTCTAAAGGGTCATCATCAAATCACTGAGAGAGCTTAGATCAACACGTCTAAAAAAACAATAATATTTTTTTTCTTCAAGTCTGTCTGACATCTGATCTATGAAAGGTAAAGGAAAATGGTGTGTTTGGTAGCCTTATTCAGTCTACGTTAATCCATACAGATCCTCCAACCAGACACGACTCTTGTAGGAATGAGCTCACCCTTCTCGTTTGAGATTACAATGACACCTCCCCTTTTAGGGACACACTGTATAAGGCTTACCCATGAGCTACTCGCGATTGGGTAGATTATCCCAACGTCCAACCATTTTAAAATTCTTCTTTTTCACAACTTTCTTCATGATAGGATTTAATCTTTGGGGTTCAATGGAAGTAAAACTCTTATCTTCTAAGATGATTTTGTGTTGACAAATGGAAGGGCTGATACCTTTAAGGTAGAGATGGTACATTCTGTAGCCTTGGTGTGCATTTTCAACAAATTCACCAACTGCTCTTTCTGATATGTTTCTAAGGTAGATGAGATAATGACAAGTAAATTTCCCTCTTCTTTTAGAAATGCATATTTCAGGTGTGAAGAGAGTTGTTTCAACTCCAGGTCGGGTGGTGACTCAACAGATGTGGATATATGGTTCTTTCTAAAAGCAGTAGTGTACTGCAACATGGTGTTCTTACTTTCCTCTTCATATTTTATTTCCTTAACAACCTCAGTCTTGCTTAAGTCTAACATTGTTCCAACTCATTCTTTATGGCACAAGACTCAATGACACTCAAGATAGAACACTCATCTCTTTCATCGGGATATTTCATAGAATTGAACACCACTGTTGACAACAAAGAATGTCAATGTTTGCGATAGATTTTGATGAACGATGTTTTGAAACATTACCACATCATCACCTAGCTTAAATATCTCATAACTCAAAGGATTTTCATAAAATAACCTAAAACCACTATGTAAATTTAACTTTTTTCACAACACTCTTAACCAAATCAGAATGTGTTATTGGCGAAGGTAAAGATAATGTACATTTGGGCGCTCCTAACTTCATATACTCTATAACACCATTTATCATCTCTAACAAACCACCACTTTGAACATACATGGAACCATTATAACTTTGACGTAATTTCATATTTGTGTTAAAGATTGTGATGGTAGATTGTGTTAAGAGTTGTGAGAGTAGAAGAAGGATACTTCAAAATATAAACTACATTTTTGGAAGATGATACTATAAGAGAATATATATTACATTTGGTCAAAAAAAATACGAAATAGAAGTCAAGAATTGCCCAAATGTGTGTCGAATCGGTCATAGAGTTTCAAACCAACCCTAAAATACATCAGAGTTTGTCTCCGGTAGAAGACAAATTAAAGGTAAAAATAGGCTAATGTGGACAAATTTTAGATAAAGGGGACGATCTCCGTACCAAATTGGAAAAATCGTCCTCTAGAAACCAAAATCATCCGACCCCAACAAATTTTATGTCCATTTTACGAGTAAAATGTGAAAAGGGGTCATTTTATTAATATAGGCTATAAAAGTACTCATTTTTAACTAATTTCCTTTTAACCATTGTAATTAGGAGATTTTAGCACGAATAGGTTACGACTGCAAAAGCTGTTTTTAATACTTCTAACAAATATGGTACTATAGATAATTTCCATGCCCAACCAGCAAAATAATCCTCCGTTCGACGGACCTCAGGGTGGCTTCCTCACCGCAGGCTCTGCTTCCTCCCTTCCACTCAACTATTCAAACACAAATGCTTACGAGCTGAAAATGGGTTGCTGTCAGTTCTCAAATCATCTACTTAACAACTTCTGCAGAACTCTCTACTGCTGCAGGGGGAGTTTTTCAACGAATCACTGGGCCAGAACACCTCATCATCTCGTTTCTTCTTCACGCATACGATTTGCCAAGGTATTTCCCACAAGTTGACGCTTATACTTTTGGTGATTGATGCGGTACTCGGTTCATTATTGAGAAACTTTGATTATTTGTCTTCAATCGATGTAATGTAATGTTACCTTCTATATTGAGAGCAAAAGTAAGGATGTTGTTAACTTCACAGTTTTGTTTCGGGGATTTTGGGGGTCAAACATGATATGCGAAGTTTCTTTCTGAAAGACCGAATGTAAAGTTAATATGCATTTTGTTGTGAAGCTAACAACTATAGAGTTCGATATTTGTGTAATGTTGTTATCATATTTCTACAAAAATTGAGAAAACCATCAGGTTTGCAATTGACAACCCATCAGTAATCGAATTAGAGGTAATTAGAAAGGCCATATCTGGTGATTATACCACTGGTTTTAACATCTTGGTCAGTGAGCTTGAAGTTTCCTCAATTATGCTTATAGAAAAATGTTAATCGGTCATCAGTGGCATGAAAATAAGCTTCTAGATCAGAGAGAGAAAGCAGGGTGCAAGGAAGGAACCGAGGAAGGAGGTTATTATTCTTGTTAAATCATGTATGATGCTCCTGGAAACATGTTTATGAAAAATCCAGTTTGTTAACTACTATGAAACATAAAGCAGACAAACTCGACATGTCCTTGAACTTTCTAAGATAGCAAACTCGTTGATTACTTGCCACTAACATACACATAAACTTTGATTAATTGCTTGATAGCTCCCAATGACTCTTGTCGTCGTTTACATGTGGCCTGATCTTGTACCAATAGGACCTTGTAATGTATGTTGTCTGGGGGGCCTATTTCAACGTCTTGCTACTAGTTGGTGTGGTGAGTATTATGCATACTCCCAAAGTGTAATATAAAATTGAGAATGCAAAGCATGTCTTAAAGCCTATGCTTTAGTTAGTTGATAAAAAGGAAGGCCAACTCCATGTTTTGTCCGGTTCGAACGAGGATGTGAGCAAGTGGCAAAAGCATTGTTAGAAGGACACACAAAGGAACAAGGACTTTGGTCATAGGTATTCGATAAGAATTTAACCAACTTATCTCACGACCTACTATTCTATATCCTTCTACTGGGACTCTATGGTGGGCTTGAAACCTCGTGCTTCATCTTCAATTCCCATAGCACTTTTCTCAGGGCATTGCTTGTTAGATCATCCATAAAGAGAGACTAGTTTCGCTTCTGGTCTATCTTTACTTATGACCGTCTAGGGAGAGCTTGAATTCATGTCAAAGGGTTGATCAAATGGTGAAATTGATCCAGGCTCTATGTCTTGTTTCGTCTTCCTCTTAGAATATGTCATTATGTTCTCTCGAGGTAGAATTGGAACTCCCTTAGACCAAGAGGGCTTGGAATTGGATGGATGTGGGGACTTTGGATGAGAAACATTGGATGGAGAGGAAGACTCAAGTAGTATAACAACATGAGTGGGCTCAGTTGCCAACTCACTAGGTGTGTTTACAAATAAGTCAAATAATGTTTATAAGAATTTTGTTTCCAAGGCCTATGTTCATGTTCATTCTACTCCAAACTAGAGATGCACAAGGCTCGAGCTTTTTCATGATTGGGCCTAGGCCTTCCAAGCTTGCATAGAGTAAGCAAAAAAAAGAGACCTGGCCTTCAAAAGGCCAGGTCGTGGTTTTCCGGTTTTTAACTGGCGTTGGCATTTTCTAATTGTCTAACTTTAACTTAGTTGAAGTTAATTACTAACATTACTAACATTAAAACTATAAAAAATAAAAACATAAAATTGTATCTAAAATATATTAATCATTTGCACTTTGATTACAAAAAATTGAAACCGTACGTCATCATCTGGGTTTTGAAATCTTTGATCTTCAACCTTAGTTAATTAGGTTTTAAAATCTTCTAATCTTTGTTTTTTAGTTGCTTGAACAGCTCTTAGAATCGTTTATAATCTTCTTTTTTTAATTCTTCATTAGGGTTGGGCTGTTCGCCCATTAAAGCGGGCATTTCCTGCGCAGCTTAGGTGGAAGGTGAAGAAGGCCTCCTTCCGGGGGGGTCCAATCAAAAAATTTATTTTATTAGAAGGATTAAATCCTTTACCTTTCTTGACTACTCTTGGGTTTCATCTTCTTCATATTCTAGTATATTTTCTAACTCCTCATCAATGGTGTTTGGAGTTGTGAATGTGCTTCGTTCTTCCTCCAACACGTCATCTTCGACTTCAACGAGACCGTTCTCCAAACACATGCGCATCTCTGTCGATTCTTTTAAAAGATGTGACCTCCTGTCATTTAGAATCCTGCCACTTAGAAAAAAGTTAGCACACTAGCTTGGACCGGTAGTATGAACAAGAATGTGGTCATGTCAAGATAGTATTAATTTTATTGCAACAATATAGTTTAGCCTTGACATTTCAACTGAAAAAGTCGCAATTTTTATCATGACAAGGGGCAGATGATTTTTCACTTGTACGTGTGCAACACCTAGCAAATGCGGTTCGAATATGAGTGGTTGCTTTGTTATATAAATTGGAGTGTCCCTTTCCACTCCTTTGCAATCTTTTTGTCTTTTATTTTGGTTCCTGTTCTCTAAGCTGTTTTCTACCATTTTTCAAGACTAATATGTATTTTCTGAAACTATGAGTTATGAAGGATAAGAAAAAAGTAGGAAATGATTGACAAAAAAAAGTGAGTAGAGAAGAAAAAGGAAATGGTAGAATAGAGGTTTAACTATCTTGGCTCTAGTTTCTTGATCGGATGTGATCAAACATTAGATTTATAAGTTTCTACGATGAGAATAGTTCGCAAGTTATTTATTTTTGCATGGATTTGCATGCCATAAAGTTTTCCTCTGAACAACATTGCACACATCTTGTGAATGACTAATTATGTTGGAGAGGTTATCAACAAAAATCTCATAATAGGAGTTGGTTATGCATGCAGACTTATGCTAGATCGTTTCCTAGATTTTTATTATAGTGATGCTATAAGATTGACAATATAGTTCCATGTTGTTATCTACAATGTACTTTAGACACTACTAAACGGCAGCTTTTCTATGTTGATCTAATTGAAGACTTCTGTACTTGTTATCCAGGGTTACCACAAAGTGTCAAATTCTTTGAGGTCAGAGCTATCTGGAACTGCTCATGCTGTTTCTCTTAAAGATTTGGGTACTGTTGAAGGAGAAGCAACACAACAGGAAAGTACCTCCTTTGATTCTTCCCAGAAAACAGAGAATTTAGTTAATATTGATTCTTCAAATGGTCGGGTGATGCTTATTGATGGCACTTCTATCATCTACAGATCTTATTACAAACTTCTTGGTAAAAATATTTACTTTATTTGTAGGATGAATCTAAATGTCTATTTACTTTAACTTATTAATGGCATCCACTGCCTTACCTTTTAGGATTTTGTGTACTATGGTTGAAAGTGTCACGTTGTGATGATAAAGAAGCAATGTTGACACCAGATCAACTCCAGATTAGAGTCCTCGGAATAAATAGAGAGAAAAAAAAAACTTTAGAATCTGATTTGCCTCTTCTCACGTAGAATGTCTGATTTTATCTTAGGGTCTGATGTTCCTGTATCAAGTCAAGCAGATCTCATGTTTTAGGATCTTATCGGCTTGATTTTTTTAATTTGACTGGATAACATTAGCGAGTTATTATCTCTATCACAAGTTCACTGCACTTGTGTCAGAAAACCAACCAGCTTATCTGATTATGATCTCCTAAACAAATGACTGCCATTTAAACTGTACAGTGTATGCTACCAGTGAATGTAGACATAGGAATGATTTAAATAAAATCAGGAATTAGACTGGTTATCTTTCTCCAAATGAAGGGTAATTGGTTGGATATGTTGTAATTATTTTAGTCGATGGAGAAGATTGAGGTCCTATTTTTTATATGGAAAAAGGGTAAGCTTGGGACATCTCTCTTTAACTTGGCCTCGTCCCAAATTGTGAGTCACATTAGGATGGGAGGGTATTCAAATTTATGCTCTAATATGTATATGTGAAGTATTGGATCTACGCCAATTAACTTGGTGATGGTAATTTGAAACTTCAGACCTGTAGGCTCTAGTGATTTTACTTCAAATCTCATCTTAGCTCCTGGGAAAGGTTTTAGCTGAAATTTTCTTGATCCTATTAGTGTGTCTGTTCATTTAAGGGAGAAATAATTCGACTCATTTGCATCCGGATCCTGAATTTTTGGAATCTATGTTCTGCAAAAAGACATTGCTTTTGCTAATTCTGTATGAAGTTTTTAGACAACACGTAAGCCGTTGGATGACTACCAGACACTGGGAGGCTTGTGTGGAGGTTTTTAGCCCTTTTCTTATTTGTGAAGGTTCATGGTTTGTATTGATCTACCCTCATGTATAAACATTGTTTTATGGCCAAAATGTAGTTCTCTCTGACTGCTTCTTACCCAGTCTATTTTTCACCTTAGCGGAGGATGAAATATCTCTATATATAGGTAGAGCTGGTCACCTCATCCAACCATATAACATGGAAAGAAGTTAGATGCTTATAGTGGCTGATGTGTCATGTGTGGCAACTCTGGGAATGCACCAATCAGTCAAGTAATTAAGTGAATAAATACATTTACTCCGTGAGCAATTGACTATCAGTTCAACCAAAAACGAGGTTATTTTTTGGATTGTACATTAAAGAATTCAATGTATGTTCAATGTTTTTTGGATAAAATCTATGTATGTTCAGTGTTTCTATCCTTCCAAAAAGCTAATTGAAACTCTTATTTGGCCTGCTAATTTTTTGTTTGTTGTTTATTCTGGCTAGCTAAATTACATCATGGGTATCTGTCTAATGCGGATGGCAATGGAGACTGGGTCTTGACAATATCTACGGCTTTGTCACTTGTAAGTCATACTCTTGATTTTAAGTGTCCCCGCTCACATGCAGGTTCCTCTTTGGAGGACCTATATACTAATCATAGTGAGGGATACCTCAAAAACTTCATAGATGCAGCAGGTGGTAGCCATCTTATCTAAGCTAAAGAAGCTCCTGTAAGGGACATGTTTAGCATTTTCTGACAATTTTCGAAAGTTATGAAGTTGTTTTTTTAATATGGTTTAAGCAAGGCACCCCCATTGCAGTTCGTTGCAAGGATTTTTGCCATATTAACATGGGTAGTTGAACTCCAATTATTGGAGATTTTGGGTTTAAATGTTCCATTTAGGCCTAATAAATACTTTGAAATAATTAGGTTATGATTTAAACATCGTAATTTCACTTTCTGTTTTAATCTTATACCTCAGCGAAAAGAATTCTCGACATAAATAAGAAAATTGTCCTTGAATTCTTATGTTTTTCAGTCATCAAGAACATCCATTTCCATTATGAAACCCAAGTCCCTTGATAAATATGTTACCTTTTAATAAACAATGGTCTCTCCCTCCTGTCTTCCTTGTAGCCTTGTTTTCATCTCCTTTTCCTTCACAACTCACTAATTTTATCATTCAACAACTCTATAGACACAACACACACACATATATGTATGTGACTATATGTATATGTATGGGTATGTATTTATATGTTTATATATCTATGCATGCAATGCATAAACTATGTAGGAAGACTATGAATGCTTTACCTAACAACTCCAACTCTATCTGTTGATTTTGTGTAAGCTGGAACATGGAACCACAAAAATTTAAATGAAACATTGAAGAAAAAACAAGCCCACTACCATAAACGATTCAGGTTCAAGTTCAAGGATAAGGGCTACTCTCAAACCCACAAAGGATTTAGAACGAATGTTGAGGGAACTAGAGCAGTTACTCTAGAATTGAATTCATATTCTACAAAATCTGGTGTTTAACCTAAAATCTCTTTTATATGGAGGAGATGGATTGGTAAAATTTCTAACACATTTTTCATAATAATAAAAATTAAACTCAAACAAACCACAATTGATAGCACTATCAGTTGTCCCCCACGATACCACCAACTTTTGTCAGCACGTTATCTAAAGAATATTTCTGGAAATCGCACAATTTCTTGTTATTTTTTTACTACTTCCAGAAGCCCAATATTCAACAATGATACTTGATACAATTTTGCACGGTTTTGCATGTTTGAGGCACGTGCTACTTTTATTTGTGCAGGCTGGAAAATAAAAACGATGCTGCTCCTCCATTGTGATAACCCTTTGGGGCTAAGCTTGATTAATATTCCAGAGGATTAAGGGACACCCATAGGGTCTGTTTGGATGCTCCTTGATACCTTCAAAATACCCAAATGAACCAGCCAATGCAAAAGGCAAATTAACCTCCAAATGAGTTTCACTAGCATGTGATGCTCCTGCATTAGTATTTGTATATATATATATATATATATATATTAGATATTTATGTGCGTGCATGTAGTGGCGGCCTAGGTTTTGTAAACTGGATATGCATTACTATTACCAAAAAAATCGGGTATACACTACAATTACGGATTCTTTATTTTGACACTAAAAAATATAGAAAAAAATTGAGCATACCCGTGCCTCTAGTAGAGACCCCCCTATTTGCATGATCATCCATGAATCGAAGTTTGTGGTTGGATAGGGGGTATGAACATTTTGGAAGTTGTGGTGAGGCTTGGAGAGTGGTGCCATCGTGGGGTTATTGGAAAAGGGGGTAATGTTGTTGATAAGTATTGTTGACATCTGTTAGGTATTTTATTTTATTTTGAAGATAGTTAGCATGATGTGTGTCATAAACTCATACCGGTGGTGATATGTGCATATGAAAATGAAATTTTGAATGAAAATTCACATCAAGATATTTAAGAAAATTTAGATGATGTCTGTGGTCTGATGTAAATGGAAAAAAGGATGACATTGGGCATTAAGTTCTTAAGTATAGGTGATCAGTAGAAATCAAGAGTTCAGTGTTTTAGCATTATTTCAACCAACTAAAAAGTGTGTTAGGAAATTAACGTCATACATGACAAATAGTTACAACCAAACAAACGCTAGGCTTGTGGGCTACTTAGTGTATTAAGCATTTTATTTACAAATAATGATGCAACTGATTCGTACTCTGTTTTTGATTTTTTTTGACAGATAATTGATGTTCTGGAATTCACTCCATCACATGTGGCGGTATAGATCTTCTCCTTTTTATGTGTCTGTTGGTCAAGTGAGAGACAATTATGCATTCAAAATCTCTTCTTTTCGTTTGGTCATCAATGTGTGATTCAAGTTTGTTGGGTCATTGACCAACATCTTCGTAAATCGAAACGTGGCGTTGACTGCTATGCTATAAGGAAATAAGTTGCGTCTTCTCCATCAGCAATTGTTTTTGGCGTAGTGGTAAGCGCTTGGATCCTAACATGTGGTACCAGAGCAGGTCACGGGTTCGAATCCCATAAGGTGCATAATAATGCCAAAGGCATGCTGTGCAGCCATTGTCTTCTAGCGAAGATTTTGTTAGTGCTGGCAGATGCTTGGGGGGGGGGATTGTTGGGTCATTGACTAGCATCTTCCTAAATTGAAACGTGGCGCTGACTGCTACGCTATAAGGAAATAAGTTGCACCTTCTCCATCAGCAATTGCTTTTGGCGTAGTGGTAAGCGCTTGGATCCTAACAAAGGTTTACCACAATAATTGGATTTTGACTTATGAAATTTATGTAAATTGACAACTAAGGATATATGGTTGGTTGCATGCAAAAGATTTTGCAGAGAGTGTAACTTACATAGGGATATGGATTATTGATGAAGGTTTTCCTTGTTCCTTTACGTTCTCACCCTTTATTCTGTGGATTTTGTAGTTGTATAACTTCAAGGTTTGTAGTGCTAACTTGATGTTTGAAATTATTTGCACTTTTGTACATTGTATTTGTTTTGGAATAGTTTCTGCAGCTAATCTATGTTTTTTTCGTTTCATGATTTTTTAGAGCTTCTTGCACCAAAGTTCCTTCTGGAACTTGTGGTTTGTGAATATTAATGAAATTAATAGCACTTGACATCATCCAATAACAAGATCTTCACTCCTTAAGAAAAGAGATTCTGATAACTCGGGTGCTCGGATCTCATGTAAACAGATTGTAATCAAGTGGTTATTCCTCCTTGCATTGGGATACTGCATTTTCCTAAAACAAAGTGCTAATGGAAAAAATGAAAATAAAGAAACTAGTGTGAAAGGATACATCTCCAGTTATCAACCGGTAGACTTTTTATTGCTCTATGTGTTACAGAGTCGTCCATGTGCAGAAATTGTGGGTTTTCTTTTCTGGTTGTTGCATGCTTAACTCCCAAATTACATAGCATCTCAAGTTTCTCTGGTTATTGGATTTGATCTTATTTATATGTTTTTGACGCTCACTTATGCTTTTTTATATATGCAGGTGGTTTTTGATCATGATGGTAAGGCTTAAACCTTGAGGGGTCTACTCTTTTGGTTCTCTTTGCTTTTGTTTGTGCAAGCATCTTAATTTGTTTAAGCTTAGTATCAATCATTATTGTATCTCACTTCTTGTGATCTTTGTGTTACACGATTTCTACATGTAAGCTTGATGAACTTGGATGATCTTTTTTTTTTTTTTTCTTGCTAGGATTAGGTTTTGCTTCATGTTAGATATAGGACAATCATCTAAGTTTACTATGTATTTTATCTTTAGGTTGTCATAAGGCTCTCTCCCATCAGCTCATGGGCCCACTTTCTACATAGTAAATGTATTTTTTCTTTCTGATAGTGAGCGTTTTAAGAATACCATCTTTCATGTTATCTGCAAGGATGGGGGGAAGAGTATTAGATGGCAGAGTAAGAGGGAGGGAAAAGTATGATTGGAGATAGAGAGGGAGAGAGCATGTATATATACATAACAATACAAGTAAAGAAGTGTAGTTTACAAGAGTATAACTAACAATAACCAATACCCAATACCCAATACCGAACCTCAAATGGTTGAGGCATGTGAATTGCATCTTCTATGCTCTCCAACCTAAGGTCATATCATTAGTTGCATTTACGGTCAGGGGCTGATGTATGTTTTAAGTAGTGGGGGGACGGACCCCGGTCAAAAGTCAAGAAGCTTTGTTGAGTAAGTTAAAGAAGAGAATTTTAGCCTCCCTTCCGCTAGTTTCCTCCCATTCCCAATCTGAGAGTTCCCCCATTCAGAATCTGTGACCCCCCACTCCATCCGAATAAACCGACCAGACGACGATTTCTTGCACAGACGACTACAGTCCTAGTTCCAACTTCTTGCTTCACTTTCAGATTTGTTCTTCAATTTCACATCTCCATTCTCTATTTCTCCAGCAGCTCCGGTGCTCTACTTTAGCGTCTCCAATAGGCAACATATCATCTCCATTCTGGGTTCTCCAGAGCAGCACATAGCTACAACTCCACTCTCGTTCTCTCCTCGACCCGAATTTTGTATAAATGTGTAGCGCGTTTACTTGCTTTGAGCTTAGCGGAAATAGTAAAAATATATAAATACTAGTATAATGTGTTATTCGCTTTAACCAAAATAGTAAAATAAATAACCGAATAAGTTATGTATATTCGGTTAACCAAACCGTTTGAGCCAAAAATCAAATATCCCAAAACCATCTTGGTTCGGATGAGTTATTCGGTTTCGGAAGATTTTGACACCCCTACATGTGCCCCCACTCATAGAAGTTTCTGGATCTGCCACTGTCTACGGTGAACTAATTGTAACCTGGAGTTCCTTTCTATGCATGTTCTATATTTTGTAGGCCAATGGTATTTTGAAATATGGTCTTGTAAGGACTTATATTTTGTAGTTTGACTCTTTTTTTTTCTTCACTGCTCTCCACAATCTCTAGTCTTTGAAGTTCATTGCATATTGTAGTGATATACATATATATAAATAATGCGGTAAAATATTTAATCAAGAGAAATGAGGTTATCTTTAGTTTTGGAGTAGGGAGGTTCTACAGTAAATTGGGGTCCCATCACTTCTTTTCATATATGGGCTATTTTTTTTGTGTGGCCGGAGTCATTAGTAGCTTAGCACTTAGGTAGCTGGAATGGAAGAGTCTAAGGCATGCTGTGTCAATCCTGCAATGGACGGGTAATTTTAGGTTTGCATATTAATAAATTGTCCAATTGTAGTTGTTGAGGAGCACAATAATAACTTAATCCACATGTTAAGCTTTAGGATTGTTTCCATTTATTTTTTTGTTAACCTTCTTGATAGCATTCTTGATAGAGGATCACAGAGGCCACTTAAACTTGCACCTGATTTTCTTCATATTTTTTTTTGTCTATGAAAAGCTTCTTGATAAACCTTTGCTGATCTACAACCAAACTTCTTCTAGAATTACTGTCCACTAGTTCATGACTGTTTATTTTTACTAATTAAGCTTTAGGCTCTATTTTGATAACTCATATTTTCAGGGTTTTGCTATGGTAATATGCCTCAGTCGTCCAGACAAAAATTTATGGCAAAAGGTATGCCTTTTCATCCCTTCTGTTTTTTCCTCCCAACTTCATGTCATGTTCGCCCTTAGGTGATGTGCTGGAAAAATTATACCCAAACTGAATGGATGTGGAGATTATGACTTGCGCATTTCCCACTTTCCTAATACGATTCTATGCAAAGTAATTTTATAAGAAAATCAAGGTAGCTAGAACTACCACCCATGATTGCTTTAAATAAAGTTGAACTAGGTACCATTAGTGTTTGTCTCATGAGTCGGGAAATCTGGGCTTGTTTTATTTTTTTCTCTTTATTCAGTGTGGGTTATTTGTTTTTGAAAATGGAATGAAATTAGTAGAACCACCCAAGTCATGAATGAACTCAAATCCATGATGTCTGAGGTATGCATATAAGTTTAGATGCTTAAAGTAAATAAACAGTGGCAGTTATGGCACAAGGTGAATGAGGGGTACATCGATGATAACCTTGGAAAAAATATTTACTTTCTTTTGTCCTATGAAAGCAACAGGATAAATCGATAACAATGATGAGGAAAGTTGACACTTAAGGCCCTCTTTTGTCTACCCTGGCTTTGGAAGAGGAGGCCAAGGAATGAGAGTAAGAGGGATATATCTTTTTTCTAACTAGGATGGAGCAAGAAGATTCATTGTCGCTTTTTCAGTGTTTGACCACCTGAAGTAGGATTCCATTAATCTTCCCTCAGAGTCACCCTTGTCTTAGCCCCCTTCACATCGAATGGGGGTTCTTCTTGTCCTTGTTAGGCTCATGATGCCACTGTGACACTCCCATCACTTCCTATGGGTCTTTTAGTGAGGAGACTAGTCAACTGCAGTTTATATGCTCTTGGCAAATGCTTCCATCTCTCACTTCTAATTCAACATAGTACACTACTACACTCCTATCTAGAGGAAGTATGCGATAGATGTAACATCCCTCGTTTCCATCTCTAAACCGAGACCAAGTGAAGTTTGTTACGAACATTTTCTTTGATAACCATTCATATGTGAAAATATAAAACATATTTAAGTAAAGCGGAAACGATTGAAGTCAAAACATAATTTTCTTAATATAAAAGCATTTCAATGGATCGTAGTTACAATACACAATCTAAGCTTCTAATACACAAATACTAAGACACAATCTAATATGAAGACCATATAATACAAACCGATACAAAAACTCGACTTAGCTCCCTTGAACCATCTACATCTGCTTCAAAGCATGAGATGATACTAATCTTTGATATATACTTGACTTACGCAATTAATTGCTTAGTGATTTCAAGTTTATACGTCAAATATCATGTACTCAGATTTTACGGCCTCATAACAGAAAGTAAACATGCTAATATGTCCGTGAAGCTCACCATATTAAAATCTGATCTCCACCGGTGTATGTCGCACCTTCCGTTATTATTCAAAACCCTTCGTCAAAAGTACGGGATCATTTCTACAACTCCTTGCCGCGGTTATACCGTCTCAATGATATACAATTCCTAAACCCCATTCCGACCATCCTTTTATGATTATAACTCATTGATTCATTTCTCGGTAGTGTAATCATTGGTGATCTTTGTTCTTATTAACATGCACATGTAAAGCAAGAATCATGAATGTAGTTATAATATCATGTATGAGGCAGAGTACTAGAGAATCATATGTGAAATTTAGTAATTTATGTATCACAGGTTTGTAAACAAACAGAAAAATTAAGTAATCATCTGCTGTTTTGACTACTTAATTCTGCAGAATTCAACTTTCTTGGCTTCTAACCTTCTCTGCTTTGCTCTTACTTTCTTCTTCTCCCTCACAAAAGATGGGATTGTGTGTGTGTGAATTTTTTGCTGGAGTTTGCAATGAAAGGAGGGAAAAAACAAGAATGAGGCTGCCTATTTATGCAAAAAGGTTGAGAAGCTGGAACTAGGTAAGTCACCACTTGATGTGGCCTTCTTCCAAACAACCTATGCCAAATTGAAACATCTCACCACCTGCCACTAGCATCCCCTTTTTTGTCTCTAGCTCTTTTATTTGCCAGCTTTCTTTTTTTGTTTGTAGTTCTTTTATTAGTATTTAACAGCCCCTTCATTTAAAGTTTTTTTATTAATATCTAAAACCCCATTTTTCTGTTTATTAATATTCAACAACCTCTTTATTTTCTGTTTGTTAATATTTAATAGCCCCTATATTCTCTTTTTAATCAGTTTTAGACAGGCTGTTACAAGTCTCCCTCTGTACAAGAGATTCCGTCATCGGAATCTACTTCTCTTAGAATAGATGGTGAAACTTTGCCTCATTTCCTTCTCATTTTCCCAAGTGGCATTGCGACTTTTATGATATTTCCAGTGCACTTTAACCAACAGCAAGGTTTTAAAGAACGGGAACGAGCGTTGAGGCGTTTTCTCCTTTGGCACGTGGGGCGTAAGCCTCGAGAAGGTTGAGGCGTAAGCCCCAAAAACAGAATGTACATATATATGTATATATACTTGTATGTAGCAGGTTAGATTTGTTGTTCATCAGCAAGTTCAGAAACATAATATATAAATATATACTTATGTAGCATATATACAAAAACAGAATATATATGCATATACTTGTACATAGCATATATACAGATACGAAATATAGATATACTAACAGTTGGTACAAGTCTCCAATGCAGCAGGTTAAAGAGAACTAATGAGGTTGTATGAGGAAAAGTCGCAAGGTTTGAAAAAGAGAGCTGCCATTTTTGTTTCTCTTGAAAATCTAATATTAGGATTATGACTTTTTTTCATTTATTTAAATAAAATAAAACACATCCACGTGTAGAGGTGTCAATAACCCACTAAAAGTCTAATCCACTAAGACTCTAACCCACTAAAAGTCTAACCCCACAAAAAGTCTGACGCCTCATCATAGTTTCACCACATCATAGATTCTTCACCGTCCCACTTCCGTACGGCGTACGTATCATCAACATAGTAAAAGGAGACGCCTCATAGACGTTATTGGGCCGCCTCAACATCAGGCGTGCCTTGAGGCATACGCCTCTGCCGTTATTTAAAACAATGACCAACACAACCTCTTTATTCCTTAATCTTCAAACTGCTCGATCAATTATCCTTTCTAGTTGTTCCACATATGTCTAGCTTTTCTTTGACTCGAATCTCTTCCCATGGGACCTTCATTTCTTCATTGGCCAAGCACTTCCTCAAGTTGGATACATGGAATGTACTATGTATCTTTTGTAGCTCAACTGGCCTTTCTAACCAATAAGCCACTTCTCGGATTATTCAAAAGGGTTCTATATAACGAGGACTCAGCTTTCCCCACCTTCCGAATCTAATCAATTCTTTCCACGAAGCGACTTTGAGCATCAACCAATCCACGGAGGAAGAGGAAGGGTCAAACCACACTTTTTGATTGAGAAGAGAAGATACTAGTTTTTTTGGGGTTCTAAAATATTAAAAGTACACATTGAGGCAATTCCACTTTGACTTTTATAAGATGGTCAGAACTTCATCTGGGTTTGAATCCTGCTGAGAGTAGAAACTGCGACAGTTAAGAAATTGCAGCCTTCCAAATAGGAACTCAGAAACAATTTGAAAGAACCGACTCGACCACTAATCCCAAAGTTGTCTATGAAGAGCGGATCTAATTGTAAAATTCAATTAATCTTTTCATAAAATTGCTACTGCCTTTCTCAACGCATTTCTTTAGACAAAGACTCCGTTTTTTCCTCTTTTTGGATGGTAAATATTTCTCAGTGTGAATCAGACCTCGGAATATCATCGCGAAATAGGAATCCTTGTTATCAAAGACACACCACAAAGAGAAAGTACTACCACTGCCAAAAAGCTTATAAAAAAGCCAAAAAAAACATTACCAAAGCATATCATCTGAGGCATACGCCTCGACAGCACCTCATGCCTAACCGAACCGCCTCATTGAACCAAGGCGTAAGCCTCGTCCAAGGTCTAAGAGGTGCCGCTAAATATGTTGTTTTGGGCTGCTTCACCTTGAGGCGTATGCCTCAAACGATTTGTAAAACCATGAGTATTAGGCTTCAATTTTCTTGTTCACTAGGTCCTAGAGGCCTGTATCCGTCTCTCCCTCTTTGAATGGATACACAGAGTTCAAATTTACACATATAGTGCACTTGGTCTTCTGGAAAAGTCACAAATCAACTATTTCCACAGAAGACAGAATCCGACCAATTGGAGGAAAAATGCTTTAGTCTTAATGTATCCTATAAAATTGATATATCTATGTGATTTTAGACTTCTATATTATCTGATATAGTAGGAATATACCAGAATAACTCTAAATATTTCGAGGAACAACTCAATATAGATATCCTAGTGTTGGATTCTAGGCATTCTTGCTTAATTTATAAGGTCAACATTTGAGCTCCATTCAGGAGGCTTTCTAAAAGCAATCACCACTAAATCCAACGTTAGTTTGACACAATTAAAAAAATGGCTGAATAAAGATTGTATGGCTTCTTCACTTTTGTAGTTTTATTAGTCATTTTCAAAAGCAAATACTTGAAACGAAAATCTAGAACAAAAACAATAGGATGCAGACAGGATATGAAGGGGATCTAGAATCAGATTAAGTGAACAACGCTAGGCATTAGAAAAATGAGCACCCTTAAAGAAGTGTGATGGCCCTATAAGATGCTGCTGGATAGGACAGGTTTGATTCCCTAGGATGGATAGATGTTAAGCAGAAAACATACTGGGAGTTGCCACTGGCGACAGGCTCGCATCAGGCCGATGACTTTGCTGACCTATGGCCCTGACAAAAAAGTAAGGTGGTCCTTTCCTGGTCATGCATACATATCATCGACACCTGATGGTGGTTTCTTATAGCTGGGAATACCCAAGGAAGCAAAGAGGACAGTGGCGTAGCTGTAAGTGGTGTCATCGCTGATTTTAGGGGCTAGGATGTTTTGGAGGGCTTTATACCTTTGGTTATTTGAGTTTCTAGATCTACTTGTTATATCCTCGGCCTCTGGAATTTGTGTTGTATCCACCCTCACCTGCCTTATCTGCCCTTCTGTGTTTATCCTTTTCTTTTCCATTCTTTGTGTTTTCTTGTTTTTAAACCTTTAATGTATGTTTGTTTTCTACAAATGTCTTTTGCCAACATTTATAAGATTTGACATACGAAGAGTTCCATCTCCAATAATCCTTTAGAGGTTATTTTGATTTTGAACTCGTGCATTTATGAGCAACTATAATGATCACATCATTCATACATAAAAATTTGTTCCGTCTTTTTTATTTTTAATCATTAGCTCCATTCATTCTGTACTCTCATATCAATTAAATAGCCATTTATCTCCTCTTTTAGCTTCTCTCAGAGCCTTTATTATACCATCAAATTCAGCATCATACTAATTTGTCTCATGGGTTGCTTCTGCATTCAAATAATATTAAGACAAACTATGAGAATATTTTCTGTTATGTGGGTCTAAAGTGGGTTCAATGCAATGTGCTTGAATCTTTTCTTAGGCCAGACCTTTAGGCACACTCTCTACCCCTCGTACAAGAGCAATCGTCCACCGACGCCGGATACAATAGTGCAGGGCCTTCAATACTTGAAAGCATCCATCAAAGCGATGTCCATTAAAGTCATTGAGGTAAGAGGTTTGTTATTGCTTAAAAAATCTGTCAATTATGGTTTCTTGTATCTTGTTGATGTGTTTATTTACCAAGGTAGGTTCCTGGTGTTGAAGCCGATGATGTTATTGGGACCTTGGCCATGCGCAGTGTTGAAGCTGGGTTCAAGGTAAGTTTTGCAACTCTTTCAGATGTGATATAATGCTATTATTCTTTCTTATAGTGTAGATTGATAGGTATCGTAAGCCTTTTATCGAAGGAACCATTACTAATTAGGGTATAAAAGAATATATGGTAGATTGATTATGGAATGGGAACATAAATATATGAAACACTAATGCTGGTAATAGTCCTAAGTCTATCAAGTCCAACTTGTCAATTTCTGCCTTCCATAGAGGCTTTGTCAAAATGTCACACTGGTAGTTGGTCCCAAAATAAAGAGGTGGGTGGAGTCTCTCTAGTAATTTCCGAAACAGTTGCGGACCAGGGGTTTTCGAGCGCGCAAGCGCCCCTACGAACCCAATCCCCCCCTAAGTCCAGCCGTATCTCTCTATCTCGGTCTCCATTTAGCATCATATTTCAATCTGGAAAAAATTGCGGAAAATCGAACAATGGTTGCCCACTATACGACAATCAACCTCTATATGTCCAGTATCCTCATGGAAAAAGGCACTTGCCATTTGATTACTTGCTGAGTCTAATATTATATTTGGATCGATATTTGTGATTCTATGAAGAATTGTTCAAGTCAACTATGTCCAAGTAAACGGCCACCATGTCATATGTGTAGATCACTGAAGTAGTCTCTTGTGTGAAGGTGGTACTTATAAAAAAACTAAAGCGGGACATAACGAACTTGATGAGTACCTGTTGAAGTGACCAAACCAAGCTTTGAAGACCACTAAAGATCTTAGGAAGACCTTCAAAGTCAGACTTTTAAAGCCTCTACAGCATACTATATATAAATATCTTCAAGCATGCCACTGAAAAGGACATGTTTGATATCAGACTGATTGAACGACTTCTAGTTAACAACACCATACAGCAATACAGATCAAGACATGTTTTGTGCAAGCACGGATGAGTCAAATGCATTTAGCTCTTTCAGAAAACCTTAAAGGAATTTGTGCTTCATATCAAACTAATCGAAGAGTGTTTTAGTGAACAGCTAGAGAAAAACTGATCCAGAATGAGGTGCCACCTGTGAGAATAGCCTGTTAGCCACAGCGAACTTTCAACCACTGAGAGAACCTTCTCATAGTGCTCTCTAGATGGAAGGATATCTAGAACTGGAGTATTATTCTCTTGAATTGTATGAATCTCTTTCTTCATGACATACCAACTTGGATGTTGATGGGCCTTTATCATGTTCTTGGGTATATAGTAAGCTGTAAAAGTGCAATATTTGGTAGAAATCTAGTAAAAGGTCATATAAACTTGGATAAGATACTTGCATATGCACATCCCTAGCACTTCCTTCACTGAAGTAGCCCACTTGATTTCATGAAGTTTTAAACCTTATAAAACAGAAGTTAGGGAGAAACTAGGAGCTTAGGTGATTCTAGACACTAATGGAACAAGTTGAAACTTGAAACACATGTTATTCAAGTAGACGGTTTAAATTTTCAATGGCATACGTAGTATTCATACTCCACTACAAGATGGACTACTAACTATCTAGGATGAGTACATGCAGTCAAGTAATTATATGATCCATTGGCTGGAGTAAACTATCCAGGATTACATGCTGTAAAGTAGGGAGATATTATGTGTGGCTGTGCTAGGGTAACACTTGGAGAGGACTGCCCTGAATGGATGAGTAGAAAGAATTAGTGGATTCTTTTTTCTGGAGTTGAAAACGCTTTACTTGATTGCTCTGTAGAGGAAGTAATTTGTGTGTCAGAGGAAGAAGCAATCTGAGCATGGGATGTTGGGCCTCAAGTTGAGATCTGGAAACTTTGCTTGGTGATCTGGACAATCACACTTTTGTAACCCTACGTCTCTTTTGATAATTGCACTGAACTTTCTTTTCCAAGTTCTTTTAGGGACCTAAATAGTTTTCGTTGCCTCTTTTCTAAGGTTTAATATTTCCATGATCAGGAGAAACTAGGGATGACAATGAGACAGTATTCCCTCTGTCCTTCCCTAATTACCACGCTCCATATTCGTCCCAACACCCAACCAACTTATAATATATTGCATTTTTATACCCATTTAACCTATAAAATACAAGTCAAAACTATAAATGTAAATTTTAATACAATTTTTCAAATATCAACTAATAATATATAAATACAATTACGAAAGAAAATACAAATAAATGTTATGAACTTATAAATATATATTATCCGTACGATTGAAATGATGTATATATGGTGCACATACAGCTTTTTTGCTATATTCTGTGATAACCGGGTTCTAGTTATACATCTGAGGTATTTAATATTTGATTATGTGGTTACGTGAGTATGTGATTAATTGTTATAATTCATCCATGTGGTATGTATATGCATATATATGTGAAAATATGAGTATGTGCATATTTGTATATTCATGCATGGATTTGTATATATATGTAGATACATATATATACATGCATGAAATATGGATGATGTATTTATGTATATGTGCATGTGTGTGAGGAAGGGAGAAAGAATATTTAAATTTTTCCAAACCTCCTTTTAGAAGGTATTTAAAGTAGAGTTTTTGAAGAGGAAACTTTCTTGCCACTTTTAGAAAGAATTAGGAAAAGGAGAGAAAGTAAGTTTTCTGTGTGATTTCAAGTTGAAGCTGGAATTGAGATTTATTGGTAGCTGATTTATGTTGCTGTTTTTCATTCAAAAAACTCTTGCATAAGGTGAGTTTTATAAACAGTTTTCGAATTCAGCTTATAAATGTTGTTGAAATTCTGGGTTTTACATGTTTTTATGAATGTTGTGTATATGTTCTTATTGAGATGTATGGTTCGATGAAGGGGTTTTATCGGACACAGTGTTGTCCGATGAGAGTCCTTTATCGGTCATGCCTTGACCAGTGTGGGAGTTGTGTATTTTATACATCGTCCGGTGAGGACTTTACCGGACGAAGTGTTGTCCGGCAAAGGCCTTTATCGGACCAGAGTTGTCCGGAATGAGCATTTTATCGCCCAGGTGTTGAACGGTTTAATGTTTGGGATTGTAAAGAGTTGACCAGATTGGGGTTTATCGTCCAACGTCTTGTCCTGTGAGGATGCTCATCGGACAAATCGTTGTCCGGGTTAAATGTTGATGTTTCAAGTATTGACCGGTGAGGTTGTTACCGGACTTAGTGTTGACCAGTGAGGTGAGTTACGGGACACAATGTTGTCCGATGAGGATGTTTTTATTATTGTTATTAATTGAAGTGTTGTCCGATATCCGGATAGTGTTGTCCGATGAGAGGGTTATCGGCAACAGTGTTGGCCCATGAGGGGCAGTTATCGCCCAGAGCTTGTCCGATGGAAATTGTTACTTTTCCAAAATATTGTTTAACAGTTTCAAAACTGTTTTGTGTTGAGAAGGGTAACTTGCATCTTTCTAAAGGTACTGTTGTTTCTTTGAAAAACTATTGAGATAAGAAAACTGTTTATGAAAGAATGTTGAGTTGAGATTGAAAAGTGAATTTAAGAATTATGAGAGTTTTTGAGATAAGGTTTCTGATATGAAACTGTTTTGAGGCCATTATTGGCTAAAACTACAGATTAATCTGTCGATTTAATGAGGAAACAAAGGTGGCATATCAATGAGAGGTGTACAATGGGATAAGGGTGACATATCAAGGAGAGGTGTATATTTGGATAAGGGTGGCATTTGTGTGTGTTACTATTATAGCTCTTGTTGTAACATCCGTAAGATGCGATAATTCTGAGTCAACATTTCTTTGTGACATGAAGACTTGGAAATATTGCTCTTACTGAAATGATAACAACAATGTTATTGAGAAGGGGAAAATGGCCTATAGTCGGAGGCATTAGTTGCTCATGTTTCAAATGATTTTGAGTTATCAGATATCGTATTTTGATTGTTCAAAAGAGTAGAGATTTGAAATAAAACCCAGAGGGTCTTTGGTTATTAATTGATTCAGGTTTCATTCAAGTTTAAAACTGTTTGTATCTTAAAAAGCTTTTATTAATAACCAAGAACTCTAGTGATTTGTATTTCCTTGTATGATTTGGAGGTTGAGACTGTAAGCTCTAGTCTGATGAGACGTGAGAGCTTTGAGAGTTGTGTTCCAGATGTCTGTAAGAATCTGAGTGGTACATTATCCTTTTGGTAAGAAATGCTTTTATAACTTGCAGTTGTTGTTTTACTGAAGTTATATTTATTTAAAGTGGTTGGATGTAGAAATGTGGTTTTTAAACAAGTTTTGTTGATCTTCACCTTGTAATTGCAAAGAAGGGGTTTTCTCACTAGACCTTAAAAATATGCATTGTAGGTCCGGTTGGGTCCAGGGATAAGGGGAAGGGGAAAATGTGATTATTTTATTTATGTGCTTAACTGCTCTTTGAAGATCAACCTATTAGCTGGTGGATTTTGGGAATACATGTTGTTCTTACATGTGATGTACAAGAAGATTATTTTGGAATTTTTGAGTTGTAAATTATGTATTATAATTTCTTGTATTAGGGGGACCAAAGTGGTGTATTTGTATTTCTTAATATATTAAGTACATGTTTATATGCAAATGTGGAAAGTGGGGTGTTACATATTCTATATTTGTTGGAATCCAAATGTCAAAAAATTCAACCCGCGTGTTGCCCCTATTTTTAGTTACCCCATATCTGCCCAATGTTGTGCGGGGATGAGCGAGGTCTTCTAGAAACCTGCCCTGTTGCCGCCATAAAGGCAACCAAGGCCGAATTGCCTCAACTGAATGCTTTTCACTGCCCTGTTGCCGTCATAAAGGCAACCAAGGCCGAATTGCCTGAACTGAATGCTTTTCACCTTATTGGGTACATATCACAAAGGAGGTGATATCTAGATGACAAATATGCTGTAGCTGAGTAGTACCAGAGGAGAATGAGCAACTGCAAGGTTCTTGACATTCCCGACAGTAGATTCAAGATAATGTGGGAAGAATTCCAGTAGCTCGTTGAAGTGGATCATATACTCATGGGTATTGGAGTTCCCTAGTTTGCAGCATGAATACTCCTGCAAGACACTGCAAGCCTAAGAGTCAGGCATGCATAAGCCGAGGGGTCATCATTTTTCACCTTTTTACATGCAGCAGAAGTTTGGACGTTACAGGGCTGAGTGGAATCATGAGATTGATACTTTTCCTTGAGCTTCTAACTGTTCGATTTGAATTGTTTGGGCTTGTGCAGTAGTTCAGAGAAGACTAGAAAATTCCCACCCAGTTCAAGAGATAAACACTTAATTGGTCATGTTTGAACACCAAAGTCGTTCAAGAGCTCGTCCAGAGGCTCTAGGCAGACCCAAACCACAATTCCTACTTCCCTAGTCCTCTACAAGAATCAAAACCTGAATCTCCTCTCCAGAATCCCTTCCAGAAACGTCGTTACTAGCAACAAGAGCGTATGAGTCCTCCTGTTTAACTGTACAAGGGTCTAGATATCTCATGCAACAAATGATAAACACGGTCACCATATTGGCTCTAGAGTGATCAAGTATAAGCTGAAAAGACGTGCAGCTTCAATGCATTAAACTTCCGGTCCAAGCTCCTGAAGCAAAGTATTTGGTGACAGCACAATTACCCTCTTTACAAATAGAAGTCTGAGCAACAGAGCAAGAATGAAATATACTAGAACCCTCTCAACCTGAATATGAAGTGTTCACACTCTGATAGGTCAAGGAGATGGTGGCAACAATAGGCTTCATCAATCCACTGAGGTCGCAAAGCATTATCAACCATTCATCTTTCTTTGTAGGCATGGGTCGAAGATCACAAGTCAGATATGTATACTAATCCATGCTAATAAGATCATTTTCGTGTAAGGAGACCCTTGGACCTGATTTTTCTCTTTAAACTTTTCCAAATTTAAACAGGACAATCTTGACCAGATTCAAGCAAAGAATTACACCTGAGAAAACCACTAGCAGCTTCCTTTCTTCATCACCCATGGTTGTCAAAGTAGATTATAGCAGTACCAAAACAATTTTATTGGAAATAACAACAATTTCACCAAGCAAATCTCCTGCAGACTAAGTTTACAAGTCTGAAAGAACAGGTCCAAGTCAACAGAACACAATGCCACACCACCTAACAGCAGCGTGGCTGGCATCAAGGAGCTGATGTGATGGATTGTGGTGGGGTTAGGGATCTTGGTCAAGGCCCGGTTACCATGATAAAAAGGCCAGGCAGATGATTATTTTCATGAAGGAAAGTGTATAAAATGTACATGTGTGAGCATGTGACCGAAACTAAAGAAACATAAAACATGTTAAAACTTTCTAGTACTTTATAGATGGTGAAGACATTGTGCTCATAGTATAACTATGTACACACACACACACACACACACATATATATATATATATATATATATGCATGTGGATTGATGAAGAATTGAAGATCTTAGCTCTAAGAGGGTTTTTTTAATTTGTATTACTTCAAAAAAATTCCAGCATCACACAATTGTAAATTCTTCAAGTAAGTTCCATTTGCTACAAAGTTTCAATCAATAGTTACTACCGTCCTTTGTTACAGGTTCTAATCTGCGGGTTTTGATTTTGTAGTTCTGAGTGGGAAAATTTAATTTATACTTGTAAATTCATTAAGTAAGTTGGACAGTATAAAGCTCTAATCAATAGTTACTACTTGCTTTGTTTCAGGTTCGAGTTGTCTCTCCCGACAAAGACTTTTTCCAGATATTATCTCCTTCATTACGTCTTCTTCGAATTGCACCTCGTGGTTTTGAGTTAGTATCACCATGATACTTTGTTTGAGTCTTATTTTCTTGTGTAGAAATTTGCATTACGTCTCTTCTTTCACCAAAATAGTTTGTTCAAATGTTATTCTGCATTTTACCTTTAAGTTCAAAAGTTTTTCTTGCTTTTACTGGTTTTTTAGGCATCAGGATGATTTTCAACTGGTTCTACCAGTCTTTATTGTCGTCCTATACTGGCAGAACACTACCATTCTTTTATGTTGTTCTATATTTTTGGCCTATTATTACTTTTTTCATTGTTACGTTAGGTTAAGTATTTTAAAAGTATAATATATACACATGTATTATATCATCTCCTCTGTGATTGCTGTTGCAACATTGTACTTAGTTTTGTGCTTCCCATACTTCATATGTTGTCTAATTGGCATGTTCTACAGAATGGTTTCATTTGGAATGGAGGATTTTGCTAAAAAGTATGGAGCAATAGAACCTTCTCAGTTCGTTGATGTGATGGCACTTGTTGGTGACAGATCTGATAACATACCAGGTTATTTTCGGCGCCTTTTAATGAGAATGATGATTGTTTGTTGTATTGGGATTCACATCATATTAGCGTTTCTGTATATCTATATACTCTGTCTGAACAGGAAAAATCAATCTTCCATCCACATAGCAAAATCTGGCTTTTCACTAGCATCCTGTACATAGAGTGGTTGATTATCATTTGGTAAGTGACAAATGTTGCGGGAACCACTATAGAGAATCTATCCATCAGAAAGGTTCATATTTGGACAGAGTACCAGCTTGCTCACATGTTCATGAAGCCTCCCCAGCCAGTTGGGCCTTTTGTTAAGTGCCGTCCTGCTTTTTAAGTGTTATTGTATTGGGGTTCCAATACAATTATTCTTCAAGCCCACAGGCTTACCACCTTCTGGGTGAGAGAAAAATTAGACCCGGCTATACGGCCGTTGGAGGAAAGAAAGGGATAGAGCTCTGAAATAGCTAATTCGGGTCTGGTGTGAGTACCCAATCGATGTCACAAGAAGGCAGTGATTAAGTTGGTGATTGTCGCCTGTTAGTGTTAGAGATTCAGATAGAGGAATGCAAACTAGCAAACTGCTCTATCAGTAGAGAGCCAATACTTGAGAGGGGGAGAAGTTAAGAAGTTTCTTAGCTGGAAGCTTTGTAGTCCTTTTTTTCTTTTATGATATGGAAGCTTCTTAGTCTCATCGGAGGCGGAATCTGTCTGTCATAGCAATGACTATAAGTCTATAATATGCTTATTTAACACACCTTCATTAGGACTTCTTGGAGTGGTAATTACAACGTTGCTAAAATATTCAAGGTTTTTCCCCGAGTTATTGACACCTTTTTAAACCCATATTTATACGACCAAACAATCTGGTAAATGATTTGGATAAGGATTTCACTAAGCAATTGCTGCTGATGGTGCTTTTCTTCCAGACATAATAGAAGCTATCTAGAACCCATGCAATTTAAGACCTTTTCTCAATCTGCATCCTGGTGAAGATACATGATTCCAGTTATATATGGGAATGTTGCAATTTGCAAGCAGTATGAAGGCCAGGATCAGAAGTTACTAAGATACTGAGAGCATGTTAAAAAAATCACTATAATAAAAGAAGAGAACCTTGCAATAATGCAATTTGTGTGCCATGTATGTTGAGGCTAGACAACTATGGATAAGCTTCCTAGCATCTTGTCCTGCTCCTAGTTGTGCTTATCTGAGTCCTATTGTGATTGGATATTTACTACCACTCCCATCACCTATAAAAGCTTAATCAACCAGAGAAGAATGTCATTCTTTAAATAAACTCAATCTATGACAATTGTGTTCCATCCCTTAAGTAAACTTATGTCCAAAGAAGAATGTCATGGATGATACTTTTTCCCATACCTTTCGTTAGATTTGTTCGGTCTCTTGGGGTCCACCACAGGTGTTATGTGATGCATCACAAATTTGCATCTTTCATTTCATCATGTATGGATTTATCATTATTTTGGGAATATATGATTTTAGATTAATGTAGAGTGTCAAAAAATTAAGGTGTGATGGCACCACAATAACTGTCTTATGTATTTGTTGGTTGTTGTGGAAACTTTTTAGATTAACTTTGTTTTTCCAAGGACAAAAGTGAATGTTCGATACATCGGATGTGTGATGTTAATCATCATGCATTTTATTTCAACTTTTTTATTAATGTTTCCTTTTTTGTATATACATATTTGTAAAAATTGCAAGGTTGCTACCTTACTTTGCTTTGTGGTTTCATAACAAGTATGCTCCTTTGAAACAATATAGGAAGCCCAAACAATATTCCCTATTTCTATCTGAAATTGCATGACTTGAACCGATGCCTTGCCTAAAACCCATTAAAATTGCAGTGACAATTGCTAGTTGATGACGAGGTTCCTAATCCGTCATCTGATAAAAATATGTCAATGCAGGAGTTGATGGGATCGGTGATGTACATGCGGTGCAGCTAATCTCAAGATTTGGTATATAAGTTTTTCACGTCTCTAGTTTTCACAATGGGCTTTCTTTAATTTCATATTTCATTTCACCTTTTTGGGTTTTCTTCCAACTTTGTACATTATCATTTTTGTTGTTATTTGAGGTGTCATAGATGATGTTGTAACTTATTTCTTGCCCACCTGAATTTTAAAGGTACATTGGAGAATTTGTTGCAACATGTTGACCAAGTTGAAGAGGAGCGAATCAGAAAGGTTCCATTGCTTATTTCACAAGTCTCTTTAATTGTATATTGGTATTAAAACTACTTTCACAACTCCTGTGTCATTCCTAAACTAGTTAGGTATAATTGGATTGTTTAGTGTCGGTGTGGATTTCTGATGAATTTTTCTATTGAGCATAAAAGTTTATAACAAGTGTTACTTTCAGAATTTTAAACAGAAGTAGTGCTGCTATTGGAAATAAGCTGGATTCTCATTTTGATAATACATTTTGTTTGGAGATGATCTAATCTTGTTGCTGATTAATTAAGATTGATTTTGACGATTTTAGAATTACACGGTATGCATTATGTACATTGATAGTATAAGGGTTTCTAATTCTACAGGCCATGGAAATTTTCAAGTTCGTTTTCTTTACACTTGGTCATATGTTTTCCCACCTTTATTGAAAATTCTCACATTTGGTAGCCAGATCACTGAAAATCACAATTGCGTAATAATGTTCATTCTCTTTCACCATGTTTTTTTAAGTATCAGGGACAATTTGGTTGATTGACATTTTATATGAATCTTGGAGACTATTTATTGCCATCTAGGATACCCTTCTATGGAACTTTAACAATTCTAAGACTTGGATTTTGTTACTGTGTTTCTTGTTAGTCATTTTATTTGGGAAAGCACACTTATGTCATAGACTCCTAGCACCATAGAATGTCCGTAGTCATTTTTTTAGAAGCCTCAAGGAGGTCTGAGGTATAAGCCTTGAGGTGGAAAATAAATAAAATTGAAAATTTGAAAATAATGGAAATGGATGTTCAAAATTGATGATTCTGATAAACATAAGAATTCAACAATAATTTTCTTATTTATGTATAGAATTCTTTTGGCTGAGCCTTGTATCAAATAATACACTAGAGCCTCCATATTTATAGTAACTTAGAATCAATTCTCCTTAAATTATAACATAAAGATCAGAAAAGAGATCTGTCAATCCTAGTTAAATCAGGAAAAGGATAATCCTAATTTAACCCTTATCTCTACGATTAAATTCTGGATTTCAACACCAATCCTTATGAGGATGACGGAGTCTATCAGTCTATGCTCTAGGTATCTGTTCGAACACCTATTTTCTCCTACTGTTCGTAGTATTTATGTTACTCTAGGTATCTCTTTTTTGGATTATCTAGATTTTTTATGGATAAAATAATCCAGAAATTTTAGTTCAACCCTCTTTGGTTTTTGGCTTCGCATTCCCCTTTCACTGCATTTCTGCCTCTCATCACTAGTGTCTATACTTGATAACATTGCCATCCTCCCACTACTACTGGTCTTGACTACCCATAATAGTTGAGCTGGACCAAGTACCCACGGTTCATGTTTGGATGGTATACCATTACCAGCTTGCTTACATCTGATAAAGCCTCTACTGCATATTCAGATTGGTTTTTTTTGTTGTGAGTTGGGCATGATGGTACCTACGATCAGAGTTCAGGAGTGCCAAAAATGTTATTGTTTGTCTTTACAGGACAGGAGCTCGTTTACCAAGTGTCCCTCTCTCCCTGGTAATACATTCGTTTAACAATTGCTCAGCATATATCCAACGGCTATAGTCCATTTTGATTTCCAGAAAAAGTTCTAATATTGCATGGCTGCTTGATATGGATCCTTCTAATTTGATCCAGTCTTTACCCAAGCCCAAAGTGATTGAATGTTTATTCCATGCCCAAAAGAGTGGAAGATAGCGCTGGACCCAATTAGCTATTACAGATTGAAAGCGTGTCTAATAAATGGCGGGATTGCTGGTAGCATGAGGTCATGGTGATTTTTCTTGTTAATTGAGTTAGTCTCTTAGCTGGTGCTTTGAGGGAGGGAAGTTTTCCCTGGAATCGTGTTTGTTCTTTCAATCGTATGTTCCCAATTTCGTTTATGATCAATTGTTAATCTCCCCTCGCTTTTAATCTTTTCATTCTTCCAAATTGTTTGAGTTCCTACCAGTGCCCATCAATTACAGCTTTCAGTTCTGAGACCATTAATTTCCTCGATCGAAAGACCAGAGAAAACAACTGGGTTCAGATTGGATCCCACGTACTTCTGCAGAAAATTATTCCAAAATGTTACTTGTGAAAGTCCAATTTGGCGTAAGGGAATTTTAATCTTGTGAAATGGTGCTTTGTATCCCTTTTGTCCTACGTTCTTGTTCCTCTTGATATCGACAGTCTCTTTCTCAACACCGTTCTAATTTTGTCCAAAAAATTCCAAAAGGCTGCAAAAACTGAAAATAAGTATGATACAACCGAGTCACATTTCTTTGTAATCTCGTTTCTTCCTCTTCCAGGTTTTAGTAGTGCAGGAAATGTTTAGAATTGATATTTGAAAGCAACTTTCTTTTGCCTTGTTTTCATTTTCCCAAGAGGAAATCTGCTGGTTCTTGCAATCCTGTAGTTTGATTATGCTGATGAATTTATAGCTTTCAGTTTTTGTGATTATATTATACTAGAGAAAATTAATAGCTGGTATGTGAATTTAATGTGTAGGCTTTGATAGCAAATAAGGAGCAGGCCCTATTGAGCAAAGAATTGGTAAGTGACTAGCAATATCACCATTAGCATTCTAACTTTCCAACAGTTGGATAACCTCCTATTGTGCATTTGTTGAATTTGAATGATGGATATTCTGCCGACTTTTAGGCTTTCTTTGTTGCACTTTAGTATTCCAATCGACGTTTAAATTGTGGTCTTTACTTCATAATAAAATCACACTTTTCAAGCACTATTATTTACAGTCATATATCTCACGAGTCTAAATGGCCGTAAAAATAAAATAAGAGAATGCTTAACATCTCAAATAGATCCACTGGGCACTAATTAATGAATGAGCTAAAAGTACTCGTAAACTCAGACCTGCTCCTAGATGGGTAATAAACGCAAGTGCTTATTGTTTTCTAATGATTAGCAAGGATATTATAACTAGATGGATAAGCTTGATGATGTTGAGTTCTCGTCCACCATTTTGAGATGTCACCACTAACTAATTCTATGCCCATCATTTGGGATTCTCATCTACTAGGGACTACTGTTCCACATGCTCACTTCTGTTTGAGATATTTATGAGCTCGAGATTCTCTCACAACACAATGAATAATCTGCTCTTGCAACTTCTACATGGGTACAGTAAGAGAAAGAGCTCCTCTTTGAGGTTATTTTAGTTGCACTTTCTAACCCTTCTAGGGGTGCGTTTATAAGCGGGACATGACAGGATAACAACTTGTTGTCCCATGTTTAAATATTAAAAGGAACAAGAGAGCGAGCTACTTGTGAGAGTGCGCAATCAAGCAACATGTACAAAAAACAAAATGCAGCACAGACACATGTGAGGAAAATAGATTAGAACAAACAAGGAAACACAAAACACAATACTGACAACTACTAGTAGAAGAAAACTGTTACAATGATCCTTGCGATGTCTATATACTCCTGCTGATCCCTAATAACGACAAACTACACAAGATGACATATTTTTCTATTTGTAACGGCGTATTTTTGGCAGGCCCTTTTGCGTTCAGATCTCCCACACTACATGGTCCCATATTCCATCAGTGATCTTGCATTTAAAAAGCCAGAGGTTGGTGTTTCATATCTCTTATACATGATGTATATTTGGTTTGATGACCGACTTTTGAATTGATGCAGGACAATGGAGAGAAATTTACGAACCTCTTGACAGCGATTGGTGCTTATGCAGAAGGTTTTTCGCTTGATTCGGTTATTAGAAGGGCTTTCTATCTCTGGAAGAAGCTTGAAAAGTCATAGATTTCTAAAAATTCTATTTCCTAATTTTTGTAAGAAAATGGACGAGCACAATAGACTTGCATGCATATTGCATTAAGATTAAACTATATATTCTTGCCATCATTTTCTTTCACAAGTTTCAAAAGTTATGTATCCTACAAAATCATTTTCAGTCTAGATGTAACCGGGGACAAATAGCTGACAACATTATAAATGAATTAGAAACAGAATGCCTATTAGCAAAAAAAAGACGCCACCATGTACCCGTCTTCGGTCTCAAAATGTGGAACTGATATTGACCTGTTTAAATCGTCTGTCATTGTTGGATTTTTCTTTTTACATATTTTATAGATCTATTTGAAAATTATAAAAATTCACTTATTAGTTACTTATTAAAATGATTTTGGGTTTCACAAAAAGTGATGGTGGAATGTGTACACCTTTTTTTGTTTCATAAATGTATAAACCGGTTTTTTTCATGTTGATTGTGGCAATGTACCAATTCAAGACTCGTCTATTGAAGATACCCTTAAGCCTGATCCAGTTTTACTAGACCATTCACTAAGAGGAGAATGGGCAGGTGGTGCATTTTTAGGAAAAAAACCCGTATGTTATATGGATATATCAGTTAAACCAGTCCCTCTTTTATTAGTCAAAATATAGTCATGAGTTTAAGGGGCTACTTACTTGCCTCTTATTAGGTCTGATCCAACAAAAACTCTTACTCCATTAAGAGGTAGGGTTGTTTACTTTAATTACTTGTTTAATAAGATCTCTAATCGTTCTTCTTATTGGCACATATGCGGTTGGCAACAAACTTCACACTTATCGTAGTCAGAGTATCAAGCCCTTGATTTTTTTTTCCTCCGATTTTATCCCTTCTTCCCTATTTCTATCACCTCCTGCACAACATCATTCATTGTCTTCTACATAACATCAGTCATCTCTCTCAATCATTTGCCTGCAATAATTGACCTGGCCTCTCTCAGACCATTTTCATCCTCTCGTTGCTCTTGCTATGCATTTGCAATTTTTTCAGGTATGAAATAAATATATCTCCTCTCATCCACCTCACAATCTTCAACTCCAACCCAATCTCATTTTTTTATCGTCCATTGGTGATCTAATCCAATCTAAAATATTATTTTGTAAAAAAGACATATTGAATTTTTATCGTATTTAATTGTTATTTTTTAATTTTAAGTATATAAAAAATAGATTAAACGGAATATAACATATTTTAAAATGTAATTATAAAAACTTACCATACTGTGTTCATATATGGTGTGATGAAAATATGTCAATATTGAGCTCTATTTATAAATTATAAGAAATTTTAAAAAATATTTATTTTAGTTGTATAATTTCTTAAATAAAGTCTTCTATCAATCACAATTTTTTTATTAATCACAATCTCATTTTTAAGATAACCATTAAACATAGTCTAATAAACAAAAAAGGGACAAGATTTGGAATTGTTCTCAAATTCTTTAAAATTAAAAATGTCAAATAAAAGAGACTCTAAATCTGTTAATTTGATATTTATTTTCTCAAAACCCTAATTGTTGTCTTGTTTCTTTATAAAGACTAGATGGATACTCATACAATACAGCGAGATAAATCTTTATTTTAATGTTTGGTTTTTTTTTTGTCTCTATCGAGATAATATGATTTTAAGAGTTTTTTTGTCAAATGAAATATAAATTTGAAGATAGCATAAAAATTTGAAAAAAAATAAATCGATATTAGTATCAAATGAACTATTTAATAGTTCTCGTTTTTTTTGTGTAACTTCTTTAATTCAATTTTTATTATAATTTAATTTAGATTTAATAACAAAATAATTTATTTTTGATTTAATAATATAATTTTTATAAAGATAATAATTAAACATTCTGTTAGAACTCAATAATTATCTTAATTATATTTTAGATTTTCTATATTTAAAATAGATGTTTATCTTGTATGTGGTTATGTTTATCTGCAGTTAGTTACACAAATTTAAAAATAAAGCTTTAATAAGTTGTACTTACGCAAAATCACTTGTAATCTTGAATTTTAAGTAATATGCATCAATCAACAGTACTCCATGCATACAAAATAGTTTTTAAGAGTTTATGTCACATGTTTTATAATATAGTATAGATAGTATTAATGTTTAAGGAAAATGTATTTTAAAAGTCCTACATTACATGCGTAAGAAACGAAATTTAAAACGTAGAAGAAAAAGTTAAAGGAAGGATAACGACAAATCAAGTCTTAAAAATTGAGAAAAATTTACGAAATCAACCTAAAACACAAAAAAGTTCCCTGGAACTGCGGAATTCAACTAAAAACACATCGAACATAAGACGTAGTTTTGTATCTTGATTAAATGACCAATTCAATATGAAAAAATATATTTTATTCTCCAAATATACACTATTTGACTTTCTCCCTAGTCTAACGATGTTGACTTTTCACAGGTATAAGATTTCCTTAAAAGGACATCTGCTAATAAAATTTCATAGGTCCGCCATTGATTACAAATTCTCTATTCTTCATATATATTGTTTAAATACCCAACAAGCATTAGCTCTCCTTGAAAAGGAGGTGATCCACCCGCACCTTCCAATATGGCTACCTTTGTTACGACTTTACTCCAGTCACTAGCCCTGCCTTTGGCATTCCCCTCCTTGCGGTAAAGGTAACGACTTCGGGCATGGCCATCTCCCATAGTGTGACGGGCGGTGTGTACAAGGCCCTGGTGGTGAATCTGTTCCCGGGCGTTCTACACACCACCTGTCACACTATGGGAATGTTAGTAGCTTGACTAATCAAGTTTGTTTCATCATATATCAAATTCATTTCAACACTTGTTATTCATCATATAAACATCTCACACCATCATTTATATCAAAACCTCATTTGAATTCTTCAATATCCAACACCCTTCCTCTTTATTTTTGCATATAAACCCTTTGATTGAATTTTATTGCTATACATTATTTATAACACATCAGATATTTATTTTGACATTCTTATATTTTCGTAAAATATGATGATGCATTTTCTACATCTATTAACATAATACATTTTACCTTTATAATTCAACTAATACCATATAAACATATTGTCATATGTTTACTTCTGTTTGGTTACCACTTGATTACAAATTGCATACTAAGTGAATTTTTCATATCGAATATTTTTGGCATGTCCGTTGTTTGTAACGGTTGCATTTTATTTAGGCACATATCGGGAAACAATGTAAAATTTTAATCATATATTCAAAATTATATTATTTTCATCGATTAATTTCATGAGACTTTGAAGATAACAATAATAGAATTTCCTAGTGGCTTTGAAGAAATTCAGACTAGGGCCAGTATTATCTTAATGAGAAATGTCTGCAGCTATGTCCTCACTTATTGAAGTTTGCTTTAACCATTTTTGTATACTATTGTTATCAAAAGATAAGGAACCTAATATTTAGAGCCAAAAATAACATTTTAATAGATAAATAAAATATTTTAATATTATAATTAATGTTGAATTCTCCAAATTAGAGAATCTGTTAAAGATAAATGTAATTTTTTTTAAAGATTTTGACTTTTTATTCTCCGTTTTGAAGAAAATTTTAGAGATTCTCTTAGGTGGTCTTCTTGGGAACAAAATTCTATAGGTAATATTTGTATACCAACCTTCATGTCTATTTGTTTAGTTTTGCAGGGTTTATTATAAATATTGTAATATTTGTAATTTTACGAATAATTAATGATGTAATGCTTATTTCATGGAAACAAAGATGAAGGTTGTTTATATTTCAAACTTACTAGAAGGGTACTCGTAAAATGCAACGAGATATATTTCGATTTTAGTGTTTTTTTTTGTTTCAATCGATAATATAATACAGTTTGACGTGCTTTTGAGAAAACGATAATGTTTTTATTTTTGAATAAGATATAAATATGAAGATATGTCATATAAATTGAAAAAATATATTGATATTAGTATCAAACTAACTATTTAAAATGTTCTCGTTTTTTGTGTATTTCTTTAATTCGTTTTTTATTTTTGGTTTAATAATATAATTTTTTATAAAGATAATAATTAAGTATTTTGTTAGAACTCAATGACTATCTCAATTATATTTTAGATCTTTTATATTTAAAATGAGATGCTTATCCTCTATTTGATTATGTTTATCTGCAATTAGTTATACGAATTGAAATATGAAGCTTTACTAAGTTATACTTGTAACACCCTGAATTTCATCAAGAGAGATGTTACGTAATCTGAAACATTTCCTTAATAAATACATCAAAGTAATGGCTAATTTAAAACCATTTAAACTATTACAGCGGAAGTCTTTGAATCATCAAAATCTAACTTAAGTTCTAACCCACCTTCTCTTGGGGTTAAGTTACAAAAGATCATTACAGCGCATCTTAGACAAAAGACTAACATGAGATGATAATGAGCAACTCTCTAAGCATGCCCCTTGCCTTTATCCGTCCTCGAACTACCTGGGCCTGAGATGCATATTATAGTCAGCTTATAAAGCTCAGTGAGTTCATGGTTTTCGTGTATAAAATCATTGTACGTCATACATTTCAACTTGTAAACTTTGTACCACGTAGCATGCAATTTCTGAAAACATGCAACACTGAAAGAAATGAGATCTCATAAATTATCTGTCTGGAATGGGTCATTTAGTCACAAACACACCTTGGGTTGATACTTCATTCTCGATTGATTACCCACTTGTCCGGGTAGTGTTTCATACTGGTCGTGACTTATTAGTCACCAACACGCTCTGGGTATCAAAATCTTAACTTATCACCCACTTGTCCGGGTAGTGTTTTATACTGGTCGTGACTCCCTGGTCAAATGTCCACCCTTAAATCATCAAACTTTGGTATGGAAAAACATGCTAGAGTTTTCGAAAACTGATTAAACACATAGCATGCAACTGATTATAAAACGTCATACATGTAAAACATATCATGTATGTAAACTTAAAACATGATGCATTTGTACCATCATCATATAAATCGTATAGTGCTTGAAAATAAGTTTATACATAGGTATGCATCCCATTGTAAGTCTCATGAAGACTCGCCTGATAACGTCGATTGCTTACTTAACGGCGCTGACTGGTAACCTACAATTTATAATAGCGAATAGTACATAAATTTCTCCAAGGACTATAAAAGTCAACTTACGGTCAACTATGTCGACTAGGGTTATCATTGGTCGACTATTCGCTTGTTATTTAAAAGTCTTATCAAGCCATCGGGGCTAAGGATGAAACTCTAAGGCTGCCTCTGTGCTAAGTCTTGGAGAGGGCCAGAGCCTCTGTGGTTGACCAGAGCCTCTGTGGTGTCGACCGGAGCCTCTGTGGTATCAACCAGAGCTTCTRTGGTCTCTTTYTTCCAGAGCTTCTKGTCTCACGACCAGAGCCKCTGTGGTATTTACYAGAGCCTCTGTGGTTGAGCCTTGGGAAATAATTCGGTACCAAGGACCAGAGCCCCTCTGTCGTCTCTCTTACAGAGCTTCTGGTTGAACCATACTTAGAATAATAATACCATACCAAGGGCCAGAGCCCCTCTGTGGTCCCTCCTCCAGAGCTTCTGTCTAACACAACTTGATACAGAGCTCTCACGCAGAGTTTCACTATAACATAACTTGATACGAAGCTCTCATGCAGAGCTTCTGGCTAACATGACACAAAGCTCTCACGCAGAGCTTCTGTCTAACACATTTGATACAGAGCTCTCGTGCAGAGCTTCTGTGTAACATTCTCTAAGGTGACTTCTAAGCCAAATGCGATACAGCGTGTTTAACAAATGAAATATAGTCCTTGAAATCGAATCCCAAAACACAAAGTTTGGACATAAGCCTTCTAGGGTTCTATACAGGGCCAAAGTCACGGCTAAACATTGTTTAAATCATAAATTTGGTCGAGTATTTACCTCTAAACGACGGGAAGCAGGGGGGTTTCTTGCTGGTATGAACTCCGGCTTCTCTCCTTCAAACTCAACGATCCCCTTCTTCTCTCAAAAGAATAACGACCCCAACCTGGTGCCCTCAATTTATACTCACACGATTTGGCCTATTAGTTGACCAAATCGGCAGAATCCCGAGTTTTGGGCCGGGAACTGCTCTCTTCCACAGCCTGCAACCATGCAGGTCACAATTTCCTCTTTTGAACCAGGCACTGCCTGTTCCTCTTATGCCTCTCTCGATCGTTGACAGCAGGCCACCCTGTTGTAGGTCTGTTGCCTATTTACAAAACAGATCCTTCTTGTTTGGACCTGCTTACACACGACCCAGTCCCTTAACTTCCGCGAATTGACAACTTTCACCCATATCTTGACTTCTTCCTTCACTTTTGGTCCGACTTTTAAACTTATTTCAACCTTCTATTTTTATTTAATATATATATATATATATATATATATATAGACTTGGGATCATGTGAGACCAATGGTTTTTCGTGAGACCCGTAAGACCAATTCTCAACCCTTGGATTAGATTTACAATCTTCAGATCTGAACATTTATAAACGCCACGAGACTTCTCACTAATTACGAAATTGCCACCTTGCAACTTTGCAACCATTAGATCATTAATTCATAAATTTGATCAATGAACATAAATTGGTCTTACGGGTCTCACGAAAAAGCATTGGTCTCACGTGAACCCAACCCTATATATATATATATATATATATATATATATATACTCTTAAAATAAAATACTAATAAAGATAAATTATTTATTCCACAAATTTTTGGGTTTTACAATACTTATGCACAAGTTACATTTAATCTTGAATTTTAAGGAATATGTATCAATAAACAGTAATTCATGCATAAAAAATGGTTTTTAATAGTTTTTGTCAAATGCTTTATAATATAGTATAAATATTGAATTAAATCAGAAAACTGAATAAAGTAAAAATGTTTGTGACATAGTTATGATTCAAAATAAGATGACCATACATACTGATTTGTTAACATTTGATCTACATGGAAGGATTAAACCGACTTAACTAAGGGGCTGTTCGGTAATGGCTTAATGGGTTGTTAAGCCTGTATGGCTTATTCGGTCAGCTATACATTGTTGTTCGCTTTTGGCTTATTCGGTCAGCCGATAGCTTAACCGGTCAGCCGGAAAAGTGGAGTCCTATGGACCCAACCACTTATTCAACCAGTTATTCCGAATATGCCCTTCCCCTCTTTTCCCCCAATATTGGAGCATATCTATCTAGAACTTCTTCATCTTCATCTTCAACCTCACCTTCTTCATCTTCATCTTCAACCTCGCCGCCGTCTGGATCGATTCGTGAGCAGAGACCGTCGACTACAGAGGTCCGAGTTCGATCTGAAGAGCTGCTAGGTCCGCATCTAGGGAGACTACGATTGGCGGCGTTGGAACGATCTAGGGCTTCGAGACGGACTTTGATGAACTTAGGGGTTCAAGGCACAGTTGCAGAGATGGCCGAACAGACCATCGCCGTCGCCGTCCCCGATTAGCCGATGAAGAGGCCAAGAGAGGGAGAAGAGAACGACGTCGCCGCGTTTGAGACGAGTGGGTACATAAATTCGAGAGAACGGTCCAGAAAACAGATCATTCATCTTTGCTTTAGCTTGTTTTTCCAAATTGGACAACAAATGGAGATTAGAAAGTTCAAAGCTTTTTGTAGAAATATGTTTCTAGAAGGTTTTTTTTGTCAAATATTTACTCTTTTGATTCAGTTTCATTGATTTGGGTTCTTTTGAATTGGAGTTTCATTTGATTCAACATTTTGGTTTCATTTGAACTATGTGTTGTTCTTGTTACGGGTACCTAATGTAATAAAATTGATCCACACAAATTTACAATTAAAAAGTCATTTGTTCAACATTTTTATCAAATTGTTGTTTTATTCATACAAAAATAAAGATTGAGGGTAAAATGGTCATTTTTGACATTCAGACTGTTTATTCAACACAACAACTTATTTGTTAATATACAAACAACTATATCAATACAGACAGCTATATCCATATAGGTCTTAACAACAAACGAACCGCACAACCCCTAAATATGTTCTCCAAATATTTAAACTACATGTTCTTATTTTCTGAAACATACACTCTTTACCTTTGGTGAGGCGTAAACCATTGACCGTGATTGATAAGAGTACGAGTCTTGAACCTTCAAAAATGAGGTTTAAATCTTTTTCAATAATCAAATAGTAAATTTGTCCAAACATGGTCGAAGGAGCTCCAAATTTCGAAAATAATCCATTGGCCTTTGAGAGGGCGGTTACAGAAACGACAAAATCTATAATTTAAACTTGCAAAAGTACGACAAATATGAAAAAAAAAATACCAAATACCAGTGAAGGAAAGAACATTAGAATCTAAAGCGTATCTAAGATTATTACTTTATCACCATAAGATGACCAATTCTAACATGAGGAATTGCAGAGGTTCTTTTTTTTATGGTAACCATGGATGTTCGGGTCAGCCCCTCGACTAATCTCATGGATCCCTAAGCTAGAAAAATCTCCGGTTGCTACGAGGAGACTTGAACTAGCAACCTATGGGGAAGGAGCCCCAAAACCTAACATTTATTTATCAGTTGAGCTGACACCCAAAATTAATAAGCAGAAATTATCATGTTGCTTCTTATTTTGGAAATGATGTTTGCAACCCATTTGCAAATTGCAGGGCTCACATTAATAAGAAAGCAGAAAAAACAACATTTCTTGAAGTGCAAATATAACAACCCAAGAGAACACCGAATAACATCCTCCTAATGTTCAATGCATCAATCACAGCAAATCAAGCAACCTGACCAAAAAGCAGATTCCTCCCTCCAACTTCGACCCTTTAAAACTAAAAGCAATATCTCATCATATGTAATATATACGATTAGTGGAGTATATAATATGTGTATGATGACCACCGGACTGGTGCAATCAGTGGAGTATATAATATGTGTATGATGACCACCGGACTGGTGCAATCAGTGGAGTATAAATATGTGTATGATGATCGTGGGACTGGTGCAATGGGGCGAGAGCAAAGAATTGTGAGGAGGCTTATTCAATTTATGTTGGCCCTCTAGAGAAAGGTAACAATGAAGAAAAGTATCACTTAGAGGCTAAAATTCCAAACTAGGTATCTTTTTCAAGTTATTACTTTCCAACATTTTGTAAATAGGATGGTTAAATTCAACAACCATGAAATTAATATTGCCATGATAATAAATGCATGAGGGTATGTGATATGTTGCTACTCCCTCCTTCCCCGAATGAATGTACACCATGAACAATTTCAGAATGTGTAATTATTATACTTTTAATCAACTAAATGACAATATTACCTTTGATAATAGAGGGAATAAATAATTTTTCCAACTCATAACTAAGAGGGTAGAATTCGAACCTGGTCCCTTAAATAGAAATGTGAACACTTAATTGGGGTCGAGGGAGTATTTAAATTTCAGAACTTCCTAAAAAAGGTGAAACCCCAAGAAGCAGATCATGGCATTCAATAAAGGCAGATAAATTATTAAATTCTGGCACAGGGTTTGCTAGTAACCATCATGACATCCCTAGACATCTTCAATATCTTTCTGATTGAACAAATTCTTCAACATAGTAATTGGATCAGGGTGCAGATTATGGTTTATCACAGATGAGACTCTTTCGAGTTATAATGGATGTCAATTAGTGCTTCCATGCATGATAAACAATAAAGCCTCATATTTTTTCAACCGACAACTTTACACACACAGATTATGATTATGTCAAACAAAAACAGGTCAGAACCAACTACAATTTCTAGTTAATTACTTGCATCAACCGTAAGCATTTACCTAATACTCTAGATCACATTTTACATTCAAATCACACATCTCTCCATAAGTTCATCATTGCATAGAGGGCCTTCATGTTTCCTGGACATAGCCTCGGAGTGCCATAAGTATGCGTAAGGGGAGGGGGTGAAGATTTTGAGTTCATCAAGATTAAGATGACTAGATGAAAGAAGTGATCCTTTGTGACGGCCTCCCAAAATCTTTTATCTATTGCAGCTCAAAAGAAGAGTTCTTAGTAAGCAAAGAAGCACGCATACGGGTACCCACTGACTTGACTTGACCTTCAAATACAACATCAGTGACCAACTTATTAAGACAAGAATATGTAGTACATAGGGATGGCATGAACAGAATAACAATGCAAGTAGAAAAATTCTCAAAGAACTCATCATACTAAGCAGGTTCCACGAAATCTAACTAGGAAGTAGCTTTTAAAGCAGGGAGTAGCTGACATGACTGTTTTAACAAAAGATAACTTAAGAACACAAGCAAATATCTACGTCAACAGCCACAGAGCAACAAAACCTATTATAAAGCAACATCTTTTGCGTCCATAGAAAAGAACAAAAACTCAAAACTTGTCCCCTGAAGGCTTATTACTTTCATGAAAAGCTAATAAGATGATCACCAATGCAGTCTAGAGGGAGTGTCAATAAAGGAATAGCATAGTTGTAGCAAGAGACTTAAAGATCATCCAGCAGAAACACCAATCAATCATTGGAAGATAAAATGAAATTATCTATGAAATCAACAATAGAACCACAACAAGCATGAAAAACGAATTTGAATACATATATATCCAAAAACTGTGAAATTGGGTTTTATCGTCAGAGATGCAAAAACTAACCTATACACATACATACTAGCAGTAGCAAGAGAGTCATCAGATTTCCACCAAAAAGTAAATGAAAAGCATAATAAAGTACCTTGACATTGTTTACGAGTTCTCACTGGACTACTAACACTAATCTCCTATCCATAACATCAGTCAGAGACCGACCCTGCAGTTTTTGGAGCCACCATCCAAAGATCCAGCTGAACTATTGGCAGAAACTCCAACCGGTAAACTAGGGCAATAGATCTTCAAGATCCGCCGTCTAGCCCACCAAGCACCAGCCTTAAACCGAACCCTAGCCACCATCCTCAAATTGAAATAAACCGTCCCACGAGCCCTCTCGTCATTGATACCATTCCGATCCTCTACATACGCCGACAAGGAAGCGAACGTTGCCCGAACAGCTGTCTCGTTCTTTTTTCCCTGGACGAAAGGCGGCACCGTGGTCTCCGAAATCGATTCGGATTTGTAAAAGACGGCAGCCTCGATGTGATCGTAGTAGAGAACAATCTTGGAGTTAGGATTACGCACGGTTAAACGGGCATCCCAATTCCCGGAAATCAGTGAGTTAGATGACAGATTGAAGTTAGAGAGGGTTAGGCTGTCGACACGGAACTGAGGGACTTGAGGACGGAGGACGAGCCACATAATGAAGACGATGGTCCCGATGATGATAACGCAAGCGATAATGATGGCGAAGATACGGCGGATGAAGGTGGCGCGTTGTTGGGTGGCATATGGATCGGAGTAGTAAGGCCCAGAAACATTGAAGTATGAGCCCTGATTCGGACGTGGCTGCGCAACGTAAGGGTATGCTGTGGGAGCGGTGGTCGGATAGCCGTTGGAAGCAGGTGGAGCAGGGTAGCCGGTGACTGGCCGGCTCTGATCGGCCATTGCATATGGGGATTTGGGAGTAGGCGGTGGAGTATATATGCAGTCGGAGTGTGGGAAAGGTGGGGGTTTGCCGGAAACCGCCTAATACTCTTTTTAAAACAAAAAACCTTCATTCAAATTAATTAGACGGTTGTGTGCTTGCATAGGGTACATTTGCATTCTATATCTATATTATATTATAAACTAGTATGGAAAACGTGCGTTGCGCGGTAGTATGAGTGCTTTGATTAATGATCTGATAATTGTCTATATAAATATATATTAATTGTTAATAGAATCATCAACAAATCATATTCAAATAATTCGAAAAAGTTAAATAAAATATAGTTAGTGAAATTTTAATATACACATATATATATATATATATATATATATTGAGAGAGAGATTTGTTTAGTAATAAAATTATAAAACTAAATAAAATGAGTAATAATAACGACGGAAATATTAAGGAATCTGACACAAATTTAAGAATAAAAAATACTCCACATAAAGATATGTCTCCTTCAAAGATTGATGATGTACATGTACTATTTTTCATCTTTAACACATATCTTGACTTTAAAAACACAATAATGAATGGACCGGACCAACCATACAATATGTAAAAAATCACATACCAAACTTAAAGACTTCAAATCTTTATAACCCAATAGATAAAATTATAATGCAATCAAAATCATAACATGAACATACATAAAATTA
>NC_037528.1:38221917-38226797 GCF_001531365.2 Cynara cardunculus var. scolymus | reverse complement strand
AAATTAATTTGTTATTAAATCTAAATTAAATTATAATAAAAATTGAATTAAAGAACTTATACCAAAGATCGGGAACTATTAAATAGTTAATTTGATATTAATATCGATTTATTTTTTTTTCAAAATTTTATGATATCTTCAAATTTATATTTTATTTAAAAATAAAAACATTATCGATTTCTCAAAGCCACATAAAATCGTATTATATCGTTAGAGATAAAGAATAAAAACTAAACATTAAAATCGAGATTTATCTCGCTGCATTGCGCGRGTAYCYTTCTAGTTATATTATAAAACATTTGATAAAAACTCTTAAAAATCATTTTTTATGCATGAAGTACTGTTTATTAATATATATTACTTAAAATTCAAGATTACAAGTAAATTATGCATAAGTACAACTTATTAAAGCTCGATGTTTGAATTCGTATAACTAACTGCGGATAAATATAATCAAATAGAAGATAAACATCTCATATTAAAATATAAAAAATCTAAAATATAATTAAGATAATTATCGAGTTCTAAAAAAATAATTAATTGTTATCTTTATAAGAAAATTATATTATTAAACCAAAAATTAAAAGAAATGCACTACAGAAATACACAAAAAAATAGTTAGTTTGGTACTTTTTTAAATATTTTATAATATCTTCATATTTATATTTTGTTCAAAAATGAAAACATTATCATTTTCTCAAAACCACATAAAACCGTATTATAACATCGATTGCGACAAAAAAATAAAATCAAGATGTATCTCGCTGCATTGTGCGAGTACCATTCTAGTTAATATTAAGGGGTGTTTTGTGATTGCTTATGAAAGTGGTTATTAACTTATTTCGATGTGATATTGATAAGAAGGGGTTTTTAGTATTTAGATGGAAAGAAAAGAAATACTTATATCAATAATAAGAATGAGTTTACATTTACTATGATAAATTTTAATATTTAGAAAGTATTCTTTTAATCAATTCCTTTTGATGATGACATATAATCTTGCAACGCTCCCCCTTCTGTTGAGTCAAAGGAGATATGATGCATAATGTTTACCTCATTAAAACGGTATGCCAAATTAACAAAACCCAGTGGGAAAAAGAAAAACTTTGGACGAAGGAAAGAGTATAAGGCACCACTAAACAATTCTGTTAGTTTACTATCATTCTTGATTCGTACATCAATAAAGAGGTTTAGAAAACAAGATGATGTATAAACTATTTCCTCACTACAACCTTACACCATGGAACAAAACCTAATGGGGAAAATAAAAAATTGGGTGAAGAAAAGAGCACAACCTACTAATAGCACAAGCTTAGTAGACACCTTATTTTTTCTATTACTCCCCTTGATTCGTATATCAATCAAGGGAGCTTAGAAAACCTTCGCATTTCAACATTTTCCACATGTTTCTTTAATGTAGCCTTAGGTAATGATTTGAAAAACAAATCTACTATATTCTTTTCAAACTTTACTTAATTTACATGAATCTTAAGGAGAGTTTGTTGTTACCCATTGTAGAAAAATTTGTCGAAATATGATTTGTGTTATCACCTTTGATATATTCTGCTTCCATTTGTTCAATACTAGTTGCATTATCTTCATATATGCATGTAGAATTTTTAGTGGTGAACTTAAACCACTTATTCCTCTAGCATGTGTCATATTCTTGTGATGAACTGGTTTATTTAGAAAGTCTATAGGCCGTTTGTGTAATTTATCAATTCTAGAGCGTTCAAGTTGAAAATTCCCGCTTAAAGGGTTACCATTTCCTTTTTGTCCTCCAGAATCTACATATTTAGAAGGTGAGTGTGTGTTTTTGTGAGAAGGTTGAACATGGGATTTGAAGAGGAAGTATTTTGGAGTTTTTCTTTTGACTTGTCAATAGAGGTACCATCATCTTCACCTTAGTTAAGTTAGAATTGTATCTCAGTTTTGAGTTTAGCTTTGTTATATGTTTGGGTTATTTCAAAGCCTTTTTGTTATCAATATCTTTCCCAGGGTTGATTTTGAGTCTATGTTTTGAGGTTAAAATCCTTTGAGTTTGTTTGTCATATGACGAGCTTGGACTCCTCTTCATTTCTGAAAATTTATAGTAAAGTGTTTATATTGGGTTTTCAAAAGATTGGTTGGTAAAAGTGGAAGTCACTTTTGATTTGGTCATCATATTGGATTAACGAAGTTAGGGTTGGATATTTATGATTAAGTTCTGGTGATTTAAATCTTTTCAAAAGAGTGTTGAGGAAAGAAAGCAAACCCAAGCTAGTTTTAAATTAAAGCAAGTCTCTTCAGTGACCACTCCTCTACACTTACTTTACATGGATTTATTTGGCCTCGTCAACATACAATCCATCACTGGAAAGAAGTATACCATCGTCATTGTTGATGAGTTCTCTACATATACATGGGAGTTCTTTTCTCAGATCCAAAAGTGATACTCCTAAAGAAATCATTTCCTTTGTAAGGAAAGTGGAAGTGCTGAATAATCAAATTGTTCGCTTAATAAGAAGTGATCATGGTAGTTGTTGTTTTCCCAGATGATTGGAAGAAACAATGAAATAAGATTAACACAGTGGAAATAGCAAATCAGTTGGCTTGTCTATTGATTCAAACATGAAATACAAAATACAATGTTTCTCTTTGGTGGCTGCTTCTCAATAATGAGTTGACCTACTCTAGAGCTAGGAAGCTATATATATATATATATATATATATATATATATATATATACCTTGAAGTTATTTACACATTTAGTCCCTCTACTTTATTACAAACATAAATATAAATCTAACATTCTCCCCCTTTTGTAATAAAGGTCGCTTCAGAAAAATCTTCTTCTTCTCGGGCGGTGGCCAAAATATACTTCGATTCTGCGCATTATTCTTTAGTACTCTAGCTTCTTGTCAATTAAGTCCAAAGCATTCAGCAGTTCTTGTCATGCAGGTAAATCTTGTCAAGTTCTTTTCTTTCCAACTCTAGCTTGTTTGACAACTTCAATTAGATTATCTTTAGGGTTCCCTCTGAGTAGGCTGGTAGCTCGCTGAATCGCATGATTTTTTTTTCTTCGATGTTGTTGGAGTACATAATGCCAAACTCAGGCTACTCTATCAACAAGAATAAGGGCATGGACTCTTGTCTTCCAGACTCTGCTTCGGCTTCAACAGGTTTATCTTTGGTTGATTGCTTTCAATGCCTAACTGCAAGTCCGATATGTACCCCAACATTATCTAACAGAGCATGAAGCGCTTGATAGCTTCTAGAGCAATCTGTAGGTCTTCCAGTCTGATAGTCCACTGGCGAATGTCCAGGTACATCGTCTCGAAGTCTTCAAAAGGTAAGTTCCTGAAGTTAGCTTCTATGAACATCCATTCCTTGCCATCTGTTCTGAGAATGGTGAAGAGTGGGAAATAGACGTTCACGAGTCTCTCGGTGTAAATGTTCTTTATCCCCACGATCTTGTGCCTTGATTTGACCATTTCGAGCGGTTGAGCCTTTGCTTTTAGCGTGTACATATATTTTATGACTTGTAAGCTGTTGAGGTGAGTGATCCGAAGAACTCGAACCGGATTGAATTCCACAATTCTTCTAGAAAGACTTTGATCTCTGTATCTTCAAGGAATGAAACTTTGATTCTCGTTCTCTCCCATCTTTCTACATGTGATATAGTTGGAGTACTCGGGCCTGCTGTTCTCTGACTTGTTGGAGGTTGAGGAATCGATCGATCTCTATGAGGTGAATTAGGTAAGGCGTTGTTGAGGTCGTTGATGTGGTCGAAATCCCCTTTTTCGAGCATTTCATCGTCAGAGAACGTGAAGAAGTTGTCAATATCTTCTTCGATTTGCTGCAGCTGAGACCCTTCTTCATCGGATTCAATGTTGATAATTGGGCATGGGACCTCAACAACTGCAGTAGGTATTTGAGCACTTTGAACTTCAGCAGCCTCCAACTTTTCAACCATTGGATGTAGTTCCCCCTCGGTGGTTTGCTGACGATGACCTTGACCCTGTTGATGTTGAGACGATTATGCATTGGGACTTGGTCTTTGGATATGTCGGGAGATGTCATGGCTGGTGGTGCTTTGTCGTTTCTCCCTTTCATAGTCGGGGTCGTCATCCCCATCATCATGTCGTCTCTATGACCCACCCGCTGACTCTTGCAACTGTCATCAAGGATTTGAATCCTCTCGGACAAGGTTTGGAAACCGAATTTGATGGTGTCTGCCATGACATTCCGATTCGTAGTGAGACCTCATAAACTGCCTTGGACCTTGCCTTGAAATACGTGAAACTCCGGTGTCGTGACATACTCAAGCTATATTTGTGCCCTGAGCATGCCTATGAGATCAGCTTCCACTTGTCCTCCCTCATCTTTCTCAGACAACAGCTTAGCGTATAATAGAGAGTTCAACTCTTCAATTGAGCATTTTGATGGTTGTCTAGGCTCAAGAGTAGGTGGTCGTTGTGGCGGATGAGTTGGACTCACGTGCTCCATGACCAACTTGCCCTTCAGTAGTCACTTTAGCTCATCTACTTGGTTGTGCATAGAGGCTTGGACCGCAGCTAGAGCACCAGCCAACATTTATGTCGTAGTTTCGGGTAAGGTAACACTAGGGGCATTGAGCCTTCCTATTGATAGGACAGTTAAGTCAACTGTGTGACCTACATTCAGTGTTGGCAAAGATGTGGCACTGGTAGGATTTCCATCCGATCCTCATGAAGAACCGCTGGTTGAGCAAGAGATGCTCTAATCGTATCTGTCCTAGTAGTTGTATTAGGTGCTAGACTCTATGATAGTCCAGAAATCATACAAACATGAAGCAATCTTCAAGAATCATGATGAACATTAAAGATGGAAAGAATATGAACAAAGGATGATTAGATTGA
>NC_037528.1:38186900-38221817 GCF_001531365.2 Cynara cardunculus var. scolymus | reverse complement strand
TGTATGATCTTATTGCCAGAGGACCATTTTCCAGAACCTCTGTAAGAGACATCAGAGGTTCTGTTACACTTTAGTTGCACGATGAAACAGCTTCTGTTGCTAGTCCTCTGTTGTCTTCTGTGGAAGATACCCTTCTGTCAACACTTGCAGAATATTTTTTCATACTTTTACAAGAAGTGAATAATAGAGCTAACAAATGGAGCGAACCAAAGCTGAAAAAGAGACTCAGTCCCCGCCCAATCATCAGCGTCAGCATCAGCGGACGATCCAAAAATGGCGGAACTCTTGTCTCAATGCTCATCACAAGGGACAATCTTGATGCCGTTACCAAGTATCCTTCCTACCTAGGCCGCTATGGATACAGCGAATGGATGGAGATCAGAAAAGCCATTCAGCAATCCAAGTCGAGACACAAGACACTTATCGAGGACACCATSAACGAGCTCATCAAAAGGATGTCCAGGTATGTCAAGGTCCCTGACAGGCCAACTCCGAAGAAAGGTGGGAAGAAGAAACTTAATCTCTCTGATCCTAATGATGGACCATTCCTAAGGAACGAACATGAAACAAGATTCTCTTTAGATGAAATCTTGAAGGGTCATATGAGTACTGACATTTCTATGCTGAATCTTGACTTGCYAGATAAGGGTCCCTATACACCCAACTCTGTGCATTTTAAACCTGAGTTAGGAGTTATATTTCGTGACTATGAAGGTGAAGTCAGATTTCAGAGAATGTCAGAGCTACGTCTATGTCCAATGGATCACTTGGTGTATCTTTTGCTCTGGACADATGATAGCATGCCTGGAAGAGTCGTCGATCTGAAGATACGAAGGGAATTCCTACGTCGAAGAAACCTTGGTGAAAATGTACCTGATTACATAGATCTAAGTGTTCTAGAATAAGATTCTCTTTGTAACACCAATCCACTCTTCCTTGTAACTTCATGTACTTACTGAAAAAGATCCCTGAAAAAAGTAATAGGGACACAAGACTATGAGTTCCAATGTTACTTTCATCATTCACTGACAATCTATAAGTCAGTGAATAAGCTTTCAGTTTCAGTTTCCGTACTTGTAATTTTCTTAGATATAACTTAAGAAAACTTCTCAAGCTGAGACTGACCTAACTGAAAAAGATCTCAAAATAGTAAAAAGGGACATGTACTTTATATGTAACTTTTCCTTACTATTATTTGATAAGATAACTTTCTTTATRTTATCTTGTTATCATCAAATAGGGGGAGATTGTTGATCCTCTCTCTCAGTGATTTGATGATAATCCCTTTTTTCCTTACACGTTGTATTTATGTTTCTGTATTTTTTAGTTCCAGCGATCATCACTGAGTATGTTCAGTGATCGCTGAAGAACGTGCATTGTAAATTCATCAGAGACAACAATACTTCAAGAAGACAACACTCACACCAAACAGCCTTCAGCAAACATCGAAGACTGAAACTGAATATTAGAGACTGGCGAGTACGTGATCTGAAGCGGTATTCAGTGATTACAAACATGTCTACATATGTGTGAAGACTGCTCTAGCTTCAGCGAATGATGATGAGACCTTCAGGTCGTTCCAGCATTCAGCGATCAAAAGAAGCTTGCTTAGCACGAAAGTTGTTGTCTTGTCCTTATGCACACAAAGAACAAACCCATACCCTTACTAAAGTTAGTACGGTACGAAACCGATTAGTCGACTTTTTGTCCACCAACTTTAGGCAAAGATGTCTACTCAAGAATAGTGCTTTTGTACTATTCACTGTAGCAAAGGACAAGCCTTCCTCTTAAGGCTTGACACGCACTCTAAACCTACCATATTGCATTAAATGTTCATTTAATGCACTGGGTATAAATAGAAGTGTTTCTTCTCTTTGAGAGTGCGCACATCACTCTCCAACCTAATTCTTACTTCAAGCATCCTCCAACTTAAGTAAAGGATCTTTCTTTTAGCATTCTCTTTTCTGTGTTTGCTATAGCTTCGTGTGTAACAAAAGATTGTTTAGATAGGTTTTTCTTTACCTTATCTTTCTGCAAACAGTCTTGTAAAATCTGTATTGATCTTCTCTATCAATATATATTTTAAATTTGAAAACCTTGTGTTTGTATTCATCCCCTCCCTTCTACAAACTGTTTCTTATCTTGTAGACCCTTACGGGACCAACAGATAGTCAAAGTCATTCACACGGATTGTTATCAGTAATATAAACCAGAAGATGCATGCAGAAGGGGTGTCAAGGATTTTTGACCTATGTAATCAATGCCAAAAAGGAAAAAGAAGAACAGAGATTGATCCTAGTGATCAGTGATTTCCCAGAGGTATTTCTGGAGGATTTGTCTGGTCTTCCACCAGATAGAGATATAGAATTCAGAATTGACCTCTTACCCAGGGCAATGCCTGTAGCCAAAGCACCATACAAATTAGCCCCACCAGAGTTGAAAGAATTAGTCACTCAGTTAAAAGATCTACTTGATAAAGGCTTTATCAGACCAAGTACATCACCTTGGGGAGCCCCAGTTCTGTTTGTCAAGAAGAAAGATGGATTTATGCGAATGTGCATAGATTACCGAGAACTCAACAAACTAACGATCAAAAATAAATATCCATTACCCAGGATAGACGATCTGTTTGATCAGTTAATAGGAGCTAGCTACTTTTCCAATATTGATCTATGATCTGGATACCACCAACTAAATGTAAGAAATGAAGACATTCCTAAGACTGCCTTCAGGACAAGGTACGGGCATCATGAATTTTTGGTTATGCCTTTTGGATTAACCAATGCACCCGCAGCCTTCATGGACTTAATGAACAGAGTATGTCGAGAATATCTTGATAAATTTGTGATTGTGTTCATCGACGATATTCTGATTTATTCAAAGACAGAGGAAGAACATGCATAGCACCTCCGTCTGGTCCTGAGTCTCTTAAAGAAAGAAAGATTATATGCTAAGCTGTCAAAATGTGAGTTCTGGTTGCGAGAAGTTTATTTTTTGGGACACGTAATATCAGAAAAAGGGATACAGGTAGATCCAGCAAAAATTGAAGCGATTGCAAAATGGGAAGCACCAAAATCCCGATATAAAATCCGAAGCTTTTTGGGATTGGGAGGATATTACCGTAAGTTCTTACATAACTTTTCAAAGATAGTTGTGCCTTTAACCAAGTTAACCCGGAAGAATGTCAAGTTTCAATGGGAAACAGAGCAACAGAAAGCGTTTCAATTATTAAAAAATCATTTCTACAACGCTCTAATTTTATCTCTGCCCGATGGAACAGAAGACTTCATAGTATACAACGATGCATCGAAGTTGGGATTGGGTTGTGTATTGATGCAGAGGGGGAAAGTCATATCTTATGCATCTCGCCAACTAAAGAATCATGAAAAACAATACCCCACCCATGACATGGAATTAGCAGTCGTAGTCTTCGCACTAAAGATATGGAGGCACTATCTTTTAGTAACCAAATGCCAAATCTTTACAGATCACAAAAGCTTACAACACTTGTTCAACCAGAAGGATTTGAATATGAGGCAGAGGCGATGGATTGAACTCATTAACGACTATGATTGTGAGATTCTCTACCACCCAGGAAAGGAAAACGTAGTGGCCGATGCTCTAAGCCGAAAGGAAAGAAGTGGCACCATTAGAGCAATGAAAACTCCTTAACTCCAGACCTTCACCAAGCAATTTTGAAAAACCGGAAATAAGCTGTTAAAAAAGAGAACCAGAAATCCGAAAGGGTGGGAAAGATGATTTCCATTATGGAGCCAAACAATGAAGGGATATTATGTTTCCAAGGCCGAATATGGGTACCAAGCTATGGTAATACAYGAGAAAYCATCCTGAATGAAAGTCACAAGTCCCGCTATTCAATTCACCCAGGTACCAACAAAATGTACAAAGACTTGAAAGTATTCTATTGGTGGCCAGGTCTCAAGAAAGATATAGCGGCATATGTGGAACAATGTCTAACTTGTTTACAAGTTAAGATTGAGCACCAAAGACCTTATGGAACTCTGCAATCATTAGAAATACCAGTCTGTAAATGGGATCACATTACAATGGACTTCATTATGAAATTACCCCAAACGCCAAAAGAATATGATGCAATTTGGGTAATAATAGATCGTTTATCAAAGTCTGTGCATTTAATACCAATGAAAGAAACTTATTCACTAGAAATATTGGCTTAATTATACATCAAGGAAATCGTGACTAGACATGGTGTTCCATTGTCCATTATTTCTGACCGTGACAGTCGTTTTACTTCCAAGTTCTGGGAAAGTCTACAAAGAGCTTTGGAATCTCAAATTAAATTGAGTACATCTTATCACCCACAAATGGATGGACAATGTGAAAGAACCATCCAGACTCTCGAGGACATGTTGAGATCTTGTGTCATTAACTTTGGAGGATCATGGGATGAACATTTACCATTGATAGAATTTGCCTACAATAACAATTATCATTCCAGCATTCAAGCGGCATCTTATGAAGTCTTGTATGGAAGAAAATGTTGAACGCCGTTATGTTAGAATGAGGTAGGTGAAAAGCAGTTAACATGTCCAAAAATTGTGCAAACAACATCTGAAAAGATTGAACAGATTTGTACAAGAATTAAGACTGCCCAAGATCGTCAGAGAAGTTATGCCGAAAAACGAAGGAAACCGATTGACTTCAATGTAGGAAACTTTTTAATGTTGAAGGTATCTCCATGGAAGGGTGTTATAAGATTTGGGAAGAAAGGAAAGCTCAGTCCAAGGTATATTGGACCATTCAGAATCTACAAAAGAATTGAGCTGGTAGCTTATCAGTTGGAACTACCAGAAGAACTCAGTCAGATCTACAGTACCTTTCATGTATCAAATCTGCGTAAGTGTTTGGCAGACCTGAATCTAGCAATACCACTTCCTGAGATCAAACTTGATGATAAGTTGAATTTCATCTAGACACCAGAGGCAGTAATTGACAGAAAGACCAAGGTCTTAAGAGATAAAGAGATTAGTTTGGTAAAAGTACAGTGGCATTTTCACAAGGGTTCCGAAGCAACATAGGAACTAGAATATGACATGAGAAACCAATACCCTTGGTTATTTGAGTGAATTCCGGGACGAAATTCTTTTAAGGGGGATAGAATGTTATAACTTGGTTCTCTGCAAACCTAGTCAAGGTAACTCTATGTGTTTATTATTTGAATTATATGATAGCATGCATGTTATCTTAAAATATAAATGCATGAATTATGTGCACATGTGTGGTAATTTGATATTATGCATACATGTGACAATTTTATAAGCGGTTATATGATAATATAATATGTGGGAATATTATTATAATCCAAACCTTCATAGTTAAGAAAGGTTGATTATAAAACATTATCTTTCCACCGCCTAAATGATTTTATATTGAAAGATATCCATCACCGCCTCATCCTAAGTATAAAAGAAAGAGGATAAGGTAAAAACCTTTATCAGTTCACTATTTTACAAAATATACAATAGGAATTTAAAGGCGGTGAAGAGCTTTTCTTGAAGAAATTGTTGTCAAGGATTCTGTTAAATTGTTGTGTGATAATCTGCAGAATCTGTGTTATCAAAGTGAGTTTTATTAACCTTTTGATTATAACTGTAAGTTTATAAGCTGTTATTCAATCTTGTAATCTAGTAATTACGGATGATTGAGATTTAGAAAGAATCTGGTGAAAACTACTTTTAAAAAGTTTTGAAAGAAATGTTTTATGGTTCAAAGATTAGAACCTGTTTTGAAAAGATTAAACATAAATTGTTCTTTAGAATCAATTTTAAAACAATGCCCTGTTTGGGAAGAACAAGTTGAGTTGAGCAATTTGATCTAGAACAGAGTGTTCTTATCATTGGAAAGGTTTGATTATAAGCTTGTGTTGAGAATATGACTTGGATAAAAACTAAGAATGAGGTTCACTCTGATAGAAAAGTCTCCAGCCTGTCATTGGATGGAATAGTTTATATGAATTTCAGGGGAAATAAGGATGGTCGTTGTGTGTGATAGATAGCTATTGCTATAAACAGGGGATTTATGGATGTAATAAGGATGGTCGTTGTGTGTATATGCATGATATAACTCTTACTATTATATCTAGTAAGATTACAACAGATTGGAGTTCTCTCTTCTTGGTGATTTGAGGATTCAGAGATGTTGTTCTTATTGGAAATGGTAGTTTTGATGTTATGGTTATGGGAAAAATATGGCCTATGGTCATTGGTTTTGGTAAAACGTATTTTTGGAACAGAATGTACATTTTATGAGGAAGCAGAGAAGCTCTGGTTGGTACTCACTATTGGACCAGAGGGTTCTTGTTATTGATTTGATGAATATGCAAAGTTTTACTAAAACGTACTAGTTGGACTATGGCTCTGTAACTAATGATAAGAACTTTTGTGTCAAAATTATAGTTTAAGAAGTTTTAAGAAAAAGGAATTTTATACTTAGTATTTTATACAAAAGACGGACAAGAGGGGCTCTGGTCGACTCACACGTTGAACCAGAGGCTCTGGTTGGTCATAACTTTTGAACTAGAAGCTCTGGTTAGTACAACTAGAGGCTTTAGTCGAATAAGAACTCTGCATAACTATTCTTCTTATGAAAAAGACTATCTTATTTATGGGAAGCTTAACTTAAGAAGGTATATGAGCCAGAGGCTCTGGATAGTACAATCAGAGGCTCTGGACGAGGAAATAAAAGCTCTGGTACAAGGACTAGAGAGGCTCTGGTATTGTTTTATTAAAATATATTCTAAGTATGGTTTGGAACCAGAAGCCCGATGGACCATGTCAGAATGTTATTTTTAGTCTTTGCTACATGAGATGAATTATTTGAAATAAATGTTTTAGTAATCTTCACCCTGCATTACATAAAAAGGGAACCTCATTAGACATTCATGTCTAACCCTCATTTTGTGTTTTCAAAAATATGTGTGCAGGTAATAATAATAATAATAAGGGCAAGAGCATTTTGTGAATTACTTCTCTAGGTGTTTTGCAATATGAAGATCTTGATCAGCCATGTTTGAAGATTAGATGTCAAGTTACAAGAAGCATGTACTATTGGAATTTTTGAACCATGTATTGTACATTATAGACTCTTGCATTATGGGCCTATGTGGGAGAAAACATGTATTCAGTATATGAAATATATGTTATATGTAATGTATGGATATGAGGATGTTACACGTATTCTCAATGATACCCACCCCTATGAGATATTTATAGGGAGCTATTCAAGAGAGTACTAATTATAATGAGATATAAAGAGGACTAATTATCGAAGAACTACAAACAAAACTGTGAGAAACAATTTCATTGCATTGTTTAAAAACTCACTAATGCTAAGATTTAAAGTATTATATAAAATATGTTTGTTCCGCAATCGCTGTGTATTTGTTTGACAATATTAATCTTTTTTCGCGTGTAGTTCTTTTATTTCAAATATAAAAAACATCGTATGTTTCACGAGTTAAAATAATACATGTTGGTTCTCAACCTTTATGAGTCTCTTATGTAAGCGTGTATCATTACATACATGTGCATATCTATCTATGTATAGGAGAGTCATCAAACAAAACTCTAAATATTATGAAAGACTGAAAATCAATTGATTTATAATTTATTCATAATTATTAAACTTAAAATATTGATGAATATTATTAATAATGAATATCATGACTTTTATTACTCATGATATCATCATGAATAATTCATTGATAGGTAAGTAAATATACATATGAATACCAATGCAAGAGATCCCAAATAACAAATAAAAACAAACAAGAAAAACAACTTTTATTTGATATCATTTAAATAATTACAAATTACACAATACTAATAAGTCCAGGGATGCAAACAACTTTTTTTATGTTCTCCATGGAAAAGTAATCAATCAAAGGGACTTCATATTTCATTTTAGAAAAAGAAGCAACCTCTACCTCCATATGGTTGAGAATATCCATAGACCATGGTAGAACCAACATCTGTACATACAGAATAAGGGTACATTATTGTACAAGAATCAGTACCAGTTTTAGGTCCATCGGATTTTTTGGGTGGTCCAACACTTACAATTTTTGCTGTTTTATCAATTTTTCTAATCCGACATACAACACACACTGGGTCAACATCTCCAATTACAACAACCATCTGTTTTGCTAGATCCACGGATACTTCATTGATGCCTGTTAGCTTCGTCACAGCTTTTAGAACTTTCGTCTTACACTTTTGATCATGCATGTTCACTTTTACCTCTATTTTCTGATACATGAAATCATCTTATGATTATTATGACCCAGTAAAAACAAGAAAAGAAAAATAATTGATATATGCATTATAAGTGACAGTCAAGATATGAACAATAACCAAAGGTTCATTGGCCTAACTAATTGAATCCATCCTTACAAAAAATCCTAATATGAGGAATATACATAAATATTTTCGTATTTAAATATTATATACTTTACATAAAAATAAAAATAAAAATAAAAACAAATCAACTAACAAAATAGAAGTAGAACTAAATTGCAATTTTCCAAACATTACCTTAGACATTTTGATGAGTGAAGCGAAGCCAAATTAACCAACGCAATACTACACAATCATCTTTGGAAAGCAATGAATCAATATATACTCCAATTGATTGTATAAAAATTGTCAAATTGTTTATCATCAAGTTGAAAGTCAACGAGAAATTGTCAAAGTCAAGAGAAAGGGATGGTTTTAAGACTTCCTTAAATTAAGTAAGCACCAACCAAAAACTAATTTGGAGAAAAAGCATATTTGTTCTGTTCGAGGACATTATAAAACCAATTGAACTTTGGCTTGTTCTCGTTGCATCATTGTCTTTGATACCAACTTTTGAAATGACATGAGACAATGTCATTAATTTGGCAAGAGCTAGTTGTGTGGTAACCATCACCATAAGCTTACCTCACTATAATATTGGTATTTTAGGATGTATATGCGTCATAGTAAAGTATTTAATGTGATTTTAAATTTATGGGACAAACAATCGACATCTTATTTAATAATTTATATTACGTTGTTATGACAAAGTTAGATGACCTAAAAGTTATATCTACGAAGTTAAGCAACTCAATAGTACGCTAAAACTGAATCCTAATATTAACACACTTTTGAAAAAGTGTCATATATATGAAAGGTTCATAGGACACTTTTATAAAGCGTAAAATATAAATTTAATATAACTATTTTTTATCTTCTGTTAGGTTGTTCAATTTGCTAATTAACCTGTTCGATCGTCTAACATCACTCTAATAACTAATTATAAACAAACTTAGATAAAAACACATGATCCTTGATATGATAAACTTAAATTCCTAATAAATGCTCTATTAGAACATCCAAAGAAGCTTATGGGGTTTCACCCTTAAAGTACAAATAGTATACAAAATTAAACCCAAATATTAGTCTTTGTTAACATACTTTTGAAAAAGTGACATATACATAAAAGGTTCATTAGACACTTTTATAAAATGAATTTAATATGACTATTTTTTATGTTAGGTTAGGTAGTTCAATATCCCTGATATAATCTCTTAGACTAACACACACCTTTCTAACATATTTAGTTAAAAACATATGATCCTTAATAATATAACTTAAAGTCCTAATAAATGCTTTATTAGAACACCCAAAAAAGCTTCCATGGTTTTATCGGTAATATAATTTTTTTTAAGTGTATAATATTTATATTCGATAAATAAAACAAATAAACTCATACACCTTCCTTATTTTTGATAAAGTTTGAACCCTTTACCTCATAAGAGACCAATAATTTACATACCACGAGGCCAAAAGCCCTTTGCCAAATTAACATTAGACGTATAAATTAGGGTAAAAAGATTAATGATATAAGTTAAGAATTTCCACTTTTATGTTAATTAACATTTTTTTGATCAATTTGCAATTTGTATCATAAGTTAAAAATATCCACTATTCATTTTATTGGATATTTTTATGTTTTAAACATTATGGATATTACTTTATGGTTTAATTTCTTATTTTTTTTTATATCACTGAATTCATTCATAAAAGATGAGGAAAAAAAATATTGAGTGTGACCACCTTTTGATGGCAACAGCGTTTATTTAAATAGTATTAATGAAAACGAATTTTTAATTGCTAGTAATTTTTTAAATGCGAAACTAAGAGAGATAAACGCAATGATAAAAAAGTATAGTTGACCTTTTCTTATTATATGATGGTGCTTTTTATGTTATATATTATATATCTTATTTAAATAGTTATATAAATCTAGAGAAGAGAACGGGGGACCGGGGAGAGTTGATTAATTTAAAAGGCACAAGTGCATAACAGGACTAAGATGATTCATTCGAAAACTTTCTTGTAAGCATGTTCCTTTGTTGTCATCAATGTTTTGGTCAACAAAAAACTCGTAACTCTAAGGTGAATAGATTTTTGTTATTATTGAGGATTAATGATTGAGATCATCTCGATTGATATTGATGTTAGTGTTGAGATAATCATTGTTGGAGTGTGATGCATAAGTTGCCCAATCAATGACTCCGAGTTGATAATTCCATGTGAAGTGAGTTTCACATGATCCTAGATGGAAATGTCAGCTAATTGCCAAGACGGTCTGATTAATGAGCCTTGGAAATTTATGTCGTTGGCGTGTAAGGTGCTCGCTTGGGTTACAAATCCAAATTATGTGTTGAACCAGACCAAGCTAGTTATTAGAAATCTTTGTCAAGGGGAGGATGATAAATCGTCTCGTAGTGACTTTTGGGGAAAGTTATGGTTGAGCTTATTTATCGTCAGTTTTCATGAAAATTGTTTGATCAGGTATTAGAAGATTCTAAATGATGGGATTGAGTGGGAATATCTAAGGTACACTTTGTTAAGTTCCCAATAGATCTAAAGCAGTCAAGTAATCAACAAATGTAAATAACAATCAAGATATGAACATAGAGATATTGGTCCAGAAGTCATCATGCCATTGATGTTCAAAATGATTATAGAAAGATGTACAAAGAGAAATATTGCAACTGAAGATACTGCTTACAATGATAAGCTCTATTACCTTAACAGACTATCTATACTCCTATTTATAGTACAAAGGAAACTTTAAAGACATATGCTGTCAAATACAGACTAATAAGTACAAGACACGTGATCTAAATGCTAGACACTTTAGACATTCCTCTATAACTTTGAGTGTCACTTCTTGATATTTGAGTCTTCAGCTTTAGAGCTTTGGATAATAAGTCCGGTCTTCCACTTTAGAGTTTATATTTAAGAGTTATTTGGACCAAAACCGAAGTAGATCTTTCAATCTACCCCTTTGTGTTCAGAGCAACTCTTGTAAAATAGGACAAAACATGATCAAAATGAGCTCTCTAAGATTGATCTGAGCATTGATCAAATCTTTAATTCTTTTGCAAGTGGTTGGATCCTTTTCTTTCCTTCTACTCAAACCATCTCTGAACAGTGTCAAAGTTCTTGGGCAACCCATCAAGTTCTGAAAATCTCTTCTTCTCCTTATATATGTAAATCAACCCATCAAGTTCACTTATAACATATCGAACCCTTTTTTTTCACTTCCCTTAGAGTTATGTCTAAAGCAGTCATGTCTAAAGCAGTCATGTTTACCTTTTGATAATTCCTTGCAAAGGCAATTTGAAAAATAAACTTTTGTTGCATATCCGACAACTCTTACCATTGCATTTTTTCACAAATACTACAACTTTTCCATACTTTAAAGCTTCTTTTAGCTATAAGAACTATTGTCAATAAAGTGAGACTACTTATATTGCCAGTAAGTGTCCCTCTATTACCAAAGCTAGTAAACCAACCAAGGTAAAGAAAGTAACTAACACTGAAAAACCAGTCAAAGTGAAATTAACCATAAAAGTTGTTAAAACAACTAATGTGAAGAGTACCAATAACGCCATGCATCGAGCTTAGTGAAGATCACCACTGGAACTAAGTGTTCAGGTTCAGTGAAGAAAGATGATGCAATCTCCACCTCTAACTCTGCAGGACCCATTGAAAAATGGGTACCAATTTTTTTTAATATCCCTTCTATTGCAGGAAGTCAAAGGCATTTCGTATTTCGATAGTGGATGCTCAAGACATATGACCAACGACAAAACCTTACCCTCTGAATGCAAGGATGAAAGAGGTCCGTCTGTGACCTTTGGAGGTGATGGAAAGGATTTACCAAAGGCATTGGTATATTAACTAATGGAGTAACCACGTTCAGACGAGTTGCCTACGTTGAAGGACTAAAGCACAATCTTTTCAACATCAGTCAACTGTGTGATAAAGATTTCACAGTTAATTTATCTAAGAATACATGTTCAGTCTTCGACAAAGATGACAATCTAGCATTGACTTTCTCTCGCCTAGAAATTGTGTATGTCATCGATATGGATTCTTCCCTTACTGAGAATAACTGTTTTCTTTCTAAAGCCTCATCAGACATCAATTGGTTGTGGAAAAATGAATCTTTCATCTTAACTTCAAGACACTGAATGAGTTGTCTAGAAAAGAACTTGTCACTAGCTTTCCTTAGCACTCTTTTGCAAAGGAATCTCTTTACTCAACATGCAAAAAGGGAAGCAGACAAAGGCTAGTTTTAAATCAAAACAAGTCTCTTCTGTGACTTCTCCGCTTCAGTTATTTCATATAGATTTGGTTGGACCTGTTTAATATTGAAAAAGGCAAAGCCCATTCCAACTCTTGTTTAATACCCCACCAACTACTCAATTATCTCTAAAAGATAATTGTTTCAATAACCCTTATGGCACGTAGCTCATAATTTATCGGTTTCTCTTTCGGAGATTACTGATATTGAAGCAAGAAGGATATATGTCCCCCTTCAAAAATTTGATTACATAGAGTATGATAAATTTGTATAGTCCACACAACTTTAGCAATTTGAGCTTATTGTGAAGCATTTATTACTTTATTTTTCTACACCTTCAGAAATTTCACAAAATATCTGTTGTTATGTCATAACATTCGTAGATATGCTTCTTTAAAATATTAATGATTAAATGAAAGACCTGGTGAGATGAACATCAAAAAGTCTCATATTCAAAGTGCTTCAGTTGCATAGAATATCTATACTACATTAATAAGCATTTAGACCTATATCTTAAGTACAATTCTTAAAGCTTAGAGTACAATCATTTTATACAACAAATTCAAAAATCTCTTAATTACAAACTATTATGCATAATGTACAAGTTGTTTATGCAATGCTTTTCCAAAGACCAAAAATTACCTATTTTGGGCCGGTTTCTTCTTCCGGTTTCTTCCTCTTCTGTCTCCTACCTCTGCGACCACCAAGACCAAAGTTTTTTCTTCTCTTCTCATTTCTCTATGACCAGCAACATTTTGGGTTAGTAAGCAGAGGTCTTTCTTCTTCACAAACCTCGTTTAGCATAACAATGGTATTGTGGATGTATCACCTCGATCAGAGAACCGCTTTCATGTATCAAAGGGATTTGATGTATCACAACCTCTTTGATACATATAGCTCCCTCCTCCCTGTTGATTTAATTTCACTGGTTCTTCAAAACCCTAGAATTTGGAGGTATGCTCTTCTTTTTGGTATATGCTCTATTTCAATTTTGATTTCTGCAACCACTTGTGATGATATTTTTATTATGCATTTTTGTTGTATTAAAACAAAGTTTTGCTAGGATTTCATATGCTTAGGTGCTTCAAAAGTGAACTGAACAACCCATCTCTATGAGCTTAAAGTAAACTGTTTATTGTACCTGCTGCAAGTAAACTGTTTCCAATCAACCCATCTCTTTGTGGATGCTAACCATTACAGAGATCGGCCAACTTACCTTTGACTGAAGACAGATGTCTAAACCCCTTGTTTGGACAGTTGCTTTGAATAACATATAACCTATTCACATAATCTAATTTGTGAGGTGGCCTGAGAATTAGGGATGGCAACGGGGCGGGGATGGGGCGGGGTTTGCAATCCCTGGCCCCGGCCCCGGTTTGTGTACAGAGTCCCCGGCCCCGGCCCCGTCCCCGGTCAACTTTTGGTCAACCCCGGTCAACCCTGGTCAACCCCCGGTCAACACCCGATCAATTTAAAATTAATAAGTTTTTTCTAAGCATGATGAACATAACAACAAAATTAGTTAATTAAAGTTATGACCTAATTGATGAAGAACAGGTTCTGTAAACACACTGTCCTACACACATTGGGTTAGGAAGTCGCAACCTTCAATGTGTATTTTCCATTTCATAATGGGATACCATCAGGAATTTAAAGTCGAATCTTTGAAGTGGTTGTATGCGAATTCCAGACAAATAATGAAATAAGTAACTAGAAACTAGAAAGACATGGAAAAATTGGCAATTGGGTTTACTCACTGTCGAGTGTCGAGTGCCGCCTGCAGCCTGCTGGAGTGGTGACTGGTAGTGCCTGGTGTCAAGGGGAAGTGGTAACAGCAGAGTAGCCGCGAAGGGCGTAGGCGAAGGGCAAAGGGCGAACTGGCGAAGGGCGTAGGCGAAGTCGAAGGCGATGGCGTAACAGCAGAGTAGCCGCTGTCCGTGTGCTGTCTGTGGACTGTGTCTGTCGCGGTGTGATCGGTGTCGCCTGTGACCTGTCGCACGACACCTGTAGTGTGGACTGTGGAGTAGTAGAGGTATTACGCATTAGGTATGCGGATTGAGGATTGAGGTCTGAAAGGATGAGACGATGAGTATGGAGTATGGATTGAAGATGAGTTTGAGTAATGTCCAGTCCAAAAAGCCCAAACCCAAATAATTAAAGTTTGAAACAGTATGCATAATCAAAGCCCAAACTAGTAATTTTAGCATTTATCTATATACCGGGTACGGGGCGGGTCGGGGGATACAATACCCGGCCCCAGCCCCAACCCCGGTTTGCCTCTACCGGGGATCCCCGGCCCCGACCCCGGTCCCCGTTTTAGCGGGGATTCCCCGTCCCCGTCCGGGTCGGGTGAACCGGGTTCCCCACCGGGTCGGGCCAAATCACCATCCCTACTGAGAATGTCATATAACCTGTTCACATGGAAAACATGAATCTGCTGTCATATGTATTAGATAAGTCTTTACTACATGCATAGTGAGATATGGGTTTTGATGCATAATGATATAAAAACTATGATAATGAAAACATGAATCTCCTGTCCAAGACCACCACTAAAATATAAAAACTATGATAATGAAAAAGCTTGAGAATTTCATTACAAAACTTTAGCTTAAATAGGAAGAATGTAAAATACACAGTTGCCTTAACTTAAAGCTATTAACAAGGAAAGGATACACAAAATATACATTTATTTATAACTTAGAGCTGAATGTATAATAAAAATAAATAAATAATATATTATGAAAAAATAATATACATAATACACTTGTATTTATTTATAATCTTAATCAAATTGCATAGCAGAAACTATGTAGTATAAGCAAAGAAGGGATCCTAGGTAAATGCCAAACTTTCTTATTTTTTGTTCTCTTTGGAATTGTGCAACTACTAGCTTCTCAAATACCCAACATTTTTCATACAAAATGGCTCTCAGTTTTTGCTGCAACCATGTCCTTCCCCTATTCTTTTATTGGAATTGGACTTGGATTAGCCCAAGTGATAGGTATGAAATTTTATCTTCATTCCTAAATCTTATAACTTGTTGAACTACTGCGTACCGTGTGTGTTTAACCCAAAGGTTAGGGGCCGTTTACCAAACGCTTACCCGGGTAAGCGCTTATCAAGTAATATTACCTCACCGGATGAATATAGTAAGGACCAAGAATCTTACCCGGTAAGAACGAGACAAGGATCAAGAGTCTTACCCGGTAAGTGAAGGCGACGACTCTTACTACGGTAAGCGCTGACCAGGTAAATTATTGTATACTATCTCATTTTGGTGGACTAAAATCTTACCCGGTAAGTACATAATAGTATTAAATTTTACCGGTAAGCACTTACCGGGTAAATGTTTGATAAACAACCCCTTAGTAGTGTATGAAAATTTGAGTTACTGTGTGTGATGAATCCTGCTGCTGTCATAAAGCAGATAACAAACAAGCTAAAACTTCAAAAAAAGAATCAATCAATAACATGAAAGACAATGTCAAAAGCATATAGAACATTAATGTGGACATAGGAACTCCATATTTTGTCCATTGATATGCTGTTGCTGCTGTCAAAATGAACATATATATGTTTACTAACAAAAATTGGTTCTTGATATGTTTTTCAAAGCCATGGTCTCGAAATACATATATTGGTTGAATTTAATTCATGTAAATGCTCCTCAAAACTTTTCAGTTTATATGTAAATGCTCCTCAAACTAATTGCTCAACTTGTTTCTCCACAACTATTTGATTAACTACTACTGCTCCTCAAACTAATTGCTCAGCTTGTTTCCTATTATTTTATTTCACATGATTGAGAGCCAAAATGTTCCTACTGTTTTGTTCTTACTGGTTGTGTTTGTGTGCTTACAGTTTCAACAACAGCTGGTTGTGTTTGTGTGCTTACAGTTTCAACAACAATTGTTTCTTCATCAGGTAAAAACCCATCTTGAGGATAAGAACTTTTTGTAATCAGTCATTTAGAAACAATAAACTGTCATATTAGCACAACCTTGTCATATTAGCACAAAACAACAAACTGTTTAAATGGACTGTTAAGTAGAAACAGGACATATGCATCCAACACCCATGTGCCTGCTGTAATGCACACAGAGATCTGATCACAGACACACATTTGGCCATAAACATGTTCTATCCCTACTGTTTCATATGGATGTACTTATCATATTCTTGATTTATTTATGGTTATGTGACCTTGCATCAGTGCATTTCATCTTATACACACACATGATAAAACCATATACATACACATTTGTTGAACTACTGCCTACAGTGTTACAAAACAGACAATATTAAAACCATATATATATACTAGATCTTATAACATGTCGAACTACTGCTTACAGTATGTGCTTAACTTTATATACAACCTGATCTTATAACCTGTTACATATGTCTGTGTGTGTATATATATATATACTTATCTTGATGTGTGTGTGTGTGTGTGCATATGTATTTATACTGTTCCTAGGGCCACATAAGACCTCCCATCCTCAGGCTAATAAGATATGCACTTCACAATTAAATGGCAATAGATCAAGAGCAATTACAATAACATTTTATCTCATGTTTAGCTTTGGTGAAAAAAAATCATTCATGAGTGAAGATAAGTGGTAACAAATAAAATACAAACATAGTTAGCATATACTCAAACACTATAATTAAACACTCTTATTTGAGAAAACTATTTCACATGTTGCATTCTCTCCATTCTACATCTTCCTATTGTTTTATTTCACATGTTCCTTGTTCCTACTGTTTGATTCAATGTGTTGCTGATGATGATCATAATGTTCTTTATTCCTACTGTTGCATTCTCTATTGTTTGTATTATGTTCCTATAGAAAATCAGATTCATAGATATTATGTTCCTACTATTTTATTCCTACTCCAGAGGGCTTGGAGTGGAAATTCTCTCAGGTTTTTGGTGAACGTGCAACAGGAGAAGAGGTTCAAGAAGGTACAGTAACATTTCATCGATGGCTATTATTTAATAATCGTAGATCGTATTATATTATATCTATCTGTTAAACTATGTTGTATTTCCTTGCATATACAAGTTTTGTGTATTTAGTATCAAATTTTAGTGTGTTCAGGTGATGAGTTTTTCTTAATGTTGCATACAGAATGCAGGGAGTAAACTTAAAGTACATAATTTTTGAGTTTTAAAGTTGGAATTCTGATATTTAGGCAAGAACATAGAGGGCAAGTCGTTTTGGACAAGTTTGTGTTTGTATTTTCATACAGTTCAATCTTTGATGATCTTCTTCTTGTAATAGGTGAAAGTGTTAATCACCCACTGTCATTTTAAGTGCATATGAGTTTGTTAACAAGAAAACTAGACACAAATACAGATGTAGGCTATATTATAAACAAAGTAAACTATCAATCAGTGGTTGAAGAAGGATATTTCTTGTCTGATAGAATTTGTAATGTACAAGAAAGCTATTGACTCTACAATACTGGCTGAGAAAGCTATCTTTCTTCAACCATCTTGCGACTGGAGATCATGGGGGTCATGTGGTTTTGTTCGAAAAACTGATAGAGTAGATGTATGCTGGTTGACCATCTTTTTTGAAATTTGTTTATATTTATTCTCCTGACTTATTGTGATTTAAAGCTTAAGATTGTTCATTAATATCCATATTGTAACATGAACATGTATAAAATAGCATGGTGTTCATTGAAGAGTTCTAGAGGGAATGGATTGTTCCAGCAGCCGGCACCCTGAATTTCGCTATAAAACTGAATTTCTTGGTATTGTTACTTTATCAAAATTTAATGGGTTGATATGTGTCGGTATTAATTAAGTTTGTCAATGACCTTCATCTGACAACTAGCTTGGTCATTGATTTGAGCTAAATAGCCATTTATTGACTCTTTCTAGAAAAAAGGCTTATTATTTTATTTCAAGTTTCATTGCTATTTGTACCGTCTCCTGTTATGATCATCCTACTAGCATTTTGTATACAATGAAGCATGAGACTATTTAATGTTCATTTTTCATAATGGCATTCAGCCTCTTGGTACCAAATCCAGCCTTTTGTGTGAGACCTTCAGTTTAATTATGGGTTCTAGACTTGTGAGAAATGTAAACAAACATACATAACATAATGTGCCTAATTAAAACGTACAATAAAATAAATATTTAACATCCATACCGACTAAAACCCATTCAATACATGCCATACGGCTGATTCTCATGTTTATCTTTTATTTTTGGTGTTTATCATATATATATATATAACCATTTTATGGCTCTTGTTGACTAATGACTTCTATCCTATTTCCATGGCATTGTGAAATGATTGTGCTATCAGGTCTGCTACCCCATCAGGTGGTCAAGGAACTGAAAACCAAGATGTTTTGTTGTTGATGTTGCTGCTGTTGTAGAAGAGGAGGAGGTCTATGAGAGTGGTGTTAAGCCACGAGGCATTGATTTTGGTGATGACAAAGGCAGGTGTATCGAGCACAGGTAGTAAAATCTCTCAAGACTCTCAATGGAGACATATTGAGTGCTATCATGGATCTCACCACTTAGTCTGTGGCTTTTTTGACGGTGAGTTTTGGAGTTTATTGTTTCCTTCAATTATCTTTATTATGGTACGAGATGAAATGAAAACAAATTTATTTTCATAAGAATCATTGATATCATTATTGTGTATCGTATCCATCTCGCTATATTGAGCAGTTTTGGTGACATTTTAGGTGGTCTTCTAAACTTTGAAGTTTTGTCTTTTCGGCTTTGTTCCTATCTTCGGCATGTTTCTTTTCTGTCTTGCAGCTACTTGTATACATATTTTTCTTTGGCTTATTTCTGGTGTATTAGGGACCGATCTTTAATGCATGAATTTTAAAAATCTCTTAATGTTAAATATTGTGGGAATGTCTCTATGTACCACACAAGATGGATTCGTGGGCAAGATTTATGGCTCTTCTGGTCTCATTTCAAGCTGCAATCGTTTTGGATAAAAATCCATTATTGATCATTTGTGCAGCCACCATCTAACCTATGCTACTACAAATGGTGCTTTTTTCCAATTGATGAATTGTGTTGTGCCTAATTGATGGGTGGTGCATTTTCTAGACTTCTTTTGACACTGTAGAGGGAGTGGATTACAAAATTCTGCATGGAATGGATGCAACAGTATGGTATTGACACTATTTCATTGGTCAATTGTCTAATATTCTGTTTTGGACCAAAGGGTTGAAGCTGATATAGGAGGTGTTGGGGAATGATTTCAGGTGTTTGGGATTGTGGAAGAAGTACTTTAAATCAATTTCATGGTCTTCTACATTGGCTATGGTTCCTAAACATTGTGAGAATGAATGATGTGTTGGGGTTTGGGGCTGAAGTTTGTTTAGAAGTTGTTTCAACAATGGTGGCATATGTTGGCTAAAATATCGAATTGTTTGATCATTTATGCAGCCACCATCTATCATATGCTGCTACAATTGATCTTACAATTTTTTTTGAAATCATTTTGGTGATTGTTATACGGATGCAGTTGATTTCAGTTTGTATCCATGTCGATTTCGGCTTCGGACGTTGTTTTGGACCAAAGGGTGCCCTAACCACAATCGATGGGGTGAATGATCTCAATACTCATCAATCATCAACTTGGAGTTCATGGCATCGATTGCATATCTCCGATTAAGATGGATTCCTTGAACTCGCTTCGGCTTTGTGGTTTGATCGATGGATGATACAACCAATTTTTTCGTCATGTTCGTCGCAATTTGGGTTATGATTCCCAAATTGGTTTTTGGGTTTATCTAAAATGGATTTGGGACCATGGATCTATATTGAAATTATACTGATGGGCAACATATATTAAGAGGCTTTGGAATATGTTGGATATGGATTATGGAATGGGATAATGGTTTTAAAGTTACCAATTTCTCCCACGGGCCTCTGATATGTCTTGGGCCATGCTGTATGATCTGAACGGATTGGCCTTTTGAATATGACTTGCATATGGATGGGCTTCTAATTGGATCTGGACCACATGTTATTTGGTGGGTCTTGTATTTGTTTGGGTTGTTTTTTGTTTATTTGAGAACAATTTTGGTTTGTAAAAAATGGGTATGCCCTTTTCATTTTTGTAATTTTTTACTTTTATGAATAATTTTTTTCCTAGGGTTCCATTCCCCTTTTCCAAAAAAAAAAGCCTCAAGCTTCTCGATTCAAGTTTTCATTGAATGTTTAGATCCATTTATAACTAGCATCTTGTGGTTCTTTGTTTCCTCCATTTTTCAGTGTTTGTACAAGTTATGCCAATTTGTTAATTACTTCCCAATCGATACCTAGCATCACAATTCGAAGCTTAATTTTCTTGACTTACTTTTGTTATGACAATGAATAAAGTTCACATATTTATCTACCATAATAGGTATTTTACCCGATTAGGGTGAATTATTGTATGCAATGTTGTTTTGATGGACCAAAACTTTACCCGGTAAGACAAGTGATAGTGTTGAATCTTACTGGTAAGCGCTTACCGAGAGTGTTTGGGTGAACATCAGCTTACTTACCAAATATCATGCTTTTCCATTCACGTGTGCAAATATTTTTCCATTCGATCTTGCTAATACACCATATTAATCTTCAACTTTATATATTAGTTAACTTTCAAAATAACCACACAAACTCATTATTCAAGACTAAACTAATGTTTTAGAATTGTGCAGCGCGGGTACACCACTAGTATTTGTTATAATCACAAGCCAATCTTTGAATAAACATTAAAAACAGACTCATAAGTTAAATCTGGATTTCCCAAATATATTGTGAAATGAATTTATTCATTAAAGAATACATAAGTGAATTTGAAAATATTTGCTTATACTTCTATGAATTGACGACCTGAACTTCTCCTTGTTACATACATTCGCCTTGATGGTATGTTGCTTATGTTTCTCATAAACATCATAAAGGGGAGATTAAGAGAGAAAATTAAGAGAAAAAATTAAATGGAGGGAGATTAAGAGAGAATATACAAGGGGGAGATATGAGAAGAAAGTGGAAAGTGTTTAAGGGAGATAATTCATGAACGTTTGGTTCAAGTCAGTGTGCTTAATATTTTATTCAAGCTTAAGTTTCTCCTTTGTATTTGTCTTTGTACTTAGTTAGTATAAATAGTCTTTTCTTTCTTCGTAATTAGTATCTAATCATTTCTGTAATCATTTGGTACTTTGAAGCTAATACGAAAATCATTTGAAGATTCTCTCTTGGTGTTCATCTTATTATTCTTACTGTTTCTACCATTTATCTTAAATTCAATCTGTGATTAATATTTATAGGAATAAAATTTGGTATCAGAGCTGAATTGCAGCGACTTTGGATTAAATTGGACTATGTTTTGGATTGATCGGACTGTTCTTGACTGTTTCATTCAAATTCTACTCAATTTCATCATGTTTGTGTTGATTAATCGTTGCTATTGTTTGTATTGTATGCGATTTGTGTTTGAAAACTAATCTGAATAAATAAATTTCGTAATTGAATCAATTTCTTGATTCAATTCTGAATTTTTGAGTATTCAAAGTCTTGAAACTGTTCTTGAGATTTCTTGTCAAATTGATCATTTTGATCGGTTTCTGATTAAAATTGGTATTACAATTCTATTTGTGGTATGTTTTTGAACTAATCTATGCATATTTCTTTCAATTTGGTGAAGTTTTTAAGTTGTTTGGATCGATTCTGAAATTTTTGGCTTAACTATATCTTTATCCCCTTATGAAGAAATTCATCAAGCGATAAGATCTTGTTCATCGTTTATTGAATATCCTTTTGTTGACTGATTTGTTACCTTATCGCCCACATATTTGGGTGATTTTGCTCATCGCCTATTTTTGACATTTATATTTTTGTTAAAAATATTCTTGCTAATCGTTCATCTTGTGAGCGATAAGCATCCTAATTGATCAAACAGTGTCCGATTAGGCTTGTCCGATAAGTCTTGTTCATCTTGTTACCAGATAAGACCTGACCAAGAAAGTCTATCATCGGTGAAAGCCTTTTCGATAAAAGGGTATCCGGTGAGCGCTTGTCCGATAACCTTGGTGTACGGCGAAGAGGTGTATGATAAGGTTGTTTTTGAACAAGAGTTAAGCGATAAGAGTATTTGGGCGATTAAGAAAAGATTGTGTGGCAAAATAACTTTGAATCTTTTTTGTGGCTTGTCTGATTAGTGAACCTTGGTTATGGGATAACAGTTTGATTTTGGGTGAATTTGTTTAGTCTTAAACTGCCAAAAGATCTAAGATTTAATCATTTAAAATGACTTTAAGAGAGGCAATGGCTATAGGAACCGATACAAAACTTCTTGTTTTGTTTTGTGGAGACTATAATCAATGGAGGGACAAATTTTTGAATTTTATAGAGAGGCAAAAAGATGGGAAATGATAATGGAGTCACTAATTGTAAAACCCAATTTTTTTAAATATATAAATAATATTATATGAGCCTCTAAATATTTTTTTAAATTTACTTAAAGTGTTAAAATATTTATGTGATTAATTGAAGAAAATAGTTATCGAAATCTTAAAATTAGAAATGACCAAAATTGAAATAGAATGTTGATTTAGGGGTAAAAAGTGTAAGTCTTATTAAAATAGTGAGAGCAGAGAGCTAGTGGTAAATGTCAGAAAGTTCAGGGGGCGAATGTCGTCTATTTCAAAGATGAGGGACCTGTTTTGGCAACAGTACATGTATGTTTGAAGAAAACAACCCATCAGCCAAAAACTCGCGATTTGGTCCGATTTCGTCAACTAATAAGCCAAAACTCTTGCATATAAATAWAGAGCACCGGCTTAGGATCATTTTGGTTCAAATAGCTTAGAAAATAAGCAAATATTGAGAGAGAAATCTGAGTCTGAAGTTCAAGTTGAAAATCTCGGTTTTTCACCGATTTTGGTGAGATTCTTAACTACATCTCATGGTTTATTACGTCTATAGCTTCATTTTTAAGTACTCTGGCAAACCCCAGTAGCCTCATATCTCAGATTTGATTTTAGATGGTTCGATTTTATGTTTTTAAGTTGTTGAGTTTTAGTTATAAAAACAAAATTTCAAATGAGTAAATGGAACTTACTTCTTGATGAAAATTCGTGTTTTTTATGTCAAACTGTTGGTAACAATATTACCAAGAGTTTGGTGCAAAAAATATGAAGAAAGAAGGTTTAGAAATGAGCCATTTTCAAGATCAAAAAGCTTGAAAACGTGCAGCAATGTCTGCAGTTTTCGTCTTGGTCACAGGATGTTGTTTTTGCCTGGGTCATGGACCATGTCGACCCGACCCAAGACCCGCGTCCTTTCATATTAAAAGAAGGTAGGGAGGGAAACACTGAGGATGGGATTCGAACCCGCGACCTCAAGCAAAGCCTCCAACGCTGTAACCAGTAGGCTACGTACAAACTATGTTACTTTGTATGCGTCCATATTATTAACTAGTGGTGTACCCGTGCGATGCAGCGCGGGTGAATCACAATTCTGAAACATTAGTTTAGTCTTTAATCATGAGTTTGTGTGGTTATTTTGAAAGTCAACTAATATATAAAGTTGAAGATTAATATGGTGTATTAGCAAGATCGAATGGAAAAATATTTGCACACGTGAAGGAAAAGCATGATATTTGGTCACCCAAACACTCTCGGTAAGCGCTTACCAGTAAGATTCAACACTATCACTTGTCTTACCGGGTAAGGTTTTAGTCCATTAAAACAACATCGCATACAACAATTCACCCTAATCGGGTAAGAATACCTAGTATGGTAGATAAATATGTGAACTTTATTCATTGTCATAACAAAAGTAAGTCAAGAAAATTAAGCTTCGAATTGTGATGCTAGGTATATATTGGAAAGTAATTAACAAATTGGCATAACTTGTACAAACACTGAAAAATGGAGGAAACAAAGAACCACAAGATGCTAGTTATAAATGGATCTAAACATTCAATGGAAACTTGAATCGAGAAGCTTGAAGCTTTTTTTTTGGAAAAGGGGAACGGAACCCTAGGAAAAAAATTTATTCATAAAAATAAAAAATTACAAAATTGAAATGGGCATACCCATTTTTTTTACAAACCAAAATTGTTCCCAAATAAACAAAAAACAACCCAAACAAATACAAGACCCACCAAATAACATGTGGTCCAGATCCAATTAGAAGCCCATCCATATGCAAGTCATATTCAAAAGGCCAACCCGTTCAGATCATACAGCATGGCCCAAGACATATAAGAGGCCCATGGGAGAAATTGGTAACTTTAAAACCATTATCCCATTCCTTAATCCATACCCAACATATTCCAAAGCCTATTCATATATGTTGCCCATCAGTATAATTTCAATATAGATCCATGGTTCCAAATCTATTTTAGATAAACCCAAACACCAATTTGGGAATCATAACCCAAATTGCGACGAACATGAAGACAAAATCGGTTGCATCATCCATCGATCAAACCACAAAGCCGAAGCGAGTTCAACGAATCCATCTACATCGGAGATATGCAATCGATGCCATGAACTCAAAGTTGATGATTGATGAGTATTGAGATCATTCACCCCATCGATTGTGGTTAGGGCACCCTTCGGTCCAAAACAACGTCCGAAGCCAAAATCAACATGGATACAAACTGAAATAAACTCCATCCGTATAACAATCCCCAAAATGATTTAAAAAACAATTGTAAGATCAGTTGTAGCAACATATGATAGATGGTGGCTGCATAAATGATCAAGTAATTCGATATTTTAGCCAACATATGCCACCATTGTTGAAACAACTTCTAAACAAACTTCTGCCCCAAACCCCAACACATCATTCATTCTCACAATGTTTAGGAACCATAGCCAACGCAGAAGATCATGAAATTGATTTAAAGTACGTCTTCCACAATCATAAACACCTGAAGTCATTCCCCAACACCTCCTATTATCAGCTTCAACCCTTTGGTCCAGAACATAATATTAGACAATTGACCAACGAAATAGTGTTAATACTACTGCTGCATCCATTCCATGCAGAATTTTGTAATCCACTCCCTCTACAGTGTCAAAAGAAGTCTAGAAAATGCACCACCCATCAATTAGGCGCAACACACTTCATCAATTGGAAAAAAGCACCATTTGTAGTACCATAGGTTAGATGGTGGCTGCACAAATGATCAATATTGGATTTTTATCCAAAACGATTGCAGCTTGAAATGAGACCAGAAGAGCCATAAATCATGCCCACGAATCCATCTTGTGTGGTACATAGAAACATTCCCACAATATTTAACATTAAGAGATTTTTAAAATTCATGCATTAAAGATCGGTCCCTAATACACCAGAAATAAGACAAAGAAAAATATGTATACAAGTAGTTGCAAGACAGAAAAGAAACATGCCGAAGATAGGAACAAAGCAAAAAAGAGAAAACTTCAAAGTTTAGAAGACCACCTAAAATGGCACCAAAACTGCTCAATATAGCGAGATGGATACGATACACAATAACGATATCAATGATTCTTATGAAAATAAATTTGTTTTCATTTCATCTTGTACCATAATAAAGATAATTGAAGGAAACAATAAACTCCAAAACTCACCGTCAAAACAGCCACAGACTAAGTGGTGAGATCCATGATAGCACTCACTATGTCTCCATTGAGAGTCTTGAGAGATTTTACTACATGTGCTCGATACACCTGCCTTTGTCATCACCAAAATCAATGCCTCGTGGCTTAACACCACTCTCATAAACCTCCCCCTCTTTTACAACAGCAGCAACATCAACAACAAAACATCTTGGTTTTCAGTTCCTTGACCACCTAATGGGATAGCAGACCTGATAGCACAATCACTTCTCAATGCCATGGAAATAGGATAGAAGTCATTGGTCAGCAAGAGCCATAAAATGGTTATATATATATATATATATATATATGAGATAAACACAAAAAATAAGAGATAAACATGAGAATTAGCCGTATGGCATGTATTGAATGGGTTTTAGTCGGTATGGATGTTAAATATTTATTTTATTGTAAATTTTAATTAGGCACATTATGTTATGTATGTTTGTTTACATTTCTCACAAGTCTGGAACCCATAATTAAACTGAAGGTCTCACTCAAAAGGCTGGATTTGGTACCAAGAGGCTGAATGCCATTATGGAAAATGAACATTAAATAGTCTCATGCTTCATTGTATACAAAATGCTAGTAGGATGATCATAACAGGAGACGGTACAAATAGCAATGAAACTTGAAACAAAATAATAAGCCTCTTTTCTAGAAAGAGTCAATAAATGGCTATTTAGCTCAAATCAATGACCAAGCTAGTTGTCAGATGAAGGTCATTGACAAACTTAATTAATACCAACACATATCAACCCATTAATTTTGATAAAGTAACAATACCAAGAAATTCAGTTTTATAGCGAAATTCAGGGTGCCAGCTGCTGGAACAATCCATTCCCTCTAGAACTCTTCAATGAACACCATGCTATTTTATACATGTTCATGTTACAATATGGATATCAATGAACAATCTTAAGCTTTAAATCACAATAAGTCAGGAGAATAAATGTAAACAAATTTCAAACAAGATGGTCAACCAGCATACATCTACTCTATCAGTTTTTCGAACAAAACCACACGACCCCTATGATCTCCAGTCGCAAGATGGTTGAAGAAAGATAGCTTTCTCAGCCAGTATTGTAAAGTCAATAGCTTTCTTGTATATTACAAATTCTATCAGACAAGAAATATCCTTCTTCAACCACTGATTGATAATTTACATTGTTTATAATATAGCCTACATCTGTATTTGTGTATAGTTTTCTTGTTAATTAACTCATATGCACTTAAAATGACAGTGGGTGATTAACACTTTCACCTATTACAAGAAGAAGATCATCAAAGATTGAACTGTATGAAAATACAAACACAAACTTGTCATGATAATATATGTTACTCAGGATAAACACCTCAAAACGACTTGCCCTCTATGTTCTTGCCTAAATATCAGAATTCCAACCTTTAAAACTCAAAAATTCTGTACTTTTAGTTTACTCCCTGCATTTTGTATGCAACACTAAGAAAAACTCATCACCTGAACACACTAAAATTAGATACTAAATACACAAAACTTGTATATGCAAGGAAATACAACAGAGTTTAACAGATAGATATAATCTAATATGATCTACGATTATTAAATAATAGCCATCGATGAAATGTTACTGTACCTTCTTGAACCTCTTCTCCTGCTGGACGTTCACCAAAAACCTGAGAGAATTTCCACTCCAAGCCCTCTGGAGTAGGAACAACACAGTAGGAACATAATATCTCTGAATCTGATTTTCTATAGGAACATAATGCAAACAATAGAGAATGCAAACAGTAGGAATAAAGAACATTATGATCATCATCAGCAACACATTGAATCAAACAGTAGGAACAAGGAACATGTGAAATAAAACAGCAGGAAGATGTAGAATGGAGAGAATGCAACATGTGAAATAATTTTCTCAAATAAGAGTGTTTAATTATAGTTTTTGAATATATGCAAACTATGTTTGTATTTTATTTGTTACCACTTATCTTCACTCATGAATGATTTTTTCACCAAAGTTAAACATGAGATAAAATGCTATTGTAATTGCTCTTAATCTATTGCCATTTAATTGTGAAGTGCATATCTTATTGGCTTGAGGATGGGAGGTCTTATGTGGCCCTAGGAACAGTATAAATACATATGCACACACACACACATCAAGATAAGTATATATATATATATATACACACACAGACATATGTAACAGGTTATAAGATCAGATTGTATATCAAGTTAAGCATACACTATAAGCAGTAGTTCAACAAGTTATAAGATCTAGTATATATATATATATATATATGGTTTTAATATTGTCTGTTTTGTAACACTGTAGGCAGTAGTTCAACAGATGTGTATGTATATGGTTTTATCATGGTTTTATCATGTGTGTATAAGATGAAATGCACTGATGCAAGGTCACACAACCATAAATAAATCAAGAAAATGATAAGTACAACCATATGGAACAGTAGGGACAGAACATGTTTGTGGCCAAATGTGTGTGTGATCAGATCTCAGTGTGCATTACAGCCGGCACAGGGGTGTTGTATGCATATGTCATGTTTCTACTTAACAATCCATTTAAACAGTTTTCTAGTTTTGTGCTACTATGACAAGGTTGTGCTAATATGATAGCTTGTTGTTTCTAAATGACTGATTACAAAAAGATCTTATCCTCAAGATGCGTTTATACCTGATGAAGAAATAATTGTTGTTGAAACTGTAAGCACACAAACACAACCAGTTGCTGTTGAAGTTGTAAGCACACAAACACAACCAGTAAGAACAAAACAATAGGAACATTTTGGCTCTCAATTATGTGAAATAAAACAGTAGGAAACTAGCTGAGCAATTAGTTTGAGGAGCAGCAGTAGTTGATCAAATGGTTGTGGAGAAACAAGTTGAGCAATTAGTTTGAGGAGCATTTACATATAAACTGAAAAGTTTTGAGGAGCATTTACATGAATTAAATTCAACCAATATATGTATATCGAGACCATGACTTTGAAAGCAACATATCAAGAACCAATTTTTGTTGGTAAACATATATATGTTCATTTTGACAGCAGGAACAACATATCAATGGACAGAATATGGAGTTCCTATGTCCACATTAATGTTCTATATGCTTTTGACATTGTCTTTCATGTTATTGACAGATTCTTTTTTTGAAGTTTTAGCTTGTTTGTTGTCTGCTTTATGACAGCAGCAAGATTCATCACACACAGTAACTCAAATTTTCATACACTACTAACATTCGGGTTAAGCACACATGGTAAGCAGTAGTTCAACATGTTATAAGATCTAGGAATGAAGATAAAATTCCATACCTATCACTTGGGCTAATCCAAGTCCAATTCCAATAACAGAATAGGGGAAGGACATGGTTGCAGCAAAAATTGAGAGCCATTTTGTATGAAAAATGTTGGGTATTTGAGAAGCTAGTAGTTGAATAATTCCAAAGAGAAAAAAAACAAGAAAGTTTGGCATTTACCTAGGATCCCTTCTTTGCTTATACTACATAGTTTCTGCTATGCAGCAGCTGATTATGATTATAAATAAATACAAGTGTATTATGTATATTATTTTTTCATAATATATTATTTATTATTTTTAACACAATTATACATTCAGCTCTAAGTTATAAATAAATGTATATTTTGTGTATCCTTTCCTTGTTAATAGCTTTAAGTTAAGGCAACTGTGTATTTTACATTCTTCCTATTTAAGCTAAAGTTTTGTAATGAAATTCTCAAGCTTTTTCATTATCATAGATTTTATATTATAGTGGTGGTCTTAGACAGGAAATTCATGTTTTCATTATCATAGTTTTTATATCATTGTGCATCAAAACCCATATCTCACTATGCATTTAGTAAGGACTTATTTAATACATATGACAACAGATTCATGTTTTCCATGTGAACAGGTTATATGACATTCTCAGGCCACCTCACTAATAAGATTATGTGAATAGGTTATATGTTATTCAAAGCAGCTGTCCAAACAAGGGGTTTAGTCATTTGTCTTCAGTCAAAGGTAAGTTGGCAGATCTCTGTAATGGTTAGCATCCACAGAGAGATGGGTTGATTGGAAACAGTTTACTTGCAGCAGGAACAATAAACAGTTTACTTGCACCAGGAACAATAAACAGTTTACTTTAAGCTCATAGAGATGGGTTGTTCAGTTCACTTTTGAAGCACCCAAGCATATGAAATCCTAGCAAAACTTTGTTTTAATACAACAAAAATGCACAATAAAAATCCATCACCAACCAAAGTAGCAGCTTAAAACATAGAAAACAAAGCCTAATTGGGGTTTCTCACTTTGATTTGACTCTTTGTTTGCAATTTGAAACCAAAATGCCAATAATCTTTACTTTCTATTGGGTATTCATAAAAACACAATCTTTCCCATCTTTTATCTTTGTTTTGTTTTGTTTCATTTCATATACATTTGGCCAGTTTCTTCTCCTCTTTACATCATGAGATTCAACACAACTTTGGGTATTCATAAAAACACAATCTTTCCCATCTTTTATCTTTGTTTTGTTTTGTTTCATTTCATATACATTTGGCCAGTTTCTTCTCCTCTTTACATCATGAGATTCAACACAACTTTGGGTATTCATAAAAACACTATCTTTCCCATCTTTGATTGTTTTTCTTCAATTTTGATTTCTGCAACCACTTGTGTGGTTTTTATTAGAAGCCTTTTTCTTAAAGTTATCTTCATTTATGTCTACCTGCAATAATGAAAAACCCATCAAGAAAGCTTCGATTAAAGCTGCAAAAATGGTGATTTTAATTCTAAATTCCATTGAAATTCGACAATTGAATGTTTCCCTGAAGAAATACCAAAAAGAGGATTCTTACTTCTAAGTTGTAAATAGCCTCGGCTTCCTGCATCGATTGTTAAACCAGAAAGAAGAAAGAAAGTTAAAATCTCATCATAAGTGGTTGCAGAAATCAAAATTGAAATGAAGCATATACCAAAAATAAGAGCATACCTCCAAATTCTACGGTTTTGAAGAACCTGTGAAATTAAATCAACAGGGAGGAGGGAGCTATATGTATCAAAGAGGTTGTGATACATGAAATCCCTTTGATACATGAAAGCGGTTCTCTGATCGAGGTGATACATCCACAACACCATTGTTATGCTAAACGAGGTCTGTGAAGAAGAAAGACCTCTGCTTTCTAACCCAAAATGTTGTTGGTCACAGAGAAAACATATAGAAGAAAAGAAAAAAGTTTGATCTTGGTGGTCGCAGAGGTAGGAAACAGAAGAGGAAGAAATCGAAAGAAGAAACCAGCCCAAAATAGGTAATTTTTGGCCTTTGGAAAAGCATTGCATAAACAACTTGTACATTATGCATACTAGTTTGTAATTAAGAGATTTTTGAACTTGTTGTATAAAATGATTGTACTCTAAGCTTTAAGAATTGTACTTAAGATATAGGTCTAAATGCTTATTAATGTAGTATAGATATTCTATACAACTGATGCACTTTGAATATGAGACTTTTTGATGTTCATCTCACCAGGTCTTTCATTTAATCATTAATATTTTAAAGATGCATATCTATGAATGTTCTGATAGAACAACAGATATTTTGTGAAATTTGTGTAGGTGTAGAAAAATAAAGTAATAAATGCTTCACAATAAGCTCAAATTGCTAAAGTTATGTGGACTATAAAATTTATCATACTCTATGTAATCAAATTTTTGAAGGGGGGACATATATTCTTCTTGCTTCAATATCAGTAATCTCTGAAAGAGAAACCGATAAATTATGAGCTACGTGCCATAAGGGTTATTGAAACAATTATCTTTTAGAGATAATTGAGTAGTTGGTGGGGTATTAAACAAGAGTTGGAATGGGCTTTTCCTTTTTCAATATTAAACAGGTCCAACCAAATCCATATGAAATAACTGAAGCGGAGAAGTCACTGAAGACACTTGTTTTGATTTAAAACTAGCCTTTTGCTTTCCCGTTTTGCATGTTGAGTAAAGAGATTCTTTTGCAAAAGAATGCTAAGGAAAGCTAGTGACAAGTTATTTTCTAGACAACTCATTCAGTGTCTTGAAGTTAAGATGAAAGATTCATTTGTGCCACAAACAACTGATGTTTGATGAAGCTTTAGAAAGAAAACAACTATTCTCAGTAAGGGAAGAATCTATATCGATGACGTACACAATTTCTAGGCGAGAGAAAGTCAATGCTACATTGTCATCTTTGTCGAAGACTGAACCTGTATTCTTAGATAAATTAACTGTGAAATCTTTATCACACAGTTGACTGATGTTGAGGAGATTGTGCTTTAGTCCTTCAACGAGGCAACTCGTCTGAATGTGGTTACTCCATTGGTTAATATACCAATGCCTTTGGTAAATCCTTGCATTCAGAGGGCAAGGTTTTGTCGTTGGTCATATGTCTTGAGCATCCACTATCGAAATACGAAATGCCTTTGACTTCCTGCAATGGAAGGGATATTAAATCTTTTTTGGTACCCATTTTTCATTGTTTCCAGCAGAGTTAGAGGTGGAGGTTGCATCATCTTTCTTCACTGAACCTGAAGACCTAGTTCCAGTGGTGATCTTCACTAAGCTCGATGCATGGCGTTAGTGGTACTCTTTACATTAGTTGTTTTAACAACTTTTGTGGTTAATTTCACTTTGACTGGTTTTTCAGTGTTAGTTAATTTCTTTACCTTGGCTGGTTTACCAGCTTCGGTAATAGAGGGACACTTACTAGCAATATAAGTAGTCTCACTTCATTGATAATAGTTCTTATAGTTGAAAGAAGCTTTAGGGTCAAAAGTGTCAGGGCTTGAAAGGTAGAGATGGGAGGGACCAACTCCAAAAATATCCTTTTTAGTAGTTATGGGGGAACAACTGAAGTTTTAGATACCATGGATGAATGATTAACTTTTAGTTTTGGGTTTGATTTATGAGAGGATTCAAAGACCTTTACACCCGACGTCGAAGGTCTACAAGATGAAGGATTTGAAAAGGTCTTTTTCAACTTGTGGTCTTTCTTGGTTAGAGAAGGAATGCTGACAATAATTTACCCTTTTCCATGCATTTTGAACTCTAATGAGTTCCTTCAAGAAGGAGAGACTTAGTTGAAGAGGAGCATTGAGTGGAAGAAGTGTCAAGCAAGAGAGTCCTTATCGTGAAAGTTGGTGCTTGTGTTTTGCAATGCCATTTGAAAAAAAAATGGTTAACAAATTATCTTAAAGAAAGAGATGATAAACACTGCTCTGATATCAATTGTTGGTCCCAGACGGATCTACAAGAGTTTAAAGGTAACAGTTTGTAGAAGGGGGATGATGAATACAAACACACAAAATTTCACTTTTAAAATCTTGTATTGATATGAGAAGATCAATACAGAATTTACAGATTGTTTGCAGAAGAAGATAAGATACAGAACTTATCAAAACAATCTAAAGAGTATACAAGATACAAAAAAGTAAGAGAGAAAAAACTTTCTTAGGAAGATGTTATAACTTAGCTTGAGAGTAAGCTCAGTTTTGCATGTATGTGTTGTTCTTCACTTCATAAGCTTAGCTTCACAAGATCAAAAATATATGGAAATAAGTCTCAATGGCTATTTATACCCATTAAATATAATAAAAGTCAAAAGGTACACAACACGTGGCAGGCTTCTAGAGGTGAGTTTGTCCTTTGTCTTCAGATATACACTCTTTTGGCGTACATGAACAGTAGTTCTTTCATAAAGTAGGTAAGAACGCTTGAATACAATAAAGTGACTTTGTACATGTGCTTTACTTTGAGAGGTATGGGATTGTCCATTGTGTGTAAAAGGATAAGAAAAAATCTAATCTTGTATAACAAGATCCATTTGATTGCTAACACTAAAATAACTCTAGGGTTTTTTCAGTGCTTGCTTTGATACATGAAAGCGGTTCTCTAATCGAGGTGATACATCCACAACACCATTCTTATGCTAAACGAGTTCTGTGAAGAAGAAAGATCTGCTTTCTAACCAAAATATTGCTTGGTCTTGGTGGTCGCAGAGGTAGGAGACAGAAGAGGAAGAAACCGGAAGAAGAAACCGACCTAAAATAGGTAATTTTTGGTCTTTGGAAAAGCATTGTATAAACAACTTGTACATTATGCATAATAGTTTGTAATTAAAAGATTTTTGAATTTGTTGTATATAAAATGATTGTACTCTAAGCTTTAAGAATTGTACTTAAGATATAGGTCTAAATGTTTATTAATGTAGTATAGATTATGCGACAGCATGCATAATTATGCTAATAATTGCATGGATTATGTGTATATGGGTGAAATATGATATTATGCATGCATGATTGTATATTTGCATACATAAGATATGATGCATACGTGTTATATATGAAACATACATGAGAATTTAAATATTTTAAATATGAGGATGTGATATCTTCATGATGAAGAAAGATGGTTTTAAAATATTACAACTACACCGCCTGTGAAGTTTTATAAATATATAAAAAAAGACTCCATCGCCTTATTGAATATATATATATAGAAAGAAGAAAAGATAAGATGTTATCTTATCATTTTTAGAAAAAGAAATCTGTTTTGAGAGAAAAGAGTTTTGAGGCGGTGAA
>NC_037528.1:38182374-38186735 GCF_001531365.2 Cynara cardunculus var. scolymus | reverse complement strand
TTCTTGAAGAATTTGTGTTATCAAGGTGAATTTTAATATGTTATTGATTATAAAACTGTGAAGTTTAATCTACTATTTGATTTTTATAAACTGTTGATTACTGATGGGTTTGAGACTCAAAAAGAACTTGGTAAATATTTGTTTCCAAAACAGTCTTAAAAGGAATGATTTATAATTCTGAAAATTGGAATCTATTTTAGAGAGATTAAAACAGAGATTGTTCTTTAAAAACAGTTTTGGGAATAATACCCTGTTCTGAGGATTTAAAGTGGATCAGATGATTTGAGAAATCATATGTAGAACAGATTGTTCTTGTGGTTTGAAGGGTTTGAATATAAACCTGTTTTGGGATTATGATTGGTTAAAACTATGAACGAGGTTCACTCTGACATAAATGACTGCAGCCTGTCATTGGATGAAATAGTTCATATGAATTTCAGGGGAAATAAGGATGGTCGTTGTGTGTGTGATGGATATAGTTGTTGCTATTAAGGGAAATTTTGGATGTAATAAGAATGGTCGGTGTGCATGGTATAACTATTGCTACTATATCTTTTAAGATTACAACAGATTGGAGTTCTCACTTCTTGGTGATTTGAGAATTTAGAGATGTTGTTCGTATTAGAAATAATAGTATTGATGTTATGGTTACGGGAAAAATATGGCCTATGGTCATTAATTTTGGTTAAAAGTGTTTTGGAACAAAATGTTCATTTTTATGAGGAACCAGAGGAGCTCTGGTTGGTCCTCACTATTGGACCAGAGGGTTCTGGTGATTTGATTTAGGAAGTATGCGTGTTCTTAATGTACTAATTGGACCAGAGGCTCTGTATCTACTGATAAGAGCTTCTGTGTCAATATCATATTTTAAGAAGTTTTAAGAAAAAGATTTTATACTTACGATCTTTTATGAAAAACGAACCAGAGGAGCTCTGGTTGGCTTACACGTTGAACCAGAAGCTCTGGTTGGTCTTGTCTTTTGAACCAGAGGCTCTGGTTAGTACAACCAGAGGCTCTGGTCGAACAAGAACTCTTTTTAAACCATTTCTTTTTATGAAAAGGCTATCTTATTACTTACAAAGTTAAGTCAAGGAATATTATTAGAAATATTTGAGCAAGAGGCTTTGGTTAGTATAACCAGAGGCTCTGGTCGAAGGACCAGAGGCTTTGGTAGAGGAACCAGAGGGGCTCTGGTCCTATTTAGTAAAACTTTCTAAGTATGATATTTGGAACCAGAGGCCCGATGGACTTAAACAAAATGTGATTTTCTCTCCTGATTTTCAGAATGGTATATTTTAAATAAAAATTTTGGTGATTTACACCCTACATTACATGAAAAGGGATTCTTACTAGACATTCATGTCTAACCCTCATTTTGTGTCTTCAAAATATGTGTGCAGGTAATGATAATAAGGGAAAGAGCATTTTGTGAACTATTTTCCTATGTGCTCAGCTGTGTGAAGATCTTAACTAGCCATGTTTTGGAGTTTAGATGTTAAGATACAAGAGCATGTACTTTTGGAATATTTGAGTTGTATATTTTATAATATAAGTCTCTTGTATTAAGAACCTATGTGGGGGAAAACATGTATTCTATGAATGTAATATGTGTTATATGCAATGTATGGATTTGGGGGTGTTACATCTGTATGGCAATGAATGTATGGTAATGTTATAAGTAAAGTAGTATTGTTTTTGTATGGATTTTGGTGGGTTGTTACAGTTGGTATCAGAGCCTTAGTTTAAGGGATATGGGTATTTTCTTAATACTTAGACTTAATCTAGAGGTGTGGAATATGTGATAATCGGTTTCACAGGGATTATGAACATGGGAATATGTTAAAGTTGAACCTATTATGAGAACAAGTATGATAAAGTTAGATCCTATGTGATTGATGTGATCGTGAGTTACAAATATTAGACCCATGAGTAAACATGTTACCATACTTTGGTATGTGTATAATCGTATGTGTGTTTACTGTGACAAAAAGGACGTTAAAGTAATTCAAATACTAAGAAAAGATGGCAGATAACCCTAATCGATCTGGAAGGACTTCTACTGGGCAAGGAAGAGGTCGGGGAAGAGGAATGATAAACAGAGAAGAGGACCCAAAAAATATTATGACTATCGAAACACGAAGTCGAAGTAGCGGTCGAGGAAGGAGAAGAAAGACTCAACAAGAAACTCATGTGGATCAAGAACTATCAGCACAAAAGAGTTCTATGTCAGGCCGTGGAAGAGGTAGGCAAGGGGTAGAAGTAATGTTCATGATCCTAATTTTATTACCCAGGAAATGTTGGCTGCTGAATTAGGAAAATTTCAAGAGAGTTTGGTAAGTTTGTTGGGACGTTCGACATAAAATAATCCAGAAGAAGTAAGAGATCCAGATTATCAGGATGAAGTCGGAGCTAGTACAATGACAACAAATACGTCTATACCCTTACTTCATCCTCAGTTCAAAAAGAAGGGGATATCAAGATGTTTCTTGCTTGTAAACCTCCTAAATTTTCCAAAGAACCCAATCTTGTTAAAGTTATGTGCTGGCTTAAAGAAGTTGAATTAACTCTGCAAATCAGTAAGAGTGCAGAGGAAGATAAAGTCATGTTTGCTGTATCTCGACTAAGGTGAAGTGCTCTATATTAGTGGGAGATTTTGTGAAGTTCATATCCAAATATTCTAAAGACTATGTTATGGGAGGAATTTGTGATGAAATTTAAGATGCAATATTGTCTTGAAACAGGTGTATGAAAGTTAGAGGACGATTTCCTTCATCTAAAACAGGGAAAGATGACAGTTCGTCAATATACAGAAGTTTTCATGGAACAATCTCGGTTTGCTGAATTCCTTCGTCTAGAGCAAGGAAACATGTCAGTTCGTCAGTATATGGAAGTTTTCATGGAACAGTCTAGGTTTGCTGAAGCATATATTGTATCTGAAAGTAGTAAAGTTAGAAAGTACATCTGGGGTTTGGAGTCTAATCTCCAAAAATATGTGATATCTAGAAATCCAATAACATTTCAAGCAGTGGTTGACGTTGCAAAAATTCTGGAACAGGATATTAATCATCAACCACAAGAAAGGGTTGGGGATAAAAGAAAAGGGGAAGCCGTAACGACTGCTTTTCGTAGACCAAGGTTTACTGAAAATCTGAATCGACCAGCCCTAAGGTTTACTGATAAGACATGTGCACGATGTCATAAAGTACATCAAGTAATTTCAATACAGAGTCACGAGTATGTTTTAAATGTCAAGAATCAGGTCACATAGCCCAAGACTATCAAATGGTACGGAGATGTTTCACCTGCAATTCGTCTCAGCATGTGAACGCTGATTGTCCGTAAGTTATGGGACGAGGATCTGGTTTTGTTGGGGGTCAAGGATCTGTGTATTCTGGATGCCGAGGATCTAGTTATGTTCCACCTAACTACGGGTCAACAATTAATCGTAATGCTCTGAGTGGTCGTGGGGAAATAAGACGTGGTGAGACGATCGCTAGAGGACGAGCCTTTCAAATAATGAGAAGCGAGGCAGAAGAACACCCTGAAGTGGTGACAGGTACATTCTATGTTAATTCAGTATGTGCCAACGTTTTATTTGATTCTGATGCAAATAGTTCTTTCGTATCGCCGTCATTTGTTAAGTGTGCGCACTTAGAATCTAAAACATTAGATGAGGTATTGATCGTGGAGACAACAAACAATAGTGAAGTGTCGGTTAAGGAAATGATTGATGATTGTTTCATAAGTATAGAAGGGTGTGAGGTACCTATTCAGTTATTTCCCCTACCTTTAAGAGAATTTGATATAATCATGGGCATGGATTGATTAGCTAAAAATAAGCTAATATAGTCTGCAATGAAAAGATGATTCATATACATTTACCGCGGAAAGGACCGGTTATAATCTATGGTGACAGGCGAGATCGTTATTCCAGCCTTATCACTGTTTTAAAGGCTTGAAAGTGCATACAGAAAGGATGTGTCAGTTTTCTTTCTTATGCCATTGATATAAAGCAAGAAAAAAATATGGAGGATATTCCAGTTGTATGGGAATTTACGGAAGTATTTTCGGAAGACTTAACAAGTTTACCTCCAGATCAATCGACTGAGATTCAGATTGAGTTACCGCTTGGGGCAGCGCAAGTTGCACATACACCGTACAGGCTTGCTCTCTTTGAACTAAAGGAATGGATGTCACAACTGAGAGAATTTCTAGATAAAGGTTTTGGGTCATTGACCAGCATCTTCCTAAATCGAAACGTGGCGTTGGCTGCTACGCTATAAGGAAATAAGTTGCGCCTTCTCCACCAGCAATTGCTTTTGGCGTAGTGGTAAGCGCTTGGATCCTAACATGTGGTATCA
>NC_037528.1:38174283-38182279 GCF_001531365.2 Cynara cardunculus var. scolymus | reverse complement strand
ATCTTCCTAAATCGAAACGTGGCGCTGGCTGCTACGCTATAAGGAAATAAGTTGCGCCTTCTCCACCAACAATTGCTTTTGGCGTAGTGGTAAGCGCTTGGATCCTAACAGTTCGTGAAGAAAAAGGATGGATCAATGAGAATGTGCATTGATTACTAGGAATTGAATAAATTAACTATCCAAAATAAGTATCCTCTTCCAAGAATTGATGACTTGTTTGATGAATTGGTTGGGGCTACTTATTTTTCAAAGACTGATTTACGATCCGTTTATCATCAATTGAAGATTCAAAACGAAGATGTGTCGAAAACGACATTCCGTACACGTTATGGTCACTATGAATTTTTGGTTATGCCATTTGGACTTAGAAACGCACCTGCAGCCTTTATGAATATGATGAATATGGTGTGTCGCCGATATCTTGACAAATTTGTGATTGTCTTCATTGATGATATTTTGATATACTCTCGGTCGGAAGAAGAACATGCTCACCATTTAAGACTACTTCTGGAATTACTGAAACGAGAAAAGTTGTATGCTAAGATGTCAAAATGTGAATTTTGGTTGCGAGAGGTTCAGTTTCTGGGTCATGTTATTTCGGAGGAGGGCATCAAAGTATATCCTCTTAAGATTGAAGCCATTGAAAAATGGGCAGCGCCAAAGACCCCAACCGGAATCAGAAGTTTTCTTGGATTGGCTGGATACTATCGCAAGTTTATACAAGACTTCTCTTGTATAGCCACTCCATTAACTAAATTAACAAAGAAGAATGTAAAGTATGAGTGGGAAGAAGTGCAAGCTGAGGCTTTTCAAATGTTAAAAGATAAGTTATGAAGTGCACCAATTCTATCTTTGCTAGACGAAATGGAAGATTTTGTAGTTCATAGTGACGCATCAAAGATGGGCTTGGGTTGTGTATTAATGCAACGTGGGAAGGTAATAGCTTATGCTTCAAGACATTTTAAAGATCATGAAAAGCAGTATCCTACCCATGATATGGAGTTTGCAGCAGCAGTGTTCACTTTAAAAATATGGAGGCACTACTTATATGGGATGATTTGAAAGATTTGAATATGCACGAAAGACGATGGTTATAATTAGTTAGTAATTATGACTGTGAAATATCGTACCATCCGGGAAAAGCAAATGTGTTGGTTGATGCTTTAAGCCATCAAGAGAAAAGTTGAACCATCAAAGCTGTAGCTTTAAGAGTTGAGTTACTACCAAGTATTCAGGATAAGTTGCAGGAATTTCAATATGAAGCTATGAAGGAGGATAAGATTAAACAAGAAAGACTTAGTGGAATGGTATCTGAATTGGCAAAGAATAGCAGGGGATTCTGGAATTTTCAAAACAAAACTTGGGTACCATAGTATGGTAATCTCAGAGAATGTATTCTAAATAAAGCTCATAAATCACATTTTGCTAGTCACCCAGGTACAAACAAAATGTATCGGGATTTGAAGCAATACTATTGGTGGCCAGACATGAAGAAAAATATAGCCAAACATGTTGAGCAGTGCATGACAAGTCTACAGGTGAAGATAGAACACCAACGTCCGTATGGTAAGTTGTAGTCTTAGAAATTCCAGTCTGGAAATGAGATCACATCACTATGGATTTCATAACGAAATTGCCAAGAACATCGAAAGGTTATGATGCCATATGGGTGATTGTAGATCGGTTATCCAAGTCTGCACATTTCTTTCCAATGAAAGAATCATATTCAATGGAAAGATTGGCAAAATTGTATGTTGATGAGGTAGTGACACGTCATGCTGTTCCCCTATCAATAATTTATGATAGAGACAGTCGATTCACTTCTATGTTTTGGAAGAGTTTTCAAAGAGAGATGGGTTCACATATTAGTTAAGTACAACTTATGATCCTCAAACAGATAGACAAAGTGAACGAACTATTCAAATATTAGAAGATATGCTTAGAGCTTGTGTTATCAATTTTGCAGGATTTTGGGATAATCATTTGACTTTGGTAGAATTCACTTACAATAATACCTACCATTCGAGTATTCAAGATGCACCTTTTGAGGTCTTGTATGGACGAAAGTGTTGAACTCCTTTGTGTTGGAACGAGATAGGTGAGAAATAGATAGTTGGGCCTCAGTTATTGCAACACACAGCGGATAAATTTTTTCAAATATGGGAACGAATGAATGTGGCTCAAGATCGGCAGAAAAGTTATGCAAACAAACGTCGGAAACCGATTTAATTCCAAATTGGTGATAAAGTAATGTTAAAGGTATCACCTTGGAAGGGAGTAGTATGCTTTGGAAATAAAGGAAAGTTAAGCCCAAGATATATTGGACACTTTCCTATTATTGAAAGAGTTAGGGAGGTAGCTTATAAACTATAACTTCCTTTGGAGTTAAGTGGTATCCACGATATGTTTCATGTGTCAAATTTGAGGAAGTGTTTAGTGAATCTAGATGTAGCGGTGCTTTTACCTGAAATTAAGGTTGATGAGAGTTTATGCTTTGAAGAAACCCCTGAAACCATTACTAACTTCAAGGTAAAGAAACCGCGGAATAAAGAGATCGGGTTAGTAAAATTTCAGTGGAGTTATCATAAAAGGGCAGACGCCACCTGGGAATTAGAACCAGAATTGCTAATGAAATATCCTTATATATTTACTTAGTGGACTTATGGGATGAAATTCTTCTATGAAGAGGATATTCTAATGATTCAGGTTTTCATTAACCCGTTGGTCCGATATTAGTGTATTTTAGTAGTGGATGTTTGAATTAGTATTCGGTATATAAGAATTTTAAAAAGAGAATCAACCTATGATTCTTTTATTTATCTTTTGTTTAAAAATATGTATATGTTTAATTGGTGTGTGGGGGTTTTGGGGAGAATAGACATGCACTTGCTATAAATAGCAAGTGCATTAGAAATGAGAGGGTGTACACACTTGAAGATTTGATTCTCTCTCAGTGAAGTTTTTAGAAGATCAAAGAATTTTCAATATTCAGGGATTTAATTCACAAGCCAAGGTGAGTGTATAGTGATTCTCTTCTTCGATTAAAAACTTTATTTGGCTTTATGTTTAAGTTTTGATGAATACCTATAGTCATAAATGTTTAAAGAGTTGACTGGACTTCAAAATGATAAAATCCATCCGGCTATAACGCCATCCGGATTACGTTTCCATCCTCTTATAGCGCCATCCAAAGTCGTTCTTATCCGTCTATAGAGCTGTCTGGAACCGTCTCTGTCCGGCTAGAGTGTCATCCGTATTCGTTCCTCTCCGGCTAGAGTGTCATCCAGATTCGTTCTTATCCGACAATAGAGTCGTTCGGAACCATTCCTGTATGGCTAGAATGCCGTCCAGAGTTGTTTTTATCCGGCTATAAAGCCGTCTGGAACCATTCCTGTCCGGCTAGATTGCCGTCCGGACTCGTTTCTATCCGGCTACAAGGCCGTCCGTACTTGTTTCATATCCGACCAAGAATTTTCCAGATTCATTATCCAGCTAAAGAATCAACCGGATTTCCTATCCGATAAAAGAGTTGACCGGATTCTTGCCTATCCGGTTGGAGTATTGACAAGATTCATATGTTATCTGATTAAATAGTCGTTCAGAGAAAACCTTTAATGTTTGGAAAACTTTCCAGACGAAATGGCGGTGTAACCACGACATATGAAATGGTGGTGTAACCGTGACAAACAAAATGGCGATGTAACCGCGACAGAAGAAAGGGCGGTGTAACCCCGATAGACGAAATTTCAACGTAACCGTGACAGATAAATAATGGAAGGTTATACTAAGATCATGATTTGTTATTTCTTGAACTTTGAAGTAAGTTGTGTTTAGTACAAGGAATTTTCACTCATTAGACCTTTTTGGTCTAACGCTAAATTATTGTACTAATCTCTTTTGCAAGTCGTCCAACAGGTCAGGATAAAGGAAAATGAAAAATGTAAAGACCTATATTTAGATAAAACATATGTTGTAAACAATCAGGTTTTTGTTAAACCCATATTTTCTCTCTTTATCCAAACATGATAACTGGAATGTTGTATTATGTTGGTTTAAATCTGTATGGCAATGTACGTATGGTAATGTTATAAGAAAAGTAGTATTGTTTCTGTATGGATTTTGGTGGGTTGTTACACTGACAATTCTGTCTTTAAATATTTTGAGTTTTCTCGAATCAGATCTGCTCTTCCCTTGCTTTCTAGACATCAAGGCTAAGGAATCAGCAACCTTCTTCTTTTCATTCAATATCTCTTCCACAGTCTCTTCTAGTTCAATTAGGATACAATACAAGTCATGAATATCTTCTTCAGTCATATTCTTATTCATCTGAAGATTGACTGCAAGAGTATTCCATTCTAGTTTCAGATTCTTGAAAAACTTATAGTTAATGTCAGAATCAGACTTCTACAATCCATTCCTCCTCAAATCATTTAGAATAATGTTGAACGATTATATGATTCAGTCATAAATTCATTTTCTCTAGCTTTGAATCCTTCATAACCACTTATACTTTGATTCAATCTTGTCTGAATTGACTTTTCACTACCAAGCATTTGCTTCTCCAATTCATCCCATAATTCTTTTGCAAAACTACGACTATCAACTCTATTGAAAAGTTCATTCAGAATAGCCATCATCATATATGTTAATGCCTTCTAATCAATCAAGACCCTTTCTTTCTCTTCTTCCAAATAACAATCAGATTTTTTAATCTCTTTTTTTGCAGCCACTATATAACCATCAGCAGTAGTATGTTCTTCCATATTAACATAACAAACATAGGGTCCATTTCTAATTGATTGCATTAATTTTTCATCTTTATTATCCAGAAAATGAATCATCCGAATTTTCCATTGCATATATTCACCAACAGCAAGAACCGGAGGCTTTGAATCTGCACCAATGCTTAACATCTCTTTTGACATCTTTTTAGACTTGAAAATTGATCGTTTTCAGAAAATGATGCACCCCACTTCCCACTAGAAAATCACTCAACAAAGATGATCAGATACCGGAATACTTCTTCGGACAACAAAATATGCTTCCCCGGACAACAAGGAAACTATTGGTCTCAGTTGGATCTACAAGAGTTCAACGGTAATCAGTTTGTAGATAGGAGGGATGAATACAAACACAGTAACTTTCACTTTTAAAGATATATATTGATAGAGAAGGATCAATACAAATTTTTACAGATTATTTTTGGAATAGACAAGGTAAAGAAAAACCTATTTAAAACAATCTAGAAATACACACAGACACACTTAGCAAATATAAGAGATTTGCCGAAAGAAATAAGATAGAGATGTGTTCTTCTTGGGTATGTGTCTTAGAATCTAAAGAGAAGTTCTAACTTGCTTGTATGGAAGCGCTTGTATATATGCATGAGTGAAGAGAGCACTAAGCTATTTATACTCATTGCATTAATACAATTCAGAAGAGGCAAAACACGTGTCAAGCTTTTAGAGAATAGTTTGTCCTTTGCTACAGTGAATAGTACTATTGTTTATTCATGAGCAAACATTCTTTCATAGAGTTAGTGGGCACTAGAGTTGACTAAACGGCTCCGTGCAGTATGATACTCTTGAGAGGGTATGGATTTGTTCTTTGTGTGTGGAAGGACAAGACAAAAACAATCATGCATGGCAAGCTTCATTTGATCGCTGAATGCTGGAATAACGCTGGAGGTCTCTTCAGCATTTATTGAGGAATGTGCATTCTTTACACATATATTGACCAGGTTGTAATCAACGAACACCGCTACAGATCACGAACGTGCTTGTCACTAATCTTTAGTTTCAGTCTTCGACATTCGCTGAAGGTTCTTGGGTGTGAGTTTTGTCTTCATAAAATATAGTTGTTGATGTAGGATTACAATACATGTTTCAGCGATCACTGAACAGACTCAATGATGATCTTTGGAACTGAATAGACAGAATCATAATACTTCGATAGGTAAAAGAGATAATCATCAAATCAATGAGAGATGATCAACAATATCCCCCTATTTGATGATGACAAAGCAACATAAAGGAAATTGCTTTAAGGAATACGTAAAGAAAAGTTACATGTAAAGTATATGTCTCTTTTAACTATTTTGGGATCTTTTTAAGTGATACAGTTTTTACTATATAAGTTTTCTTAAGTTACAAATTTAAGAAAAAATAGAAGAAAGGAAACTGAAACTTAAAGCATGTTCACTGACTGAAGATTGTTAGTGAATGTAAGAGCTTACTGGAACTCATAAACATGCGTCCCTATTAGAGATGGCCAAAATCCGGTCCCGGGCTGGGACTTAACTGGTCCCTACCGGTCCTAACCACGATAAAAACCGGTGATAACCGGTCCTGCCATAACTGGACCCGGTTCCGGTGATTTTCCTTGTAACCGGTCAAGCTTACCAGTAACCGGTTCCAGCCGGTCCCATTCAAAACAAAATATTTTTTTATTTTTTTTTCCAAATTTTTGGTTATTGATAAATTTTTATTATGTTATTAATATGTTTGTAATATGTTATCTTTTAATATGTTTTATTATAAATACATTTTATTATAAATACGTTTCGTTATATATATATATATATATATACGTTTATAAATACGTTTTGTTATATATATTTATATAAATACATTTTATTATAAATACATTTAAAAATACACAATAAAAATACGTTTTATTATATATTTACATTTCGTTGACTTTCATTGACCGGGCCGGTCCTATAACCGGTTACATAACCGGTCCCGGTCTTAACCGGTTTCGGTCCCAGAAAACGTCAAAAACCCTAACCGGACCATAACCGGCGGTCCCTCAACTGGTCCCTACCAGTCCCGGTCGGTTCTGGTCCCGGTCGGTTCCGGTCCCTCTCCGGTCCCGGTTCTGGTCCTCCGGTGGTTACGAGCCGGGCCAGGCCCATTTGGCTATCTCTAGTCCTTATTACTCTTTTCAGGGATCTTTTTCAGTAATACTGATGAAATACTTATATTATTCAAAAGGAGGAATACAAGTGTTACAACAGTGCATTCTAGACTTATTACATATAAGTTGTACACTGAATGTAAAAACATAGAAAGATAAGATTTACAATGAAAGATAAAATTTACAAGATAGAAATTCTAACTAATCTAAGTTGCTGAAGTCGATGTAACTAGGTAGTTCTTCTCCAAGCATCTTTTGACGTAGAATTTTTTTTCTGATCCTGTGGATAAATCTTACGATAAAGGTCATTGTCCAACTGTTAAACCCCATAATTCGTAAAGTGAAAAAGTAATGAAAAACAATAAGTGATGAAGAACCAGAAGACCGATGAAGACATCAATGCAGAATTGGCTAAGTCTAGAGAACAACCAGAGGGCCGATGAACAACCAGAGGACCGATGAACAACCAGGGATGCGATGGAAAGAGCATCTTCATCGCCCCTCTGGTCAACAACACTTAGAGAATTCTTCAGCAATTCATCCAGAGGCATACGATGAAGATTTAAAGATAAGGATGATTCATCATACCATGGAAGACAGCTAGAGATGACAAGTCGACAGCTACACTTCAAGTTTATCTTAATACTAAAGCTTATCAATAGTTTAGATAAACATTATCTGTTAATAGAAGATTAGCTAAAAAGTTTCATTAGATAGTTATCTTCTAATTAGCTTACTAGTATAAATACGCGATTAGGTATATTGTACTAAATGTCGCTTTTACGTTCTTATTCATAAATAAAGTGAAACCTTTGACACTCAAGATTGTTCTTATTGTTTATAATTTATTCTTGAGTGTTCATCACTTTGTTCATTAAAACACTATAATTTGCTTACTCTTAACTAGATTATTAGTGTTATTAAGAGATCTGGGATCAACAATTGGTATAAGAGCTAAATGATTGATTTTCCAATCAAAACGATCATCTAAAAATCTCTCAATTTTTTTTTCTCTTCAAAACGTAAAATTTTTGTGGAGTCCAGATTTCATACAAATCTTGATGTGATCTTCATAGAT
>NC_037528.1:38165056-38173688 GCF_001531365.2 Cynara cardunculus var. scolymus | reverse complement strand
AAGTACATATACTCGAGATCGTCCAAGTATAAGTTTGAGAAATCAGCTTCACTAAACCTCCAGATCTGGCCATCCTGCCTTGTAACGGTAAAAACAAGATACCAGATTTTGCRTAGTCTCTGAGCATCAATTTKTTTGATCGTGACWATTCTGTGCTTTGTAYRAACTTGGCTGATGGGCTGACATTTGGCTTTCAAAAAATGACGATATTCAGTTCTGTATTCTTTCGGCTTCTTGTGGATACCCAGAACTCTATCACCACAAATCAGTTTTCTGTGGCGAATGAATATCCCAAAGTAGATGTCTTCCAAATATGGCTCTCGAATTCATTCACGATCATATCCAAAGAAATTAGCTCTGATGTGGAATGGAACATAATTTTTTTGTGAATATTTCTGTAGGATCAACAGTCTCTTTTGAAACATTGATTTCAGGTGCATCAGGTAGAACAACAGTTGATGATTCTGGAATAGACTGTGGATCACCTTGAATGGGAAAAGCTGAATCTTCTTCTTCTACATCATCTTCAAAATCAAAGTACAATCCAGCTGACTCATCAATGTTATCCACATCTTCACCAAAGTCCTGCTCTCCACCCAGAGTAATAGAGAATGCACTATTGAATCCCACGTTGGCAGACAAGTCCATAAGCAACCTTGTTTCTACCGTGGAGTCCGCCGGCTTTTCAACCATTGGCTCGATCSTTGGACTTGCCTCCACTTCTTTGTCTTCAATAACGACAACCTCAATTATTCTTTCCCGTACAGTCTCCGGGGCAGAACATTCAACGTTTACATCCTGAGAAATTGACTCTTCACCCGCTCTTGCTCCTTGTGCAGATGTCTCAGCGGTTTGATCAGTTTGTCCGCGTTTGTATAAAATTTCCTCTTTTTCCTTCARAATTTTATTTAAYTGAATTATTTTTGAATCAAGCTTACTAATTTTGGCAATATGTTCRTCATTAACTAAAACTAATGATTTATATTTTTCTTTTAATGCAGATAATTCGGAGGTTAAAGTATTGGAATGTTCTTTAGAAATTTTGGAGTCAGATTGCAAAGACTTAATCAAATTCAAATTTCCAGCATTTTCAAGATAAACTTTGGTACTCTTTTCTTTTAGCGTTTTTATTTGATCTTCAAAATTATTTGAACGCTCTTTTTCTAATTTTAATGTTTGCTAGAAATTTTGAATATGGATTTTCATCTTATTAATCTATTTAATACATGTTTGATGAATTACCTCATCATTCATCTGGGAATCTTCTCCAGTCAATGCACTGTCAGTGTTAGCCATCAAGGACATATGTGCAACAGCTTCAGTTTCTTCTTCCTCATTTGTAAGATTTAGCCAATGTTCATCCTCGGCCATAAGAGCTTTGCCAGCTTCTCTTTGCTTTGACAGAAGAAATTTGTTCTTGTAATAGTCAGCATTTCGATTTACCGGCTTCTTACAGTCAATAGCAAAATGACCTAACTTGCCACAGTTAAAGCATTTTGTATGCTCATCAGCTTTGCTATATTTCTTTCCTTCTTCTGGCTTTTGCTCATACTTCTTTTCGAATCTTTTCTCTTCNAGTCATTAGTTTCACACAAAGATTTATCGCACGAGAAATATTCAGACTCAGCTTGTTCCGTTTTCTTAATAGAGTTTTCTAAAGATTCAATTTTATTTAAAAACTCTTGTTTTTGATTATCAAATGAAAGTCTTTCTTCTTTTAAAATATTTTCCAACTGAGCTATTTTTTTTTTCTAAAATCAAAGTAGGAGTATAGGGTTTAGGCTCAACTGGTTTTGCTTCAAGCTCTGCTTTTGAATAACTCTGATTAAAATCGTTTGAAACTGCAGAGTCTTGACTTTTVTAACTTTCATTTAACTTTGAATAATTAAACGGAACTTGCATTTTGTCCTTTCTTTGACGATTGATGTCYTCTTTTAGTTCAACCTCTTCAGAAGATTTTGTAAATTTTACCGAATAGTCGGGACCGCAGAAAATATATTGATAATCATATAGAGTMGRGGCAGATTTTWAAGCTTTATTTAAAAATTTTGGATTCTCAAACCCCAACCCTTCCCGAGGATTAAAAATTCTAGCTTCAGATGGTTTGTTTAGGAAGATAGTTTGATCAGTTTGTCCGCGTTTGTATAAAATTTCCTCTTTTTCCTTCAAAATTTTATTTAACTGAATTATTTTTTGAATCAAGCTTACTAATTTTGGCAATATGTTCGTCATTAACTAAAACTAATGATTTATATTTTTCTTTTAATGCAGATAACTYRGAGGTTAAAGTATTGGAATGTTCTTTAGAAATTTTGGASTCAGATTGCAAAGACTTAATCAAATTCAAATTTCCAGCATTTTCAAGATAAACTTTGGTACTCTTTTCTTTTAGCGTCTTTATTTGATCTTCAAAATTATTTGAACGCTCTTTTCCTAATTCTAATGCTTGCTGGAAATTTTGAATATGGACTTTCATCTTATTAATCTGTTTAATACATGTTTGATGAATTACCTCATCATTCATCTGAGAATCTTCTCCAGTCAATGCACTGTCAGTGTTAGCCATCAAGCACATATGTGCAACAGCTTCAGCTTCAGCTTCTTCTTCCTCATCTGTAAGGTTTAGCCAATGTTCATCCTCGGCCATAAGAGCTTTGCCAGTTTCTCTTTGCTTTGACAGAAGAAATTTGTTCTTGTAATAGTCAGCATTTCGATTTGCCGTCTTCTTACAGTCAATAGCAAAATGGCCTAGCTTGCCACARTTAAAGCATTTTGTATGCTCATCAGCTTTGCTATATTTCTTTCCTTCTTCTGGCTTTCGCTCATACTTCTTTTCGAATCTTTTCTCTTCATATTTCTTCTTCTCTCCGAATTTGTCTTTGTAGTCATACTTTGATCCGGACGAGAATCTTTGATTATTCGAGTGTGGCCTTTTGGAGAACTTATATTTCTTGAATGCTTTGGTCAGCATTGCCATAGCTTGCTTTACTTCAGAATCAGATTCTGAGCTGTTACTGTCTTCTTGCTCAGATTCGCTTGATTGACTAACTTCAACAACCTTCTTTCCAGCTCTACTTTTATATTTCTTCTCCTTTTTCTCAGTTACGAGAGCTAAAGGATCAGTAACTTCCTTTTCCTTTTTCTTTGATTTACGGATCTCCAAAACATCCTGTTCATTCTGTTTCAGAGTTTCATAGATTTCATGTACATCAATATCAGATAATTGTTTGTTAAATCTGATATTATTTGCAAATGATTTCCACTCTGGCTGGAGATTGTTAAGAAACTTAACATTTATCTCAATAGTGGTTTTGGAGATTCCATTATTCGTAAGCTCATTCAGCAGTCTGGCAAGTCGGTTATACACATCGTCAAGGCTTTCTCCCTCTCTAGCCTTGAATTCTTCATAAGCAGAAATGCAGTTAGTTATCTTCAGTTGAGTTCCAACTTTAGAACCCATCATCATCTTCTCTATCTGAATCCACATAGATTGATATGAACAATGATGAACACTAAGAATGATGTAAGTAATGATTAGATTGGAGAGAGAGAGATTTACATCAGCCAAATCTTGATTTCAGTATTAATGACAAAAGCTCTAATTACAATTACAAGGAAATTCCTATTTATACTAGGAAAGTAAATGCTAAAATATTACAAGAAAAACTATTCTAAGGAGAAACTTGAATACAACTTTTAAGCTCTAATCTTGAACCCAACAACATTTTTCAAGAAAGAAATAATAGTTTCAGCTGGTTTGTCTTTTGACCTCAGAAAGTGAACCCATGTATATTTGGAATAGTCGTCAATAATGACTAACACATACTTCTTCCCATTAATACTTTGTACTCTCATAGGACCACAGAGATCCATATGAAGTAAATGAAGAGGATATTCGGTGTTGAACTCTGATTTAGATTTGTGTGAAGCTTTCTTCAGTTTACTCAATTCACATGCTCCACAAACATGATCTTTATGAAATTTTAGCTCTAGAATTCCTTTTACCAAGTTGTCACAAACCAACTTGTTCAAATTCTTGAAGTTAAGATGTGAAAGACGCCGATGCCACAACAAGTTTTGCTACAAGGAGGCCTTGGATATCAAGCAAACTTCAGTATCCACTTGTGTATTGGATGGGGCAATTGTGTAGAGGTTTAATCTTCTGACTCCAGCTAGTAGTTCCTTACCATCAATAGTACGGATACTGCACTGGTTAGCTTTCAAACAAACTTCTAGATTTTTATCACAAAATTGACTTATACTAAAAAGATTATGTCCAAGTCCTACGACATACGACACTTTCTTAATCATTAAGTTCCCAGAAATTACATCTGTTGCATATTTAATTCTTTTTCAAGATTACCAACATGCTTTTTTTCAGATTTTAATTTTTGCTGAAAATATTGAAGTTTGAGCATCATCTTTTGCATCTGTTGCGTGCAAGAATTTTCTAGTACCTTATCGTTAGAATCAGCATTCTCTTCCTTACATTCATCAGAAGAATCTGGTTCTGTTTTAGCCATCAGACATATATGAGCTACAGCTTCTGACTCCTCATGCTCATCAATAAGGTTGAGCCAGTGATCATCTTCAGCCATTAATGCCTTTCCCGCATCCTTTTGTTTTGATAGGAGAAATTTATGCTTCTAGTAGTCGGTATTTTTTGATACCGGCTTTCTACAATTAACAGCAAAATGCCCCAACTTGCCACAATTGTAGCATTTAGTGTTCTCATCTGCCACTCCATTCACAAACTTTTTCTTTTCTTCTGGCTTCTTTTCGTACTTCTTCTCGTACCTCTTTTCTTAATAATGTTTTTTTTCTCCAAATTTATCTTTGAAATCATATTTAGAGCCAGAAGAAAGATTGTTCGAGTGTGGTTTCTTATGAAATTTCTTCTGAAAGGCTTTCGTCAGCATTACCATAGCTTGTTTGATCTCCTTCAATTCAGAGTTAGAATCAGAGCTATCACCGCTTTCACTTGATGATTCACTTGTCTGGGTGACCTCTTTTACTTGCTTGCAAGACTTGTTCTTATTCTTTTTTTCATTCACAAATGCCAAAGGATCACTAACTTCCTTTTCCTTTTCCTTTTTCTTTTTCAGATCTCTTACATCTAAAACATCTTCCTCATTTTGTTTCAAAGTTTCATAAACCTCATGTATGTCAATATCAGACAAAGATTTATTAAATCTGATATTGTTTGTATAAGGTTTCCACTCTGGTTGTAGATTACTGAGGAACTTAACATTGATTTCAATTAATGTCTTAGWAATACCATTCTTTGCCAGCTCATTAACAGGCTCTCTCCATCTCTGGCCTTAAACTCCTCATAAGCAGTTATACAATTTGTGATCTTTAACTGAGTTCCCACTTTCGAACCCCTCATCATCTTCTCAATTTGTATCCACATGCTAGGTCCAGAAACTTTATAGCTGTCAATGCTTGTATAAATTTCATTAGTAAGGGCTTGCATCATGTAAGATTTACATAATACATCAACATGTGCTCTTTTCTTTTCATCAGCAGTGTATTTAAATTTTTCTTTAATGACCATTTCAGTTGGTTTGTTCTGTTCTACAATCACAGGAATTTCTCTCCAGAAAATGGCTGGTCCTTCCAATAAAGATTCCATGATTAAATCTCCATCTGTCAGACATTCAATGAAGTTCAAAAATCTGTCCCTCTATTGATTGTAATCTCCTCTGAAGAGGACAGTTGGCTTGGTATCAGTATCAATTGCCATTGCTTCTCTTGAACTCATTTTATCTGATTTAAATGATATAGCATCTCTGTAGTTCAAAATTTGATTTAAAGAATTAAAATTCAATAATATCTCAAAAATTCACACACAAAAATCTCAAACATTCAACACTTGGCAAAAATTATCACACTCAGCCTTATCCGGATTAGAAATCCAGACAAGTTTATCCGGATTAGAAGTCCAGACAACTAAGATTGCCAAAACTAGGTGATACAAACAAGTCTATCCGGATTTGATATCCAAACACAACACTTCACAAAATTCAAACAATATTCAAATACGATCAATCACATGAAGTCAACAAAAGTCAACAAACAAATCCAATCAATTCAAATTTAGTCAAATAGGAATAGTCAAACTTTAATCCGATCAACCCCAAAAATCAAACTTCAATCCGTTCAACAATAAAAGTCAAAGTCACAATTCGATCAAAGATTAAATCGTTCAACAAACACTTAGTCGATTTATATCAAATACGAACACAAGCTTATGCGGATAATGACAAAATCGCATATAGTTCTAGTCAGATTAAGCATAAATCGCACAAATTCACTTGGTCAAACTCAGATAAAACATTCACAAATTGTACAAAGAACTATGCGGATTGAACCAAATACGATCAATATACTCTCCGATTTATCTTCAAGCACAAACACAAATTTTACCAAATTTTCAAACCAAAACGGATCAAAAACTCGAAAAAAATATGATTTTTTTTATGAACAGACAGTTTTCGATTTATGACAAATCTGCCAAAAACTCTTAAAAAATTGATCAAATTGCAAAAATTTGTGAATAACAGTTGTTCAATTCATCAATGCGAACACATTAATCCAAATTTTAACACCTAAAACACAAAATTGAATGAGATTATGGTAGAAAAATGGATGTTTTGTCCGATATTATCAAGAACACGATGAACAGTCTTGATGAACAGTATGACAGTGCTAAAATTCATAATTTTTTGTGAAAAATTCTCGAAAAAAATGGATATTCTTCAATCAAATTACTACAACAATCTCTGATACCAATTGTTATTCCCAAATAATCACCAAATCAGATAATCTTTGAAGAACAATATGAACAATCTAGAGAGAGAATTTTAACCAAAAGCTTTGTATTCAAATCTTGTAATGATTACACTAATGATTAGCTCAACACTAATTACCCTATTTATACTAGAAAGCATTAAAGCTACATTAATACAAAACTTAGGAGAAACAAGCTTGAATACAACAATCAAAGTACAGCTTTGAACCCAAGAGGTAGGATCAACATGACAACAAACAAGATGTTTCCTCTCAGCTTTAAGGGAGACACTCTATTATCTCTTAACTTATCTACAAAACAAAACTCCCTTCTATGGTATTACATGTTTGGTCATGCTAACCTTGGTTATTTGAATTATATGTATAAACATAATTTGGTGAGAGGAATACCCAACATTAGCAAAGTGGAAGAAACTTGTGAAGGGTGTATACTTGGAAAACGGGCAAGAGAAGGCTTCCCTCAGGAGGAAGCCTAGAGGGCTACTAAACCACTTGAACTCATCCATACATATGTATATGGACCTATGAAGATCCCTCCCATTTGCTAGAAACAGGTATTTGCTCACTTTCATATATGACTTTAGTAGAAAAATAAAGGTATACTTCCTAAAAGAAAATTCAAAAGTGTTCAACACCTTTAGGACATTTAAACTATTTGTTGAAAAACAAAGTGGTTATCAAATCAAGACCCTCAGCTCAGATGGGGGTGGTGAGTACAATGCCACTTATTTCTTGGAGTTTTTAAAAGAAAATGGTATACCCCAAGTTACTACCAGGTATACTCCCCAACAAAATGGGGTAGTAGAAAGGATAAACAGGACCATTATTGAGAAAGCTAGAAGTATGAAGGCAAAAACTTAAACAATTGCTTCTAGGAAGAAGCAGTGGCATGTGCATGGTACTTAATGAATAGGACATCAACTAAAAGCCTCTCCAACTTGACACCACAAGAGGTATGGAGTGGCTACAAACCTACTGTTGCGCACCTAAGGACCTTTGGATGCACTGCATACTCTCACATGAAACTTGTGATCGGTAGTAAAACACCGGTTCTCTATTTATTTTTTTATATGCAAGATCGAAAACACGATTCATGTGGGTCTTCTTTTTTTTGTTTAAGAAAGCAAGGAGGTGATTTGTTTGCTGAGCGATTCAGCTAGTCAAATTGCACTAATGTGATTTATTCGCCTACTATCTTATAGAGCAATTCAACCTCTTAGTAAGACTAGAGCTAGGAAAACTCATTCTATCTRGGGCCAGGTAGGTGAAGCGTCTAGCTTGGGGGGCCATGAGATATATTAATTAGAGAAAACTATCTTTGTTGGATACAGTGAAAGATCAAAGGCTTATAAACTCTATAATCCCATCACTAAGAAAACTATTATAAGTAGAGATGTAGTTTTTGAAGAAGGTAAGTCTTGGGATGACTCACCAAGGAAAGAAGATAGCATCACTCAAGTCACTGATGAAACAAAAGCATTGAAGGAAAAAACATCAAACAAAGAAGATCATAGTATGACCCAAACAACAATTAATACTCCTACAAGTCCTATTCACAATCATGACGATCAACGAACAACTTCCCCAACATCTTTGTTAGCTTTATTCTGAAGCTAATGATAACCTTGAAAAAGTTTTATTAAGCAATCGGGGCCTAGAAGATGATCTGAAGACGTTTCTGTGCCAAAACATCTAAAATCTAGAAGACTAGCCTCTGTGCTAAAGAGTCACGAAGACCAGAGCTTCTTTCAAAGACTATAGAGCTTCTGTGGTAACCAGAGCCTCTGCAAGGCTCTGTAAGGACCAGAGTTCTTGGACT
>NC_037528.1:38162990-38164756 GCF_001531365.2 Cynara cardunculus var. scolymus | reverse complement strand
AAGAGAATTCTCTTTGTAATAGATAGATTCAAAATCATATGAGAGTCGATTAGGGTTTCTTGAGAGTTTGTAATTTCTATTTCAATAAAAGAAAAGCAGCCGCTGTTTCTCTGTTTAATCTTATCGTTTACTTTCTCTTACAAACTTCTAGTGTAAATCGTTCTACTGTCAGATCTGGGCTATAACAAGTGGTATCAGAGCTAGGGCCACACCAATGTGGGGGGGGGGAATGTTGGGTCTGAAAAACCTAAGTGTTCCCTAGATCCGGTCAAATCCGCGAATCTTAAACCCAACGCTCCTGTAGCAATGCAGGAGCATCCCACATCGGTGAGGCTAGGGAGATTCGGCTTCTTTATAAGGAAGTGGGAGTCTTACTGCTACCAGTGACGCGTTTTAAAGCCGTGAGGGGTTGTGCTGACCAACCCAGAGCAGACAATATCACGTGGGCGGCTCCCTAGTGCAGTTACCGGTCTAACAATTGGTATCAGAGCAAAATCGATTTCTTAATCGATACGATCTTTCTGAAGTAGTTCGATTTTCTTGAAACAAACTGTGTCTTGAACRCCTGCTGTTCGACGACTGTGTGGACCGAAAATCTCATCGATTCATCCCTCTTTCTTTACGTTTAATCAAAATCTTTTTAAAGGATTTTGTGTATTTTTTTTGGATGAAATCGAACCTTTGTTCATTTTCTTAGGTTTATTGAGTTTCTTGGAGTCAGTCGACTTTTTGAACCTTGTTAGAGTCAGATCTACGCTTAAGGCGTTTAGCAAGTGTTCTTGATACTAAGCCGAAGGCATTTGGTSTTTTATTTGCCAAAAGTAACACCAATTTCTTGAGTTTTGTTTCATCTTCTTTTTCTTATGGTTTCTGAATCTGTATCAGCTTACTGTTTCTCACGTCTGTTAACACCCAATCCTTTCATGTCTATGGCAGTTCTCATACTTGTTTCGCCCTTAAAATCTTCAACAGCTTTTCTGTCAATTTTATTGACCGGATGTTTCTTGAAGATAATGTGCTAAAATGTGAAAATCTTCTCTCCAGATCTAATTTCTAATAGTGTTTGTCTTTGTTTGAGTTCTAAAACTTCATTCCTTCTCAACTTGCGGTTCTTTGATAGATTCATTGTCTTAAGACTAATTGCACTGTTCCATCATGTAATCCACACAGTTATCTGTCCCTTTAGGGATGAATTTGCTACTTCTGTGTGGAGTAGCTATTCTGTTTTTCATAGTCTGYGTTGGATTGTGAGCAGGTTAAAGCTGCATTATGTGCAATTAGTGGTAYTGYAAYRTCACTCTGAGTCTGAAATAAGCCAAGGGTTGAAAATGAAGAACACAGAGCTACAATCAAAGGGGAGTTTGAAGTTGCAATCCCGAGCTGTCAAAATAAGAGCAAGTGGGTGTGCCGTCATTTCCCTCCGTCTAAACACACTAAAGCTTCTGCCAAGGAAGAAAAGGAGAAAAGATCABAAGACTTCATGAAGATRCTTGCTTCATAAAACTTTGAGGGGAGATTGTTAGCTTTATTCTGAAGCTAATGATAACCTTGAAAAAGTTTTATTAAGCAATCGGGGCCTAGAAGATGATCTGAAGAAGTTTCTGCGCCAAAACGTCTAAAATCTAGAAGACTAGCCTCTGTGCTAAAGAGTCACGAAGACCAGAGCTTCTTTCAAAGACTACAGAGCTTCTTTCAAAGACTACAGAGCTTCTGTGGTAACCAGAGCCTCTGCAAGGCTCTGTAAGGACCAGAGTTCTTGGACTCTA
>NC_037528.1:38150557-38162738 GCF_001531365.2 Cynara cardunculus var. scolymus | reverse complement strand
AAGAGAATTCTCTTTGTAATAGATAGATTCAAAATCATATGAGAGTCGATTAGGGTTTCTTGAGAGTTTGTAATTTCTATTTCAATAAAAGAAAAACAGCCGTTGTTTCTTTGTTTAATCTTATCGTTTACTTTCTCTTACAAACTTCTAGTGTAAATAGTTCTACTGTCAGATCTGGGCTATAACAATCTTCCTCAGAAAGTCCACCAAAGAGAGCGTTCAGAAGCTTGAGAAGCATTTATGACAATACAAGAAGAATAGAGTTCAATGATGTTGCAGATTTTGCACTATTTTATGATGCAGATACCATATTTTATAAGGAGGCATGTCAAGAAGAGAAGTGGATGGATGCTATGGACATGGAGATGGAAGATATCATCAAGAATGACACCTGGGAATTGGTGAATCTTCCAAAGGATCACAAGCCAATCGGAGTTAAATGGATTTACAAAACAAAGTTGAATGAGAAAGGAGAAGTTGACAGATACAAGGCAAGGTTAGTAGTTAAAAGTTACAAACAAAAGTATGGCATTGATTATCAAGAAGTATTTGCTCTTCTTATTAGGTTGGAAACTGTTAGATTAGTTCTTGCTATTGCTGCTCAACATAACTGGAAGGTGCACCAGATGGATGTTAAGTCAACTTTTTTGAGTGGAAACCTTGAAGAAGATGTCTTTATGGATCAACCAGAGGGATATTTAAGGAAAAGAGAAGAATACAAAGTCTACCATTTAAAGAAGGCTTTGTATGGGTTGAAACAAGCACCACATGCTTGGTACAATAGAATTGAAGGATATTTTTAACTAATGGGTTCAAGAAATGTCCTCAAGAGCACACTCTATTCACTCAAAAGGATGAAGGTATGATACTTATAATATGCATCTATGTAGATTATTTAGTGTTCATTGTGATTCACAAGAGATGATAGATGAATTCAAGGCATCAATGACGAGGGGATTTGATATGACTGATATAAGTATGCTTCATTATTTTTTGGGAATTGAAGTTAAGCAAGAAGAAGAGAAGATCAAAATCTCACAACAAAAGTATGCTCATAACCTACCGGATAAATTCAACATGGGGCAATCCATTCCTGTAAGTACTCCTATGGAATTTGGACTAAAATTATCAAAGGATAGCAAGGATGAAGAAGTAGATCCTAGTCTATACCGAAGCTTGGTTGGTAGCCTCATCCACTTGACTGCTACTAGGCCTGACATGGTCTTTTTCAGTGAGCATGATTAGCAGATTTATGGAGTCACCTAAAGTAAGTCATTGGGAAGCAGGGAAAAGGATAATTAAGTAAATCAAAGGTACTCTTGATCATGGTATTGTCTATTCCAAAAGTAAGGATTTCAGGCTTATATGATACAGTGACAGTGACTTTGGAGGAAATCTAGATGATGGGAAAAGTACAACAGGGTATTTTTTCAGCTTAGGATGTGGGTGTATATCTTGGCAATCCAAGAAACAAAGTGTTGTGTCCTTATCCTCTGTTGAAGCATAATACATATCCCTATCAATAGTTGGTTGTCAAACTTTGTGGTTAAGGTCAATAGTGCATGAATTGGAGCAGTCACAAGGTGATCCCACTACTATCTACTGTGATAATAAGTCTGCAATTACTTTGTCCAAGAATCCTGTATTTCATGTGAAAAGCAAGCACATAAGGATAAAGTTTCATTTTATCCGTGAATTAGTTGCTAATGGAGAAGTAAAGATTGAGTTTCATGAGACAAAGGAACAAGTAGCAGACTATTTTACAAAGGCTCTTCAAGTTGGAAGCTTCAAAGTTGTGAAAGAAAGTTTGGGAGTTGTACCATTACTAGCTTAAGGGGGTGTGTTAAATGTAAGCTAGTCATGATAGTCAAGTTAGTTGATCAAGAAAGGTAGTTATCATAGTTGACGGTTATATAACCGTCAACTTTTGTATAGTTGTGTCGTTTGGATAAAGGGTTACATCCTTTGGTCTGTATATGTATGTATTTGTGTCTATGTTACTGGAATTATTACAATAAATATTTATATTGTATGAATATTGATCCAACACATACGACTAGAACCACGATCTATGTCAGCAACCCTAGTACATAACTCTTTGGATTAAGACTATGACTTTGATGTAGTTGTCTTGGTATTATTCATCCTCTTTATGATCTCACAAACCTATTCTAAATCTTGACATTTTGAACTCCTGTACATCGATCCTTCACCAACATAGATCTTTCGATTTACCAAGAAATCAACAAATCCAGATGTAAGGCAGAACTACTCAAACCACAAACGAGCTGTAACAAGACATGTGTGATCACCCGAACTTAAAATTAAGATCGAAAGATTGACAACAACAAATAGGCTTAGATAACAAAATTATAATGTTGAGGTCAAACAAAAGATTCCAAATGATTACAAAATATCATCAAGCCAAACAATTGACCGTATATCCTCTGCACGCATATTGGAAAATATTATCCAAACCAACCCAAATACTCATTACAATATTGTTGAAAAATCTTCTAAAGCAACACGTATAAAGTTTCTTGCTAGAACCCAACATCTTCACCAGTTCTTAGTTCCCTCCAGACCAGATTGAACTCTTGTTGCTAGAGTCATCCTCAAAATTGGTCATACGTGACATATTCATATTATGAACGACAACTTCCTGCTCTTCATTCTCTTGGAACATGCTTAGGCACAACTCACTCGGGCGTCACTCATTTCGCAACAAATGATTCTCTTAGTTTCCTGGGATTCATTGTGGCTGCACTTCCTTTTGATCTCATCATTGCCACAAACTCATCATAGTTGATCCGACCATCCTGCAAAGTTAATATATAGCCATTTAGATTCAGGCAACCTCAAAAGTAAAACCGCTTAAACATTATGCAACTTTTTGCTTTGTTCAATCATCCCTTGCTGAATCTCGTATATCTAGTAACCCGTATAGGTATATCAATATCTCAAGAACTTACATGATCTGTGTCAACATCAGATACAATCTCTTTTATGTCCTTTTCGTTATTTATTCCATATTCGCGGAGAGCCTGCTCTAGTTCTTCTATTGTAATGTACCTGACAATAAAGAAGTTCATTAAAGATTAGAAATTGTCCTTTTTTTCGTTGATAAACTATAACTACTGGCAATTTAGTTACCCGCTGTTATCTTTATCGAAGTACTGGAATGCAGTGTACAGATGATCTTCTTTATCCATTCGGTTCATATGCATTGTTGCTGTTATGAACTCTTCATAATCTATGGTTCCATTTCCATCTGCATCAGCCTGTTAATTTTTGTCCAAGAGAACCATGAATTTTGTGACCATATTTATATTTCCCATAAGTTGTAGAAATTCAAGTAACAAAATTTGATCAAATTTGGTAGTCTTACAGCTTCCATCAATTGTTTGACTTCAGATTCGGATAATCTTGTCCCTTGCTTGGATAGTCCTAGTTTCAGTTCCTCAAGGGTTATCGTCCCATTGTTATCGCTGTCCATGCCTTTGAACATTTGCTTCAGTCCCATGATTTCTTCCTCCGAAAGGCATCCTGCAATAACCTGCTCATTCCGAAAATAATCATAAAATCAGATATCTGATTCTTCAAGTTATGTAGGAAAAGAATTGCCATCCTTTCACAGATCATATGTAAAATTGTGCAATTTAAGGAATAACTGAAGATAATCAAACCACAAAGAATTAGTAGGTACCCGAAGAGCAACTTTCTTGAACTTATTCATTGCCCTAAATTGTTTTAGTCTGCCAAGTACAGCATTGTCAAGTGGTGTATCGGGTGCTTCTCCATCTTCCACAATCCATGGATGAGCTAAAAAACAAAGATAAAACAACAAATCAAGATTATATCAGTGCATGCCTCTGTATATGATGCATTGGTGATAATCTTCATTCCATGATACTAATTCCTTATAGCATTTTAACCACAAATAAATTTGCATAATCGTGTGCCCATATTTTGTCGAAATACTCTCTATACTTGTATTCCATTGAGTACTTACAAAGCACTTGATGTGCAGTCAACCTATGTTTCGGATCTGAAGTCAACATCTTCTTTACAAGATCCTTGGCATGATGAGATATCGAAGGCCAGGGATCACTCGTGAAATCAATGTGTCCCCGCAAGATTGCATTGAAAATCCCATGTTCCGATTCTGCATCACCGCAATTTTCATTCTTAATTTCATGGAATTGTTATTTTAGAAATTGCTAATTAATTCGAAAAGTTGACGATCACCTGCCCAGAAAGGAGGAACTCCACTTAGAAGAATATATAACATCACCCCGATACTCCAGATATCAACTTCTGGTCCATATTTTCTCTTCAAGACTTCAGGTGCGATATAATATGCGCTTCCCACAATATCTTTGAATACTTCACCTGCACGATCGAAGAGGCGAAGAATGAAAATCCATCTTCAAGAAACATGCAAATTTAATAAGGGATTTAGATGATTCTAATCTGGGAATAATAATGAACCAAGAAAAATAAATATTGAAGATGGAACTTATTTGATATATGTGTAACCTTGTTTATAGAACACAGAAAGACCAAAGTCGGTAGCTTTAAGGGGAGAATTCTCATCCTTATTCAAAAGTAGGAAATTTTCAGGCTTAAGATCTCTATGAATGACACCCATGGAATGGCAGGTATGAACGATTTGAACGATGGTCCTAAGCAACGATGCTGCAGCCCTCTCCGTATAATGGCCCTTGGCAATGATCCGATCAAACAATTCTCCCCCGGCACACAACTCCATCACCAAATGGACAGAATGTTTGTCCTCAAACGCCCCCTTCAACTCAACAATATTTGGATGGCCAGCCAAATGATGCATGATCTGCACTTCCCTCCTCACATCCTCAACGTCTTCTTTATTCGCAAGTTTCCTCTTTGCTATTGTTTTGCATGCAAACTGTTTCCCCGTCTTCTTGCAGGTGCACAAATGGGTGACACCAAACTGGCCCCTACCAAGCTCTTTGCCTATGGTGTAAAGGGTTCGAACATCTTCCATTGGACGTCCTAAAACTGTTCCAATAGGTGATTGCTTGCCATTCTTCGATGCTGGAGCTGTAGAGGCCGCAGCTGCTGCTGCCGCCGTGGTAGCGGGTTTTGGAGTTTCTGTTGGTGTGTTTTCTTTATCTGGCCTCTCTGCAACAGCTAATTTCTGGGCTTCAGGTTGATCTGCATCTTGAGGTTGAACTTGGGAACAACAGTTCCCCATTGGGATGTTTGGAGGGAGGAGGGGGCCGAGCCTGGACCGGAGAGAACAACAACACGAATGGGTTTTGGGCAATTGACCTAAAGGAAGGTTTAGGGACTTAGAAAGGGAATGGAGAGAGAGAGAGAAAAAGAGATGGAAGTGTACGGAAGCATAGATGAATATTGGAGAGGGATTGTAGGAATGGAAATGGTGGATTGGCTTTTCCTTCGTTGACCACAACTTGGATCAATCTTTTGTTTGTTACCAATTATGTACTTTTCTATTTTGGGATATTAACCATTCTTATCACCTTTTAAATACAAGGCTGTAAATCTTCTACTTTTGATGAAATGAGTTTCCACTCTTATCTGTTTGTTACAGTTTTTATACAAAACAGAAATAAGTACTTTTTATAACAAAATAAAATCTTAAAAAGCTTTTGTCAAGATAATTAAAAAAACATCAACATCTAATTTTAAAAGCATAGATATCATATAATGTTTTACGAAAAACACCAGTTAAATTTTACAAAATTTAGATATGATAGATTGATGATTAACACGATATATTTATGATGGTTGTTTAGACGAGATGTTTTATAAAACAATTTAAATAAATGAGGATAAATGTTAATTGTTAAAAAGGCTTTTTAAAAGGGCTTTTTTTTCGAAAACTGTCTTGTGGTTCGAAGAGTGTTTCTTTAGTTGGCTTTGTTTTCGCACTCTTGGAGCTTGGAGTACATAAAAACCCGACTTATCTAACCAACCCTACAAAACCCAATATGAAATAACCTAACCTAACCCATTCAGAAGTCACTTAATACCTAACTGAGTTGTAAAATCTTCAAACCATTGGTATTGGAATGAAATTGGGTTTGGACTTTTTGAACCCAACTCAATCGATAAACCCGATGTCTTTTATAGCATAAATTTGTAACAGCTAATTCAAACCATATTGGTTAATAGCATTTATAGAGCAAAAAATTTTATTACACAACAAAATAATCACAGTTCTAGATGTTAGGGTACATATATATATATATATATATAGAATGTTTACTTTGTAAACCATGTTATTTATACAAACCATACAAACCTCATTCAATTAATCATAATTTTTCATTTTTTTCATTTTTTTTGTAATTATAACAGGCTAATTAATCATTTTTATTGTGAATGATGTTAATCATTGATATTATTATCTTCATTATATTAATTTTAAATAAATATCGAAACAATTTCATAATCATATATGAAACAATTTCATAACCATATATGAAACAACTTCATCTAGAAAAGTATTATATGAAATAATTTCATAATATTAAATAATTTCATGAAATAAAATCATTAAACTAAACAATAAAATCAATGGATAAAGGTGGTTTGTACGGTTTGTACAAATATGAGTGGTTTGCATTTGATCAGTCCATATATATAAACCCAAAACTAACTATACAAAAATGAGATCGCTTGTAAAGTTAGCCTCCAAAAATTCAATCCTGGTCTCTCAATGCGAATAATTCCTCAACGTATCTCTAGAACCTGCCAAAAAACATGGCAGAGTAATAACTCAGTAAAGAGATCAACAATATTAACAATAAGCAATATAGGATACGAACAAATTATCCTTATAACCACGAAAATGATAAAAGAAATCAATTAAATATCACAAAGATATTATGTTAAACCTCATAATTCATAAAGTGAAAAAGTAATGAAAAACAATAAGGGATGAAGAACCAGAAGACCGATGGAGACATCAAGGCAGAATTGACTAAGTCTAGAGCACAACCAGAGGACCGATGGACGACCAAGGATGTGATGGAAAGAACATCTTCATCGAACCTCTGGTCAACTACACTTAGAGTATTTTCCAGCAATTCATCTAGAAGCATGCGATGAAGACTTAAAGATAAATATGATCCATCATACCATGAATGACAGCTGGAGATGACAAGTCAACATCTAGATTTCGAGTTTATCTTAATTACTAAAGTTTATCCATAGTGTAGATAATCGTTATCTGTTATTAGAAAATTAGCTAAAAAGTCTCATTAGATAGTTATCTTCTTATTAGTATAAATAGGTGATTAGGCCTATTGTAATCTAAGTCGCTTTTACGTTTTTATTATTAATAAAGTAAAATCTTTGAAGCTCAAGATTGTTCATAATTGTTCATAATTTCTTCTTGAGTGTTCATCACTTTGTTCATCAAATCGCTATAATTTGGTTATTATTAACTAGATTATTAGTGTTATTGAGAGATCTGGGATCAACATATTACAAGATGGTTCACGTAATCACTCCATTCAATATTTCTTGTTATTCAAGTTCATATAAATCACTCGAGTTCACTAAACCCACTATTCTATAGGCATAAGTCACTACAAAAATGAGGAGTATCAACTATGGAAAAATCAGTCGCAAATTTGACGATAAAGGCCTGCACTGTCACTGATCTGTCGTTGATCCTTCGTCGGTCTAAAGCTCATAGGTAATGCTATCAACGACGGATTAGTGACGGAAGCTTTCAGCGACGAATTAGTGAGGGAAGCTTCCAACAACGATTAGCGACGAAAACTTTCAACGATAGATTAGCGACGTATTTTTCAGCGACGGATTAGCGAGGGAACCTTTCAGCAATGGATTAGAGACGGATAAGTGAGAGACTTTTAGTGACGGATTAGCGAGGGACCAGAAACTTTTAGCGACAGATTTTCCATCGCTATTTATTATTAATTTAAAAATAAATAATTTATAATTACATAATTCTAATATTTATTTATACAAAATCTGACCATAAAATAACAAAAGAAAATTGTGAACAGATTAAAATTGATCAATTCATATAATTTAATATATCCAATTCATCCAATTTAAAATATCTAATGCATACAATTTAATGTTCAAATTCAAACAATCTAACTGCTGGGAGGTGGGGGAGAGGGAAAAACATATCCTGACTGCCGCATAAATGCAACAAAATGCTCAAATAAGGCGACCTGTTCGGCTAACTAGGCAACATGTATAGCCTATTCGGCCTCCAGATCTACCATACTTTTCTATTCAGCCTTCATCTCGGTCTGATAGTGTTCCTCCTGTAGCCACGCCTTCCCCTCTACCCTTGCCAACTTCTCTTTCAACTTTGCTGCTTGTAAATATTCAATCGACAAAATCAGTAATTTGTTCAAAGTGAAAGTAATTAGAAAGTATATAACAATATAACCAACATGCCTCTGATGTTGAATCGTATGATCTTTCGGTCCTACTACTACATCTACCAGTCATAGCATAGGAGGGATGTTAGGAGGTCCCGAAACCAAAAAGACGGTCCTTCTTCCGTCCTCCAACACTCTGCTCCCAAAGAGATGCCTCATCAGGGGGAGGGGTGTCAATACTAGACTATGACTCATCCCTAAGCGATTGAAATCGCTCTTATTGTTCACCAAAACAAAAACGGGTGAGGTTATATATGTAGAAATTTTAGCAGCATAACGACTATAAACGAAACATATCCAATGCCTGTTTTTAACAATTAAAGCATTCTAATTATCAATGTTAGTCACATTCTCAACCTATCTACTTAGCCTAACGTATGTCCAACAATGGCAGCCCAAACTAATAGCATCACTATGGTTATTAAAATATATTACTTTAAACCTACCAAACGTATCCATAAACTAAAGTAATGGTTTTAGAAAACTTACATGATACCTAGCTGCTTTGGGGTAACTAAACTGAGGAGGATCAGTCGGTGGGCCGAATGAACCTTGATCGAACTTTTGATTCGTGTAGTGAGTATGCTCAAACACCTCAATACCAGTTGGCTCACGACCCATTACCTGCGCCTACATTAGACAATCAGGTTAACTTTTTAGTAAACATAGAGAACAAATTACATATTCAAAAAAATTATATACGCACCACCATGTCTCGATGCTGTGCAGTACTGATCAATCCCCTGGTGTGCCTAGACGACACCCCCTCAAACTGTGTGTTTTGGTTGGCCTTATTGATCCTAGATTTCCTTTTCCAAAGCTCGGTATCCCAAACCTGTTAAAAACATAACACATTATAAGTTGGTACAAAACACATAGCAGTTCATAAAGCTTATAATAGAGATATATATTTGGTTAATCATATGAATCCAAGACCTCTCTAGGATCCATATAGGGCAGTGCAATCTAATCCGTGAGAAGTCCTCAACATCCCATTGTTGAGCACTGGAATAGGCCTATGCCAAGGCCCAGTCACGTGCAATGCTCATCCAATCTGAGTACCTATTGTGCATGACTTTGGTCCATAAATCACGAACCATATCATCCAGCTCTAATTCCTATTGGAACTTAGACTACATACACAGTATTTGTATTAATGTAAAAACAATAACCTTATATGTATAATTACATTAAATGGGTACACCAACCCGAAAGCACTAGAACATCAAGTCCCGGGCTTCCGGAGGGACTTCCTTCCATATATGCCACGAACCAACAAAGGACGACCTAAATATAGTTGTCATATCCTGGCTAAGATGGGCATCTTTAAATCTGCACAATTTATAAAAAAATATACAATACAAAAGACACTTATATCATTTTATTATGTAATACAAAGTCTTATAACACATCTACTTACTTGTTGCCTAACAAAGAAAGATATGGTCTCTGGCTCAGATGATTGGGTGTCGGCATCTCATGGTTGAGGCCTCTCCCCTCGACCACAAAACAGTCAAAGCTAGAGCCTCCACCTTTTGCTCATCTATATCCTGGAGGTCGGTCTTCTTGAACTCCACCATGTCATCGGCGTGCGGGTCGCCACACCCTCAGTAGAGTTGCTGCCCCTACCAAACATAGGGCTACCTCTACTACCATGATGGCCTCGACCATGCTCTTGAAAAAACAAACATTAAATTCTATACTAAAAAAATAATGACAAATAGTGATTATATACAATTGTGAAATAAGCATATAGAAGACAAGCTACTCATCAGATAACATTAGTTCATCTTCATCATTTAAATCATCATTTATGTCTTCAAATTCTGGTTCATCCTCGCTATCTTCATTTCTCAGCATATCCTCACAATTATCATCTGATTCGTCGCCACATTCAACTTCATTAATATTATAGAGTATGTTTACCTCTCTTGTGGCAAGACGAACATTATCGAGCTCGTTTCCTAATGCAAAAGTTGAATGAGTTACCCTGTCGTTGATTTGAAAGAATTATTCTCCATCCTCATGATATTATATTCAACATCATTAATCATGTCGTACACTTCATATATGCTACGAGTCTTTATGTTGACTGTAACACCCCCAATCCATACATTGCATATAACACATATATTATACATAGAATACATGTCTTATCCCATGTAGGTCCATAATACAAGAGACTAAAATACGCAACCCAAAAATTCCAAAAGTACATGTTCTTGCAATCTAGCATTTATGCTTCCAAAACAGCTAAGCACATAGGGAAGTATTTCACATAATGCCCTTTCCTTTATTATCATTACCTGCACACATATTTTTGAAAACACAAAATGAAGGTTAGACATGAATGTCTAGTGAGGTTCCCTTTTTATGTAATGTAGAGTGAAGATCACCAAAACATTTATCAATTAATCATTTCACAACATGCAGAATAAAATTCTGTTTTGGTCTATCAAACCTCTGGTTCCAAACCATACTTGAAATATATTTCAATAATCAGGACCAGAGCCCCTCTGGTCTCTCCTCCAGAGCTTCTGGTTCCTCGACCAGAGCCTCTGGTTGCACTAACCAGACTTGGAATATATTTCAATAACTAGAACCAGAGCCCCTCTGGTCTCTCTTCCAGAGCTTCTGGTTCCTCGACCAGAGCCTCTGGTTGTACTAACCAGAGCTTCTTGTTCAACGTGTAAGCCAACCAGAGCCTTTCTGTTCTGTTTTTCATAAAAAGATTCTATGTATAAAATCCTTTTCTTAAAACCTCTAAAAATATGATTTTGACATAGAAGCTCTTATCAATAGATACAGAGCCTCTGATCCAATTAGTACATTTAGTACAAACTTGCTTATTCTCCAAATCAATAACCAGAATCCTTTGGTCCAATAATGAGGACCAACCAGAGCCCTTCTGGTTCCTTACAAGGAACAACCAGAGCCCCTATAATTCCTCATAAAATGACCATTCTGTTCCAAAACACTTTTAACCAATATCAATGGCCATAGGCCAAGTTTTCCCCTTCTCAATAACATCAATACTATTATTTCTAATAAGAACAATATCTATGAGTTCTCAAATCACAAAGAACTAAGGACTCAAATCTATTGTAGTCTTAAAAGACATAATAGTAAGAGCTATAATATTCACTCACAATCGCCACCCTTATATCCAAAGGTACACCTCTCCTTGATATGCCACCCTCATTCCAAAAGACACCTCTCCTTGATATGCCACCCTTATTCCAAAAGACACCTCTCCTTAATATGCCACCCTTATTTCTTCTTCAAAATCTATGAATTAGTTCGGATGAAGGACCGCAATCACAACCATCTTATTGAATCCTCATTCATAGTTTTATCCATAAAATCTATAGATTAATTCCAAATGAAGACAGATCAAAATCACAATTGTCTCAAAAGAATATTCTCTATAGTCTTCAACCAACAGTCCTCTGAATATTCAAGAACAAACAGTTTTATCATCAAAACTCTGAATATTCAAGACTGTTGGTTGAAAACTATAGAGAATATTCTTTTGAGACGATTGTGATTTTGATCTGTCTTCATTTGGAATTAATCTATAGATTTTATGGATAAAACTATGAATAAGGATTCGATAAGATGGTTGTGACTGCGGTCCTTCATCCGAACTAATTCATAGATTTTGAAGAAGAAATAAGGGTGGCATATCAAGGAGAGGTGTCTTTTGGAATAACGGTGGCATATCAAGGAGAGGTGTCTTTTGGAAT
>NC_037528.1:38146708-38150432 GCF_001531365.2 Cynara cardunculus var. scolymus | reverse complement strand
AGGGGAAAACTTGGCCTATGGCCATTGATATTGGTTAAAAGTGTTTTGGAACAGAATGGTCATTTTTATGAGGAATTAGAGAAGCTTTGGTTGTTCCTTGTAAGGAACCAGAGGGGTTCTGGTTGGTCCTCATTATTGGACCAGAGGATTCTGGTTATTGATTTGGAGAATGAGCAAGTTTTTACTAAATGTACTAATTAGACTAGAGGCTCTGTATCTATTGATAAGAGCTTCTATGTCAAAATCATATTTTTAGAAGTTTTTAAGAAAAGGATTTTATACCTAGAATCCTTTTATGAAAAACAGACCAGAAAGGCTCTAGTTGGCTTACACGTTGAACCAGAAGCTCTGGTTAGTGCAACCAGAGGCTCTGGTCAAGAAACCAGAAGCTCTGGAAGAGAGACTAGAGGGGCTCTGGTCCAAGTTATTGAAATATATTCCAAGTYTGGTTAGTACAACCAGAGGCTCTGGTCGAGGAACCAGAAGCTCTGGAAGTGAGACCAGAGGGGCTCTGGTCCTGCTTATTGAAATATATTCCAAGTGTGGTTTGGAACCAGAGATTCGATAGACCAAAACAGAATCTGATTTTATTCTGCATGTTGTGAAATGATTATTTGATAAATGTTTTGGTGATCTTCACCTTGCATTACATAAAAGGGAACCTCACTAGACATTCATGTCTAACCCTCATTTCGTGTTTTAAAAAATATGTGTGCAGGTAATAATAATAAGGGAAAGAGCATTATGTGAATTACTTCCCTATATGCTTAGCTGTTTTGGAAGCATAGATTCTAGATTGCAAGAACATGTACTTTTGGAATTTTGGGGTTGCGTATTTTAGTCTCTTGTATTATGGACCTATGTAGGAGAAGTCATGTATTCTATGTATAATATATGTGTTATATGCAATGTATGGATTGGGGGTGTTATAGAGATGGTATCAGAGCCTGAGTTTAAGGGATTTAGGTATTCACMTGCATGATACCTAGACTTAAACTATTTCATTGCATATTAGGGTCCCAGACATAGTTAGCACCTTTGGAATAAATATAATAAGTTAAGAGATAAGTGTGTAAGGTATTTTCGGATTACATCTGGCCAATGTAATTTTGAATCTACAGGTACATAACTGAACTTAGACACTTTATTATATTTGGAAATGTGAAAAATATGTGTTTAACTTTGTTATCTACAGATGGCTAGTAGATCAAGAAGGTCAGAAAGGATTACCCGTCCCAATGAAGAAGAATCCCCTGTTGCTTCTATTGGCACCTCTAAGGGCAGAAGCAGAGGCAGAGGTAGAGGCAGAGGTAGGAGGCAGACCAGAGGCAGAATAAGCCAACTAGAAATTAATATGAATCAAGCAGAATCAAACTCTGAAAATATGAATCAAGAACGGATGTCTCACCCAGAATATGTAACAAGAGACATATTAGCTGAAGAAATGGGAAAGCTAAGGGAAACTTTGACTTCTATTTTGAGGAATCCTGCAAGAATAGAGACAGGCAGAATTGAAGTTACTCCATCGATTCCAATTCTGAATAACATGGAAGGAGATATAAAGATGTTTCTAACTTGTAAACCACCAACCTTCTCGGGAGAAAGAGATCCAATTAAAGCTATGTGTTGGATCAAAGAGATGGAGTCTGTATTCAATACCATCCGATGTGCATAAACAGATAAAATCAGATTTGCAGTCTCGGTGTTAAAATCAAATGCGTTATTTTGGTGGGAAGTAGAAACCTTAGCAAGAACAGATATTTTGCAAATTATGACATGGCTAGAGTTTGTCAACAAATTCAAGGAGCAATTTTGCCCAAAAGTTGCCATTAGATAAATGGAAGAAGACTTTCTAAAATTGGAACAAGGAAACAGTACTGTAAGGGAATATACAGAGAAATTCATTGAATATTCATGATTTGCATAACATTATATTTCCTTAGAATCTAGAAGAGTGGAAAGGTATATTTGGTGATTGAAACCATCAATCCGAAAATTTGTCATAGCTATGAATCCGGCTACATTTTTATTGACCGTTGATGCAGCGGAGGTAACAGAAAGAAACAAGAATAGACAAGAAGAAGGGAAAGCAATAGAAAAGAGGAAATGGGAAGGTCCATCTGTTATAACCAGGTCTGAGACAAACTGGGTTGAGGTAAATTATACATGTTTATTATGTGGATTATGTGAAATGTGCATATTTAAGTAAAAATGCATGAAGCATTTATGTGAAAAGTGAATATGATATCATGCATATTGTGAAATAATAGCATGACATATATATAAAGGAAACTTGATGTTTTGGATAATCTTTGAAAGACGAGATTGTTCTTGAGTTTGAAAAGGTTTTTATGGATAAAACAATGAATGAGGATTCGATAAAGATGGTTGTGACTGCGGTMCTTCATCCGAACTAGTTCATAGATTTTGAAGAAGAAATAAGGGAGGCATATCAAGGAGAGGTGTCTTTTGGGATAAGGGTGGCATATCAAGGAGAGGTGTCTTTTGGGATAAGGGTGGCATATCAAGGAGAGGTGTCTTTTGGGATAAGGGTGGCATATCAAGGAGAGGTATACCTTTGGATATAAGGGTGGCAATTGTATGTGAATATTATAGCCCTTGCTATTATGTCTTTTGAGACTGCAATAGATTTGAGTCCTTACTTCTTTGTGATTTGAGAACTCAAAGATATTGTTCTTAATAGAAATAATGGTATTGATGCTATTGAGAAGGGGAAAACTTGGCTTATGGCCATTGGTATTGGTTAAAAGTATTTTGAAATAGAATGGTTATTTTCATGAGGAATTAGAGAGGCTCTAGTTGTTCCTTGTAAGGAACCAGAGGGGCTCTGGTTGGTTCTCATCATTGGACCAAGAGGATTCTGGTTTTTGATTGAAAGGATGAGCAAGTTTTTACTAAAGGTTTTATTTGGATTAAAGGTTTTGTATCTTTTGATAAGAATTTTTATGTCAAAATCATGTTTTTAAATGTTTAAGAAAAGAATTTTATACTAGTCTTTTTATGAAAACAGACCACAGAAGCTCTGGTTAAGTGCCAGAGGGGCTCTGATCGGGCATGTCTTCTGAACCAGAAGCTCTGGTTAGTATCTTATTGATTGAGAGTATTTAAAGGTCATTTATATTAGTGAAGCTTTGGTTAGTTCAACCAGAGGCTCTGGTCATGAAGACCAGAAGCTCTGGAGGAAAGACCARAGGGGCTCTGGTCCTGTTTTGAATTATATTCCAAGTCTGGTTAGTGAAACCAGCGGCTYTGGTTATGAAGAGCAGAAGCKCTAGAAGAGWGACYAGAAGGGCTCTRGTCCTAAATRTCGAATTATATTCTAAGTGTGGTGTTAAACCAGAGGCTCTGGTCGAGGAACCAGAAGCTCTGTAAGAGAGACCAGAGGGGCTCTGGTCAAGAATGTTTAAAATATTTTCTAAGTGTTATTTGAGACCAGAGGCCCGATGGACCCAAGCAGTATGTTTTCAGTTTTGCTTCATAAGATGTTTGATTTGAAATAAATGTTTTGGTGATATTCACCCTGCATTACATAGAAGGGAATCTCACTAGACATTCATGTCTAACCCTCATTTTCGTGTTTCCAAAATTATGTATGCAGGTAATGATAAGGGAAAGAGTATTGTGTGAATTACTTCCATATATGCTTAGCTGTTTTGGAAGCTTAGACGCTAGGATACAAGATTATGTACTTTTGGAATTTTTG
>NC_037528.1:38145193-38146608 GCF_001531365.2 Cynara cardunculus var. scolymus | reverse complement strand
TGTAAGGTACCATTTTCTGAAAGACAATGTTGAAAAAGGCAATATAGAAATGTACTTTGTTCCCACTGAGATTCAACTTGCTGACATTTTCACAAAAGCTCTTGATGAGAAAAGATTTTTATTTCTAGTCAGCAAGATGGGTATGTTGAATCTCACCACTTAAGGGCAATAAGTATTTAAATCAGAGATTCTCAATATCTCATGGTTATGCCTACAAGTGATACAAAGAAATCAGCCAAAATCAGTAAAGTACTCCAAACCAGCGTCTCTGGTTCTAAAGACCAGAGCCTCTGGTCATGAAGAATTTTTTTTATTATGGCTCAAATATCTTTCATCGCCTTTGGAACCAGAGACCTCTGGTCTAAAGCAAATACTTGGTCTTTCTTCACTAAGTATTACCTTCGCAACCAGAGCCTCTGTTTCTAAAGACCAGAGCCTCTAGATTCTCACCCCTTGAGACCAGACCCCTTTTGAACTCCATCGCATATCCTCATTCATGTAACAGAGCCTCTGGTTCTAAAGATCAGAGCCTCTGGTTCTAAAGACCAGAGCCTCTGGTTTCCATGTCCTTTGCAACCAGAGATATCTGGTTCCCATATAAGACTTGGCATGTTCACTTCACCTTTCATTCATCAAAAATAGCATTTCTAAACCAACCAGAGCCTCTGGTTCTAAAGAGCAGAGCCTCTGGATTCATACTCTTTGTGACTAGAGCCTTTCTGAACCCAAAGAATCCCCCCTCACTCTACATGCACTTAACCATATTTTCATACTTCAATTTATCGCCTTTGCAACCAGAGCCTCTGGATTCAAAGCCTTTGGAACAAGAGCCCATCTGGTCTCAAAGGCCCATCCATTATACTCTTTCACATACACTCAACCATTCTCTCATACTTCTTTTTCCTTACCTTCGCAACCAGAGCCTCTGGATTCATTGTCTTTGGAACCAGAGCCCTCTGGTCTCAAAGACCCATTCATATGCATATCCTTTTGCACACTTAGCCACATTTCATACCATTCTTTCATCATCCTTCACAACAAGAGCCTCTGGTTGTATAGACCAGAGCCTCTGGTCACCTCAATCATCATTATTATTGGTTCTAGGGGGAGTTTTTAAAACTCAACCAATCTTCATGCACCATTTGAAGAGGAGCTACTCTTTCATCATGAAACTCCATTATATTCATGCATTTTCCATACCAGAGCCTCTGGACACATAAATGCTACATTGTTAGTCCCACTACAATGATCAATCTTCAAGCAATCTTCATAACAATGGCAGATCTGAATATTTCTTTAAGAACATTCATAAGTGTTGAGAGAGAAAGTCAACACCATAATTCTTAGTCAACCTTTCTTTACGTATCAAAATTTACAATGAGCTCTCTACAAGATTTACAAAGACATCACCCTAT
>NC_037528.1:38138594-38142863 GCF_001531365.2 Cynara cardunculus var. scolymus | reverse complement strand
ATCTGTTGATTTACATGTGGAGCACATGATTCTTCTCTTGCTAAGATAAATCAAATCAGAAGTGGATCTCATAAAGCAAAGAAAATTGTTAGTAACAACAGAGTTCTGAGATAAAACAGATTCAGACTTATTAACCCAAATGCTTTTAACCTTTGAAGAATAATTGGGTGATCCAATGACATACTCTTGATAATACTGATTAGAATGAGAATAGTTCTTAGAAATAGTAGATTTAGGGCTACTTGAATAACAGTTCGATTTGGAACAATCATAAAAGTTTGTTTTACACTGTGATTGAGAACCAGTTGGGCTTTTAGCACACGAAAAGTCTTTGACTTTTTGTAAAAGCTGGTCTCTTTCAGCAGTAACTAAATCATATTTCTTTTTCAGTTCAGTTCTCATGTTCAATTCAGTTTCAAGGTCTGTCTTTAGATCAGACAATTTCTTTGCAGTATCCAAAAACTTACCTTCTAATTCCTTCTTTGACTTTTTAAAAAATCTCCGTTCTTTCTCAAATTCCTTTATCTCTTCGTTTGAACTTCCCTTCTCATTTTCTGAAGCAATATCAAGTCATTTCTTTTTCTCTGTAAACTCTTTGGCAATTGCAGCATTTTTCTTAACAATGTCTTACTTTTCAAGAGCAAACACTCTCTTCTCTTCATCTAATTCTTTCTTCTTCTGAACAATGCTGTCAGACAATTCCAAATTCTTTCTTTGGCATTCTTCTTCGTACTCTTTCTTCTCTTTATCAAACTTGGATCGTTCCAAGATGATAAGCTGCTCAAAATCTGAGATTTGCTTTAACAGCATCTTTGCGTTCAGCTTGAGAGAGTTAATCTTATTTTCATAAGATATGCGTTCAGCTCCAAACCGTTTCTCGAAATCAATAAATCTTTTCTTTTCTTTCTCCAATTTTTTTCTCTCTGCATTTAAAACCTTCTCAATTTCTAAACCTTTATTCCTCTCCAAAAAATCAATTTTCAGTTCAGATCTATGCAGTTTAGCTGTTAATTCTTCGATCTGTTTCTTCAAATTAAYTGTCTCTTGTGGATTAGAACCAATTTTCATCATATCGTTCAATTTTTCTTGCAAAACTCCCTTTTCTTCTTTCTCTCTCTCATTATAACCAGTCAGAAGAATTGTCCATGATATGTTCTTGTTAAACTCAGAATTTAGTTTATCATACTTCTCTTTAAGCTCACGGTATTCTCTATCATAAAAAAATTGCCATTTCAGAAATAGATTGATCAATTATAGAATCTATGCAGTGAAATTAGATAAAAAAAATCAAGAACAGTTAAGCTCAAAAAGAATAACATAAAACACAAAAACTAATGAGAATTTAGAAAAGAAAAAAAACGACGAAAACTGTCAAAAATCAGTAAAAACAGTCAAAACTGTTGAAAACAGTTAAAAACTGTTAAAACAGTTAAAGACAACTAAAACTGATAAAAAACAGTCTACGCGACGGAAAATAGTTCAACAATTTTCAGCAAGTTAAAACAAAACCAAAACAGATAAACGAAATGATCCAAAAATTACAATCTAAACAAAAATTAAAACTCAAAGACTAAAGACACAACAATTCCAAGATGAAACAAGCCCAAAACAAAAACCAAAACACAAATTACTTGACTAAGACACACAATCCAAATAAATCTGCTACATGATTTACACTTTACACTTCAACAAACCAAGTACTAATACACTATGATCAAATCAACCCAGAACCAAGTCCTGCACAGATGCTTCTTGTTGAAAACCTTGCTCGCAATGCACTTTGGTTGGTTCACTTTGGCGCCATGCTTCATGAGATTTCACCTGCTGCTTATTCTGCTTAAAATCTCCACTCTTGGACTCCACAACAGACTGCACACTTGTAGCAACTATCAACACTATAAAAATTTCTGCCTTGGACAGAAAGACAAAGAACAGTAACTGTTAATGGTATCAAATTCAAGATAATGCAAATCACTATTTCATAAAAACAGTCAAAATCAATATGATGGTGAATGTTAAATCAAAGTTATGAACTCAAACAAACAAAGGTTTAGTGAAAACACTTAACCTTTGAGCTGTTGAGCCTTCCCCACCATAAATTGTCAACACTATAGAAAAAAAATTATGTAGCTGCAGATGGGTCTGGTAAAGCAACAATCTTCAAACTTGGATATCTGGGCATTAGTGTGTTATGACAGCAAGCACGTTTGAAGAACAACAAACACCTTTATATACTCTGCAAAAAACACTTCATACACCGCAACTCTTTCAATTACCCCTTACCAAGCAATTACAGAACCTGCTTAAACCTGTGCGACTACCAAGCAGCAGCTACAGTAATTGAAACAGGCGATTTATGAATTAAACCTGTGTCTTTGGTCAACCAAACAAGTCTTAAGCCTTGAAACATCTAATTTTGTGTACAATGTCTTCAATCCAGCCAAGAACAATAGACATAAAACTTTTTCTACAATGATACCAGACTCTTTGAAACAATTTAAAATCAAATTAACAAAACCTGTGATGAGCGATAAAAAGAACCAGATGAAGACCAAGTCAAAAATGAATCGATTCTCTGTAATCGAGCAGTCTGGGCAAAAACAAATAAAATGAGCAATGAGCTTCTCAATCAATGAAATGTTACTGTTCGATTTAGGAAAATTTACACAACATACAGAACTTGTAAATGAGCGATAAAGAATCCGGGTAAATGAATTGAACGATTTAATAAACCGGATAACTCGATGCACAAAAAGCTAAGTCCTAAATCGCTCAACTTATGATGCTTATCTGCTCAACTCTCTTGCTTAAATCGCTCATATATCCGCTCACACTATGAACTAATCCGCTCATTTATCCGCTCAAAGCTAATCATAAATCGCTCAAGAAGGTGCTTAAATCGCTCAATAGTCCGGTTAAGAGATGACCAAATACGCTCAAGGTGGTGTTTAAATCGCTCAATAATCCGGTTAAGAGATAACCGAATACACTCAAGGTTAAATTCCTTATCCTCTTAACAAACAGATTAATCCGCTCAAGATTATATTCCTTATTGATCGAATAAGAATCCGCTCAAACTATGCTACCTTTGTATCCGAATCCGATCAAGAATAAACTCAAACTTGATGAAATTGAACGATTTACTAACCTTGAATCCACCTCAGGCGATGTACACTTTAATCCGGTCAAGCTGTCGATTTGAGCGATTAAGAATCCGGTTAGCTGTGATGAAGATGAAATCAAAGTATCTGTTAAGATGAACAAGAAAGTGTTTAAATCGGATAGGCTTATCAGATTTATGCTAAATCGGCTGGGTCACAGATTGGGCCAAAAAAAAAATGATTGGGCTAAGCAAAAACACACAAACAAAACAAAAGTTAAAAAAAATGGATCAAAACTCAGGTTTAAAAAAAATTAAGAACACTAAAACTTTTAAAATTCACAAAATTCACCAAAAAACTTTAAATCAGATGATCAAAATGTAAATCTTTGTGTAAAACAAAGATTCACAACAAGTTACGCACAAAATGATCCTATTTTTAACACGAAAACACACAATTTTCCATAAAATTTCGGATCAAACTTGAAGAAAAAGCTAGAACACGAAAGAAAAAAAATTTCAAAAAATAATCTTCGAAATTTTTTCAAAAACACTGATTTCTTCTCTTGATTTCTTGCACACTCTGCTCTGATACCAATTGTTAGTCCCACTACAATGATCAATCTTCAAGCAATATTCATAACAATGGCAGATCTGAATATTTCTTTAAGAACATTCATAAGTGTTGAGAGAGAAAGTCAACACCATAATTCTTAGTCAAACCTTTCTTTACGTATCAAAATTTACAATGAGCTCTCTACAAGATTTACAAAGACATCACCCTATTTATAGGGTCAAACTTCTAAACATAGTCAAAGTCAAACCTATCAAAGAAAAGTCAAACACGATTACTTTTACAATTATAGACAATATTTAACTTTCAAGACGAATACAATTTAATACTGATTTTCAGTCCTAACATACATAAATAATGAATACACCATGTGTATTTAACCAGAGCCCCTCTGGTTCAACAAAATGGATTGCCCATGCTTATTCAGAAGCTCTGGTTTGTCATCCAAGGCTTCTTAATCATGCAATCCAACATTTCATCGATGAATTCCTTCATTGATGTTCAACCAGAGCACCTCTGGTTCCCCATCAAAAGGGTTATGTGAAACCAGAACTCCTCTGGTTCAATGACAAAATCACTTTCATCCATAAACCCA
>NC_037528.1:38133511-38138134 GCF_001531365.2 Cynara cardunculus var. scolymus | reverse complement strand
CCCACCTCCTCCCTACCTATAAATACCCTTCTTCAACCTCCATTTACTCTTTACGCTTCCTAATACCTGCAAATAGACTTTGACGAACGAACTTACCTGCAACTTCCTACGCAATGGCTTCCTCCACATCACATGAGTCCAACAACAACGACAGCCAAGTTCAGTCCACCGGCGCCGACAGTCGCACAATCGTCTTCCTCCCAATGAAGCCCAACAACCATGCCATTGAACTGCGAAACATCCTGTTCGACGACAGGTTTGCCGTCATGATCGAATTCTTCAAAAACTGCATTCTTCTACCAGCACTGACCCTCACTAACAATGGCGTACCACTAAAGTACGTCCAACAGTACTGGCAGACCTGCGAATTCGACCCTGAAAGCCATGGGATAATGGGGGACATTGAAGCCCCAAACGACATGATTTGCTTGCTCAAGATCTCGCGGGCAAAAGTATCCCGAGTACTATGCATTCCCATTCGTCGAGAACTCGGCATTGAGCAATACGCCGAGCCACCCACCACCTCCGACATTCTCCGGTTCATTCAAATGCTAGGTTACAATCGTGACTTACGCAACGCCTTCGACTTCAAAAGGCAACATTTACCGTCAATGTGGAACATGTTCTTCTCCATCTTGAATAGGACCCTCACCTGCAAACTAGGGTCGATGGACCAGGGCAACATCAACATCATGACGATCATGTATGGACTTTTCTTCAACATCCCTCTCGACTACGCTTTTCTCATATACAATGAGATCCATACGGCCGTAGTCAAGAAATGCAAGCTCCAAGCAACCGGCAAGCCCCTAACCTCTGTTTTGTTTCCTCGTTTCCTAGCTCTCTTCATGGGGGATGCGATGAGGAAACATGACCTCCCGACCGAAGAACCATTCACCCCTGTCTTCAACATGCATGGCCATCGACCCACTCTATCGAAGGAAGGATACACCACCAACAGACCCATCTCCAGAGCCATGCTTAGTGTCATTCTGGATATATCTGAGATACGCAGAACCTACAAACGCTCTCCTCTGGATTCGTTGTCTTTGGAACCAGAGCCCTCTGGTCTCAAAGACCCATTCATTTTCATATCTATTCACATACTTAACCACATTCCATATAAGTTTTCATCATCATTCACGACCAGAGCCTCTGGTTGTATAGACCAGAGCCTCTGGTCATCAAATTCAACCTTCTTATTGGTTCAAGGGGGAGTTTCCAAACTCAATACAAATCCCCATGAATCATTTGAGGGGGAGTTTTCCATTCATCATGAACAATTTTCATTGCATAAATATGCATTTTCCAACCCAGAGCCTCTAGTTCTACTATCCAAAGCCTCTGGACACCAAAAATGCTATATAAATGATGAATAAATCATTTGCATTCAACCAGAGCCCCTCTGGTCCTTCATAAAAGGTTGTCCATGCTTAACCAGAGCCTCTAGTTTGTCTATCCAACGCTTATTATTCATACAACCCAACATTCTATCGATGAACTTGTTCATCACTCTCAACCAGAGACCTCTGGTTCCCCATCCAAAGAGTAATGACCAACCAGAGCACCTCTGGTTCCATGACAAATTTATTTTAATCCAAAAACCCATCTTTAATTGAAAACTTTTTAAAGATTATACAAAATTGCAACTCTTGTGACTAAAAACTATACAATATGGGTTTTTAGAAGACCAAAACTTCGTAATTAGTATTTATCTTACAATTAGATGGAATTTGAAATACAATTTTTTTTTTGGAATTATATTCAAGAGATATTATTTGGGATAATTATTTAAATTATCCCAAATAATCCAAACGTCATCTTACACACGCCTGCCATTCCAACAGCCTGTTCCCCATAAACCCCTTCACATTACCCATCCACCCTCCCCATAATGACACGTATCCTCCAACATTAATGGCACAGTACCGTCAAGACGGCCCACGATCCCAACCAAATCACCTTTTTGCCAAACGTCTCCCACTATAATCATTACCCTTTTAATATATTATTTCTTCAAAAACCGCTTCCCCTTCTCGACCTATAAATACCATTCTTCTCCAACCATTTCTTCTTTATGCTTCCTAAACCTCCAAAGACTAAAAACGAACTACAAAAAGCAAAACCTGCAACTCTCATAGCAATGGCTTCTTTCGCCTCTCACGAATCGAACAACAACGACAGCCACATGCAATCAACTTGCGCAGACAGCCGTGCACTGGTTTACCTCCCAATCAATCCAAACAACCACGCCATCGACCTACGAACCAACCTGTTTGAAGACAGGTTTGCCATAGTGATTGAATTTTTTCAAAATTGCATCCTCCAACCTGCCTTGACCGACAATGGCATACCTCTCAAGTACGTCCATCAATATTGGCAGTCATGTGAATTCATCCCCGAGAACCATGGAATCTTGGGGGACATTGATGCCCCAAATGACATGGTTTGCTCGGTCAAAATCTCTCGAGCAAAGGTCTCCAAAGTCCTTTGCATTCCCACTTGCCAAGAACTCCACATTGACCAATATGAGCCACCCACAAGTTCCGACATCCTCCGCTTCATCAAAATGCTAGGATACATCCGTGACCTACGCAATGCCTCCGACTTCAAGAGGCAGTTCTTGCCCCTAATGTGGAATATGTTCTTTTCCATATTGAACAGAGCTCTCACCTGCAAACTAGGGTCGATGGATCAGGGAAACATCAACATTATGACGATAATGTATGGGCTCTTCTTCAATCTACCGCTGGACTATGCCTTTCTTATTTACAAGGAGATCCATGCAGCGGTAATCAAAAAATGCAAACTCAAGGCCGCAGGAAAGCCCTTGACTTCAGTTCTCTTCCCCGTGATTCCTCGCTCCCTTCATAAGGGACGCAATGTGGAGACACGGTCTACCAGCCGATGAACCGTACACTCCATGGTTCCTAATGAACGGCCATCGCCCAACGATCTCCAAGGAAGGCTACACCACAGAGAGAACTGTATCAAGGGCCATGCTCAACGTCATACCAGAGACGTCTGAGATAAGGCAGAAGTATGAACGCTCTCTGCTGTCCCATGAACCGAGGGCAGCTACCCAGAGCACTTAGAACCGTCCCCTGACACTAACGAGGGAGCACATGAGTCGTCTTCATTGGATGATGAAGATGATGATGATGACATTCCTCGTATATCCCCCGGCCTTTCACAAACAACTCCGATCCTCACTTCCCAAAGGGCAACCACCACCACTACCCCTGGCGATCAAGGCCAAAGGGGTATTGAACAAGGACGACCCAGTCCAATCCCCATCCCAGCCAGCCATCTACAGACCATTCTTTAGGCCTTTAGAGATGATGTAGCCGAGGAACCACAACATCAATCGCCTCTCTCTCAACAGAGAGGCAATGAAGAAATAAGAGCCACTTCGTCTCATGGCTCGCCACCACCCTTCACACACCCAGAAGCATGTGTTGCTTCTGGCATTGATAAACCCCAAGATCGTTCAGAGCGATCTCTCATTCATGCACCCCCCTTCGATACTTGATCTAGCGAAGAGGAAACACACTTACTTCTCTTACCTGGCTCTAAAGCCGAAGAAGAAGAAGAAGATGTCGCAACATCAAAAGATAGCTCCTCACTAGAAGGCTATCGAGGACTTGGTGGAAGTCCTTCAATGCCTACATTCTCACAAGGCATTAAGGGCGCCTTTGGAGCTGAGGCACAACCTGCAGCATCCGTTGCTGCAGGGGTTACCCCTATGGCTGATCTAGTTACAAAGGCTGAGTTTCAAGCCTTTGTCGACTCGATTCAACGGTCCTTGGAAGACCTAAAACTCATCATCCAAGGGATTATCGACAACCCCCCATCCATCGATCTAACCCCCATTCGACAATCCCTTGCATCCCTCAAAACCCAAACCAAAGAAAACACCACCCGCCTCCAAATGCTACAACAAACAATAACCCAACACCACAACACATCATCCACCTTTGCCACCCAACAAAACCAACTTATGATGAATTCCATCGCCACCCTCACGGCCTAGGCAACTGCGATCGATAAGGCCGTAGCCTCCATCACCACCCAAATAAACACTATCTCCCAAGCCCTCAACACCCTCCCAGCCACCATACTCTCCCAAATGCCTCAACCTATCCCACCCCCACAACATCCATCGATGAAACCTTAGCCTCCCTCTCCTCCCACATGGCCACCATCCAAACCACCCTAACCTCACTCCCAGCCACTATAATAGCCCAACTACCCCAACCAACACCTCCTCCACCCCCCCTCTGTAGCTCCATCCTTTGATGAATCCTTTACCTCCTTCACTGCAGAGGTGAGAGAAATAATAGCCAACCTTTCCAACCTACCATCCGCATTGATATGTGTTGAGAATTTAACATATAACGCACTCTTTTTAGGACTTTTTAGTTACAATAATTTCTTTTCATTCCCAAATTGAGTCCTTTTCATTTATTTCTTTATACTTTTGTTATTATGAAGCTAAATGTTGTGGTTGACTTGATGGCATGCAAAATTGAAGCTAATTGAGAGTTTTTGTGAAAACAACAAATGCTACAGCATTGGTGCAGCGTTGACCTGGGTCTTGCACGACTTTTTGGAGGACTTAAT
>NC_037528.1:38130796-38132226 GCF_001531365.2 Cynara cardunculus var. scolymus | reverse complement strand
CTCTTATCTAACTTTGGCTACAATCTTTGTGGACGATAATCCGGTACTTGTACCACTTTATTACTTGGAAAGACGACGTTGGGCCGTATTGTATATTTGCTTTGTGGCCCAATTTCATTAGTCTGAAGGTGTGAAATATAACCCGACCAAGTTTTTGGCACCGTTGCCGGGGATTGCTCCGCTAAAGTTTTATTTTGAGTAAAGTAAAAGATTTGATTTTTCTTGTTCCGTTTGAATTGTTTTTAAAAGTGGTGTATGCCAAGAACGCTTCGTGGTGAATTTTTCAAATTTGATCCAGACATTGAGAGGATGTTTCACCATAGAAGGAGGGCTCAGAGAGCGTTTCAGGCTCTACTCCCTCCCAACATGGAGTTACCTGCTCCCAACAATCCGGGAACACAAAATTTGGAAAACCAACCGCCAATTTTTGGGCAAATACCACCATTCCATATTTTTCACCATGGAAACCCACATAATGAGAATGATAATAATTTGGACACCGAATCAGATCCTACTGAACACCTAAGGGCACAAAATCCAAATATCATTAATCTGGAAAATTCCAAGAATGGAAGGATCATGGACTATGCTATCCCGTATTTTAAGCAATTAAATTCTGGGATAGTCAGACCACATATGACCACTCTCCATTTTGAACTCAAACCCATCATGTTTCACATGTTACAGACCAATGGTCAATTTGCTGGACTGCCCTCAGAGGACCCACATTCTCACTTAAAGTCTTTTATGGAAATCACATATGCCTTCCTGATCCTAGGAGTGTCAAATGACGCTCTCAGACTTACCTTATTTCCATTTTCATTACGGGATCGGGCAAAAGCATGGTTTAACTCTTTAACACCAGGATCTGTGCCGTCATGGAGTAACATGGCAGAAAAATTTTGCGAAAATATTTCCCACCAACAAGGAACGCTAAGTCCAGAAATGAGATCTGTCTTTTCAAACAAATGGACGATGAGGCTGTTCCTGACGCGTGGGAAAGGTTTAAAGAGCTGTTAAGGAAATGTCCACACCATGGCATTCCGTACTGTATTCAACTCGAGACGTTTTACAATGGTTAAATCCCATGGCAAAATAAATGCTCGATGCGACTGCGGGCGGAGCCTTTACAGCCATGACCTATAATGAAGGATATGAAATCCTGGAAAAGATTTCGGCAAACAATGGACATTGGACCGACCCACGTGCTCAATCACAGAAAAAGACTGCTGGGATACATGATATAGATGCATATACTGCATTAACAGCTCAGCTTACCTCCATGACCAACCTGCTGAAAAATTTAACTTCTGGTCAGGGAGGACAGCAAGTTGCTAATACACCTGTCCCAACAGTCCTATATGTGCAGTGTGTGTGTGTTGTGGTGGGGAACACTCATATGAACATTGTCCTCATAATTCTGAATCCAT
>NC_037528.1:38127591-38129286 GCF_001531365.2 Cynara cardunculus var. scolymus | reverse complement strand
GACCAAAAAGTCACATTTAATGTCTTCAACTCTCTAAAGTACCCTGATTACTTGGAAGAGTGTTCAAGAATATCTAAGATAGAATAGATGTGCTTTGAAGAGAGAATTCAGAAAAGCCTTAAGTTGGAAGGAGAGTATGATGAGGAAATAGAAGAGGAAAATGTTGAGGAAATAGAGGAATTAGGAACTGATGTTGTCCCAGTGGATGTTGCAGCATTTGGGCTGCTAGAAAATAGTGAGCAAAAGAGCTTCACCCCATCCATTGTATCACCACTTGACTTAGACTTGAAACAACCCTCACCTCACATAGATTCTGAGAATGATGCACTTTTGCACACGGCCTCTAAGGCATATTTGATTGAGATCATGACTTTCTTTGGAATACCTGAGACTGATTGGAAGCCTTATACTCAACTCATGTTGAAAACCTTTAAAGCTGCTAATCTGTCATCTGATAAGAATGTTTGGATAAGATTTATTAGACATTATTTATCTTCGACTAATCATAACAGCTCCATTTTTGTAGAAAGGTTGGTGCTTTTGTTTASTCTCATAACAGGTGAGWATATCWACTTTCGTGAAAACATTCTGAAGGCCATCATGGTGGATAACAAGAGTTTGTTTGAAGAGAATGAGAATTTGAAGATGGAGATGGCAGCTCAGGCTGCACAGCCTACTCCTTTGGAGTAGGGCAGGTTCTAACCACTTTCTTTTGCTTCATATTTTACTTTTTTGAGTCGGGAACAGTTTTTTATAGTTTTTAGTCTTATTTTTACGCATGATCATTTCAGTTGAGAGCTGTTAACACATGAGATCATAGCCCGAATAATTTTAGTGATTGTTTGTCATTTAATCATGGTACTTTGTTTTTTACTAGAACTAGCAAAACCCTTTTTGGGAAAACACTTTGATCACACAATCACCATTAGGAAATGAGATAGGCCATCTTTTYHATRCTCATATTAGCCACTTGCACCCTTTAAACACCATTTACCCCACATAACGCCAATGAGGACATTGTCATATTCAAGTTTGGGGGAGGAGTTCACATAAGGACATAAAGTCAATACAAAAGAGCAAAGCTCTAAATTGACTCCTTATCACATAAAGGGTATTGAAAACATAACAAAAGTCCCATAGGGGCTATGTGTTTTATAAAATGATATGAAATGGCACAACAAAAGTCCCATAGGGGCTATGTGCACACTCCAAGCAAAAGAGGCCAAAGTGCCCAAAAATTTGAAAATTTTATATGTGGAGTATATTAGAAAAAAGGCTATGAGAGAAAAGATATGCCAATGAGAGAAAACCCCATAAGCCCTATTGATCCTAAAATGGTGATTGTGTTTGAACTTAACGAAGAAAAGGGAAAGCTAGCCTATGGTTCACACAAAGAACTTGGTTTTGATTGACACTTCTTAGATTTATGAAAGGCTATGAACATCATGATGCTATAACTCTCTTTAGGAAGGCACTTAATGCCTTGATCATGCATTTTAGTTTATATTGAGTCTTTATATTTGTCTTTTGGTTGCTTGGGGACAAGCAACGGTTCAAGTTTGGGGGTATGATATGTGTTGAGAATTTAACACATAACGCGCTCTTTTTAGGACTTTTTAGTTACAATAATTTCTTTTCATTCCCAAATTGAGTCCTTTTCATTTATTTCTTTATACTTTTGTTATTATGAAGCTA
>NC_037528.1:38120076-38126246 GCF_001531365.2 Cynara cardunculus var. scolymus | reverse complement strand
CTGGAATTTGTGTTTGGGTCTCACCTTAAGTCTTACACCCTTGCTTCTTTTATATAATCTGTATTCTGTTTTGGATAACCTTAAAATTAAACAAAAGTCTTCAAAATCGTCATCTGAAATCATCTCTTTCATTGGACTCTAATCTAACTTTGGCTACAATCTCTGTGGACGATAATCCGGTACTTGTACCACTTTATTACTTGGAAAGACGACGTTGGGCCGTATTGTATACTTGCTTTGTGGCCCAATTTCATTAGTCTAAAGGTGTGAAATATAACCCGACCAAGCATCCACCTCCACCTTCGTGCCTCCTCCCGTTACTTCATCAACCACGGAGTTTGCCACCAGAGTCGACTTAAGGGCTCTGTCAAAGGCGCTTATCTCATCTTTCAATGAGATAAGTGGGAAGTTCATCCATCGAGCCTCACAGCCAACCAAGGCTCTCTCCCAGAGCCTTGTCGAACAACAGGCTCGCACCCACTCTCTCCTTCACACGATGAAGGAGAGTCGTAGATAGCAGGTCCTGAAGGCGTATCTTGCGACCTTCAGGAAAGAGAAAAAGAAGAAGAGGAGCAGAGCATCGTGCTCCACCAGCCGCCCGCAGAAGAGGCCGAGACATGAGGATCCAGACCAAGATGATCATGGTCTTGGTCCTCATGAGGGGGAGAACCCGGCTACCACTGCTCAACCAATGGAGTCCGTTGCACCACCACCACCTCAAACACAAAACTAACCACCTCCATCAAACCAAGAAACCCAAGCAAGGGAACCAGAGGCCCAGCCCTCTGAAGATGTACACAATGTACATGTTCCCTTCGCCACCTCCCAAGAACCCATCGAGCTAAGCTCATCATCCGATGAAGAACAATCCACCCTACAAACAGAAACCGACCTACCCTTCACTCCATCACCAACCCTAACCTACCCTTAGCTCCTTCACCAACCCCACGCACAACAGAACCCTTCACCACCATACCCATACAACCAAAACCCACAATAACACAACCTTCCTCACCATAACAACCTCCAACCCAAACACAACCCCATGAAACAGAAACCACCCAAACAGACCCCATGAACCAGAAACAACCCATCCTGAGCCCAATGAACCAGAACTACCCCAATCCGAGCCAACCCAACAAGAAACCATTCCATCACCAACCCACTCTCAACCTTTAGCCCAAACACAACCCAGCCAACCCAGGTGCACGCGGGCATTCCCTTTTCATCAAGGCATCCTCCTCAAGGGGTCGTCGATGAAATAATCGCAAACATGGAGTTGCTAAGAAGACGTCCAGATGTGCCACCAAAGGAGCCAGTGATGATGGAAAACATCCATCAATACCTATACCATGATCGCGATGAAGGTTTGACTCTCAATCCTTCAATATTTTCACCCGAGTCAATGAACCTCCTACGCCACAGGTTTGTAAGACAGACTACTCAACCATCACAAGCTGTCTTTTCAAACGATGGAATAAGGCTGGCTATGGACATCAAGATGAGGACCTTCGCAAACAAAGCCATCAAGTATATCGAGTACACAATGGAGCAAGCCCATGGTCAAGTCAGCATCTTCAATGACAATGACTTGATCAATCTCAATCCATATGACTTGATTAAGCTTTATGCATATACGACTCAGCGACAGGATCATATTATACGATTTGGGATGGCAAACAGAGCTATCGTTCAGACGATGGAAACCTTGGTGAAACACAAGGCTAAGAGTGATTTTGAAATTGCTCTTCAACTTGGCATTGATAGACTCTCCTGCACTCCACCCAATGAAGACTTCCCCGGCCTGCAGGAGAAGAGATCTGCCTCTATACTTACTCAACCAGAACTGGGTCTGGTATACAAAAATGAGTTTGGGACGAAGAAATTCTTTAAGCTGACTGAAGCCTTCAAGTACTCAACAACAACACTTGAATGGTTTCAGAAGGCTATCAGAGACAGACTAGGCAGATCTCATGTGCCGATGGGAGAGGGACAAAGACTAATTCATGAGATCTCAATAGTCATTCAATACAAAGGACTGTTAATGCGCTTTTAGGAAATATCACAAGGGAGACCATGAATGTAGTTTTACTTATGCTTTGTATTGTAATATCTTTCATTTCATCACTGTAAGAATTCATCATTTTGTTCCAATGAAAAGTTGGCAAAAGATGTTTTTCTTTAGATTAGCATCTGTTCATCACTTATAATTTAAATGTTCCTAAATTAGTTCATGTTTGTTCTTTCATTACTTAGGGGGAGATTGTTAGACCCCATAACTCTTACATGTAAAAGTAATGAAGAAAAATAAGCGATGAAGAACCAGAAGGCCGATGGAAGACTTCAAGGCAAAATGGCTAAGTCTGAAGAACAACCATAGGGTCGATGAACTGACTAGAGATGCGATGGAAAATGCATCTTCATAACCCCTCTGGGTACCAACACTTGAAGTTTTCCTCATTTGTTCAACCAGAGGCATGTGATGAAAATATGAAGATAAGGTTGAAACAACGCCCCATGGAAGACAGTTGGAGATGACTAATCAACAGCTGGATTCTACAAAGTTTATCTTGTTTTGATGATTATCCTTGTTTAGATAAGCTTTATCTTTTCTTAGAAGATTAGCTAAATAGTCTCACTAGATAGTTATCTTCTTAGCTAGATTTCTAGTATAAATAGGTGGTTAGGCCTATTATAATCTTTGACTCTTTACATTTTTCACTATCATTGAAATAAAGTGAAACCTTTGACACTCAAGTATATTCTTTGAATGTTCATAAACTGTTCTTGAGTGTTCATCATTTTATTCATCCAAACTATATAATTAGGTTATTCTTAACTTAATTATTAGTGTTATTCAGAGATCTGGAATCAACATGACCCTTGTTGCATGAATCCAAATACATCAAAAAATCTAAATACTAACATTTATACCTTTAAATCTAAACGACCAAAGTCTCTGAACAGTAGGTGGAAGATTCACTAAAAGAGCAACTAGAGCTTCTGGTTGTAAGCCTGTGGTCCACAATCATTCAGGACCAGAGCTCCTCTAGTTGAACTATACTCTGAAATACATTTATTAAATTTCTGAGAAAGAAAACCTCTGAGTTTTATAAGTCTGAATAGTCATTTTTCAGATCTTTGGAAAAGAAGACTTCAGAGTTTTACAAGTGTGAAGAGGCATCTTCAAATCTCTGGAAAAAAAAAAGACTTCAGAGTTTTACAAGTCTGAAAATCCGACGAGCGCTAAACATCAAATCTAAAGACGAAGCCTGAAGACCTTGAGTTCAGAGTTATTCAAACTCTGAAAGAGAGAATGAATATGCTACTCTAACCTATGAAACTCCTCAATTTCTTAAAGATTTTGCTACAAGTCTTTTATAGAACATAATAAAAACACATAATCTACCTTATTAAACACATAATACACATTAGAACACATTTAGAGGCAAATGCTAAGCATATTAAAAAAAAGTATGTTACACAATCCCCAAATGTACCTCTTAACCTTACGGGCCTAGATAGAAATATAGTGTTCCACAAATCGAGATTGTTCCATAAACTTTTTAGTATATTCCCGGACTGACATATTTCCCTGTTCTAATTTCAAAAATTCTTCCTCTAATTATCTAACCGCAGCTTTTGGGCCAAACTATTCTTTAAATTTATCAGAAAATTCCGTCCATGACATAGTTCTTAAAATATATGGTTTTGATGATGATTCCACTTCCCACTAGTATAGGGCATTAGATTTCAACATAGCCACAACAAATCTAACCCTATCCTTGCAAAAACATTTACTAGTATTAAAAATTGATTCAATTTCTTTTAACCAACAAATTTCTGTAATAGGATCCCTTTCACCCGAATACATTGGAGGTTTATAAGTTAAAAACATTTTTAATATCACCTCCCTTTTCAACAGTAGTAGTAATTGGTGGATTTATCTCAACTCTTTTAGTTTCAACATTTGTAGGATGTCCTAGTAAAGATGTTAAAATATTTTGAAGCTTACCCAGTTATGCAGCTAACATATCTCGAGTGACATACTCATGATTTTGGGTCTGACCCCAATCCCTGAATCTGTTTCTATCCTAACCATCGTTTGAACTTCCTTGTATTGATATCTCTTGTTCAACATGTAATTCAGGATGAATACTCCTGTCTCTTCCGGGCTTTGCCTCGACCTCTAAGTCTGATCGTTATCGTATTTTTAGGATTTATTTTCGTTTCACAAAATCCTCTCCTTCGCCCTTGACCTCTGCCACGACCAACTGGTGAATTTCCTGGATTATTTTCAGGTGGATATTCGTTCCTTCCGGTGTAATAGATCAAATCGTCAAGAATTACTTTGCATCTAGTAATTCACAAGGATTTAATATATATTCAATCACACATCCAAATATAATAAGGTATTCAAGTACAAACATGCACCTGTAAATTCAATATTACATTGATCATTTGTAATTTCAATTTACCACATATATCGTTTTTTAACCCATTATATTTATTATTTCCAAAGGTTCTATAGATGGCAGAGACATATGATTATGCAAATAATACGTAGTTTAAGTCTAGGCATCAAATTAAATACCTAAATCTCTTAAACTCAGGCTCTGATACCAACTGTAAGCCCGCCACAATTTGCATATATAATACACGTTTCACATGACATGAACTTCGGAATAACACTAATTGGTCCCAACTTTACAGAAAGATAGTCAGTATAATTTACTACTAACTTTAAGCATAATTTACATGACTTGAATATATCATATTCATAAGTTCATGTAGAAACAGCTTCCACAAAACTCAAGTTTAGCATATAATCACATCTAAAAACTATGAAACTTCCAATTACATCTTCTCCTTTCATTTACCTTCCGGATGTACCTGACCTAAAATGCACATTTTTAAAACAAAGAGAAAGTTAGACCATAAGGGCTAGTGAGTAATTTCCTGGTAGCTTTACATGGTGAAAATCACCAAAAGAATTTTGGAAAGTCAATATAGGAACAATAGTTGTCGCACATCACATTGTGCGATTATTGCATGTTTATCGCATCACAAGAGTATGATAACTCAACTTATCGCACAAGACAGTTGATGTCGCACAAGACAGGTGTGACTTATCATACCAAACGGATGCGACAACCAAACTTATCGTACCAAATGGATGCAACAACATCAACTTGTCGCACTCGCTCATCTTTATTGCATCAAGCTCATGTGACCAAATTTCTTCTTTAAACTAAACCATTGAGTATGCCACCCACAATTTTTTACATATCTCCATATTATGCCACTCACATCCATTTACACCTCTCCTGCTGATTATGCCACCCACAATCATTTCACATCTCCTACCAATATTTCGATAAACCGTTATTATCCCCACAATTTATAAATACAATATCAAATCTAATTATGCCAACAAATAACAATTAACATACCAGGAACTAACTAAAACCATAACCCAACTTATTTCTTAACAAAAGCATTTCAGATTTAATTTTTTAAAGAAAAATTCACCTTGATCACAACTAAATGGTAAACTTCTTTCCGGTAACAAACTTGGATACCGAACACGTAATCTTTTCTTCTTAATCCTTTTTGTCCGAAACCCAGAGACCAAAATAATATTTCACCAACTTTCTTCTTCTTCTTATCTTCAAAATATCAAAAGAAAGAAAAAGAAAACACACACACACACACACACACACACACACATATATATATATATAGAGAGAGAGAGAGAGAGGAGCGATCAAATACAAACCACTCAATTTATACAAACCGTGCAAACCACTCTCATCCGTCAATTTCATTGTTTAATCTTATGAAAGTTTTTCATGAAATTGTTTAATCTTGTGAAATTGTTTCATATAATACTTTTTTTGATAAAGTTGTTTCATATATGGTTATGAAATTGTTTCATATAATACTTAATGAAATTGTTTCATGTATTTTTCTAAAATTAAAATAATGAAGATGATAATATCCATGATTAACACCCTCTATAATAAAAATGACTAATCAACCTCTCATAATTACAAAAAATGAACAAAATGAAAAATTATGATTGGTTGAATAGGTTTGCACGGTTTGTACAAATTAGGTGGTTTGCATTTGATCGCTTATATCTATACTATATTATAAAGCATTTGGCT
>NC_037528.1:38107077-38118236 GCF_001531365.2 Cynara cardunculus var. scolymus | reverse complement strand
GAATTTCAAATAGTTATTTTGATACTAATATCGATATATTTTTTTATCAAATTTTTATGATATCTTGAAACATATATTTTATTCAAAAATAAAAACATCATCGCTTTCTTAAAATCACATAAATCCATATTATAACATCGACTGAGATAAAAAATAAAATGAAATATTAAAATCACGATGTATCTCGCTGCATTGCGCGAGTACGCTTCTAGTATATATATATATATATATATATATATATTCCACATGAGGCGGTGGAGGTTTTAAAAATTTTAAACCAAATATTTAAAATACACCTCTCAACTTTTCACAACTAACCAGAAACCACCTTCAACTTTCAAACCAATTTAAAAACAACTCAGTCATAATATTAGAGTTATTTCAAAAATAAAAATCATAAATACATAAAAATGATAATAAATTAATAATACAAAACAATTATATATATATATATATATAATTGCAAACTACTCAGTATCATATTCTCATATGCCAAAGGACAACCCATATCAATATCATATGCCTATATTGAATTATTGAGAAAACATTTAAATACATATGAAATAGTCTTGTACAAAAACAATCATTAACTTTTGGTTAATTGAAGTTTTAAAATAATATGTTGCTTTAAAATGTAATTGACATTTACAAATATATTATAGAAAAAAATTAAATTTTGTAAACGGGGAAAAATCTCCAATTCCCTGATGGAAATCCCCTACCCCCGATGGGGATGAGGATGGGGATTGCTGATGGAAATTCCCTACCCCCGATGGGGATGAGGATGGGGATTGCGATCCCCGATATTCCCGACTCGTTGTCATATCTGACTGTAATACAATTGATGCATAGGCATAGGAATCCGTTTCGGTTGGTTTAAAATGGATTATTATTCTTGTATTGTAGCTAAAAACAGGGTTGGTCCTGAGATTTTGGAGGCCCTGTGCAAAAAAATAAATGTGGCCCTTAATTTTTATACTAAGTATTAATTATTTTGACGTCTATTTGATAGTATATATAACATCCCTTGTCCATGTGGTACAGAACGGGTGGTGTCACTAACAAGACTTAATACATATACAAAAATATTTAAGAGCTACTAATAAACTTCAAATATAGGTTACAACTTCTAAAGCATGCTTTACAACCCAAAATATTACATTCCAAAAAGCATTTATAAACTTAGAATATTTAACATACCGAGTTTGAAAACTTCAAAAGTTGCACTCTCGATCTCAAATCCCACCCTATCAGTCACTTGGAACCTGTTGTATCAGAAAACAAGAACACGGCTGAACATAGGGCTTAGTGAACGGATTATAATATGAACTCGAAATAATAATAGGTAACATTGATAAAAAACGGAAGACTTACAATTTAACTAAACTAAATTCATAGAAAATCAAGACGGTTCACAAATCTCGCTTCACAACATAATATAAATAAAGTCCATCAATTCCTATTCAAGTGTTCATGGAGTAGCCAAACCACACGTAGTATAGAACCGACGTGCGGGCACACACCCGAGTCTCCCGTGAATTTAACCACAGTCACATGGTGGGTAAATATTCTAGGATCGATCCATCTACCCTCGAGCCAACAAAGTCAGCCTAGTCTCCAAGGTCGAGTTCAAGGAAGTCACTATTGGGCCTAACCTCGATGGATCAATTTCACCTGGAGGACGCCATGACTACAAAGCCTCCATAAAGACATCCCAACTAACTTTTCCATCAATTTGGTAGTGTTGAAAACCAAGAAAAATAAACTTGTGCCACTACCCGGATAGTGTTCATATAGAGTCAAGTTCCAATATATTTCACAAAACTCAAAACCACTTCAAATATGAGAAATCAATTAATAAAACTTGAAAAGATTCAAACATAGGATTCAATTAACTAAACTCAAGTGTTCAAAATAAAAATAACATTTTATATATTTAAATACATATTTTGTTGAACACGTTGAAATTGCAAAGCGGTGAACCATAGTTAGGAATGGTCAACTACAACAATTAGTTGTCCAAGAGTCAAGAGAAGTGAAATTTGTACCTTAACCAAAATTGAGAAGTAATGCACGATCAACGAAACTCAAGATAAACTTCGACTTGGTTGCGTACCTAACGAATGTATAAATTTGTTTCTTCTTGAATGATGTAAAACTATGTGAATTTTATAAAACATCAGTGATTGATCCCGAGTATAGTATGATCAATCCCAAAAACACACTGTTTTAAGTAACTTAGAGCCATAACTAGGTTTTAGACTCTTCATAACAGTTGTAGTATACACTAACGTCTTTCTACCTGAAAAATATGAGTTTTTTCCGACTTATGGTGTGTGATCTTTGTGATGCTAAAGTACTAGACCTGCACCACTTTTTAAGTCTGATTTACACATTTTTCTCAACTCACTTTTATGATCCATACTTCATGAGTTGATACCTTTAAATGCTCTAATAGATACTTTATCATACTAAACATTAAAATAGGATTCAATGGTTATTATCCTAAGCTTAATCATGCAATTTTGCTTTCTTAGGCATTTAATTAAACACTTGGTGTGTACTTAAACATATATATACAAAACCTAACCATATTTGTTTCATACATTAGCCTTTTGATTTCTACTTCAATTTTAGCTAACCCAAGTATTCTAAATGTGCATATTAACATAAGTTTGCATTACTAATTTATAGTCTAAATCTATACTCAAATAGATACCAATCTCAAGAATTCTAACATAAACACCTTAACAAAAATGAAAGAAATTTATATTTTTAGAAAGGAAATGAAAAGTGGATTTTCAATTTGTGATTGTATCATTGGTTCCTTCAACAAATTGAGAAAAATTTAAAAGAGAAAGTAGATTTTAGAGAGAGAGAGAGAGAGAGAATGAGTCGGTGATATAAAGGGTAAAATTATGAATTTTGTATTTTTTTTCTTTTTCTTTTATATATATAAAGAGTTTAATCAATTGGGGTTTTAACCCTTAAACAATCAGTATTTGTCATTTGAGTACGGTTGAGTAAGCTAATGAGCAAGTTTTTAAAACTGATGTTTTATAGTATATTGATCGATGACTCCTTTCTTATTTTGAACACATTATTTACCTTTTCTTCCTTTTTGATGTTTAAGATATTTTATTCAAATTTTATAGTCGGATACATCATACTTTATAGAAAAATCAATCAATATTTATTGGTAATTACAAAAAGTACATATCAACAAGAATTTTTATAAATCTATCTTCATTAAAAAAACGTTAACACTAAAAATTAAAAATGTTACAAAAAACACATAGAAAAGTCAATAATGATTAAAAAATTATTATATTCTATTAAATAATCAAAGAAAGTTATTGAGGAAATTATTTAAAAATTAAAAAAATAAAAGAACACTAAGGTGGCGTTTGGTTCGCATAATGTTTTTGGATGGAATGAAATCTGTTAAAAGAATTTGACTTTGAAAGAATTGGAATGGAATGTTGTCAGGTTTGACCACCTGTTTGGTTGGCAGACATTGGAATAGAATCTGTTAAGAAATTGGAATCTGTCTCTTTGGTTCACGGAGTGTAGCTTTAGAATTGGAACAAAATATTGGTAAATGACTAAAATGTCTTTTTTGAAAATTTTAATTTTTTTAAACTAATAATACTTTAATAAAATAATTATTTAATATGTAAAACAATATAAAATACACAACTTTAATATAATCATAAGCCAAACAACGTTACTAAATCAACGGTGGTCGGCGGTGGTTCAGATTGGTGGTGGTCCACAGTGGTTCAGATGGTGGTGGTCCGCAGTGATTCAGATCGATGGTGGTCTGCAATGGTTCAGATGGAGGTGGTCAGTGGTGGTTCAGATAGGCGGTAGCGACGATGGTTGTTCAAATCGGTGGTAGTCGGCGGTGTTCGACAGTGATTCAGTTCGATGGTAGTCGTTGGTGGTTGGCAACGATATAGATCGATGGTGGTCCGTTGTGGTTCAGGTGATGATGGTCAGTTGTGGTTTAGGTGATGATGGTCAGATGTGGTTCAGATCGGCGATGAATCATATCGGTGATGGTCAATGATGGTTTAGATCGACAGTGCTTCAGATCGATAGTAGTTGGCGGTGGTTCAGATCGATGATGGTCTGTGGTGGTTCAGATGGCGAGGTCGACAGTGGTTCAAATCGATGGTGGTCCATGGTGGTTCAGATGGCGGTTATCGGCGGTGGATCAGGTTGATGGTGAATCAGATCAGTGGTGGCTCAAATCGGTTGTGGTTCAGATCGGTGGTGGTGGTCGGCGGTCTTTCAGATCAGTGGTAGTCAGTGGTCGTGGTCGACGGTGGTTCAGATCGGTGGTAGTTGGCGGTGGTCAATGATGGTTCAAATCGGTGGTAGTCGGTGGTGGTGGTTAGCAGTGGCTTAGATTGGTGGTAGTCCATGGTGATTCAGATGGCGGTTATCGGCAGTGGTTCAAATTGACGGTGAATCAGATCAGTGGTGGTTCAGATCGGTGGTACTCGGTGGTGGTGGTGGTCGGCGGTGGTTCAGATCGGTGATAGTCGATGGTGGTTCAGATCGGTAGTGGTCGGCGGTGGTTCAGATCGGTGGTGGTGGTCGGCGGTGGTTCAAATCAGTGGTAGTCGGTGGTGGTGGTCGGCGGTCGTTCAGATCAATAGTGGTCAAGAGGTGGTCGAGGATGGTCATATTGAGTTTTATGAGATTAGAGTATATTAGGTTAAAGGCATATTTGGTATAATGAAGTAGAGATTCCATTCCATCAAAATACCATTTAGTTGCTAAGAAATGTTAAATTCCTTTATTTGTAGGACTTTGAAGATTCTTTTCGTGAAAAAGAATGAACCAAACGAGGGAATGGAATTTGGTCAATGGAATTCAACATTCCAATTCCATCTGATTCCTCTAGAATCTGCGAACCAAACGCCACCTAAATAATCAAAGTTATTAAATACAATTTTGTACCTAAAAATCTCGAAGTGAAAGAGCCAAAAGAATATTCAACATATTGATGACGACAGAAAATGTAGATTGAAAAACAAAATAAAATAATAAACTAAGGTGGCGTTTGTTTTTTAAGAGGTGTCGAAGTCTGAAGTCTGAATTCACTTCTGAATTTTAAGAGGTGGTGCTAAAGTCTGAAATCTGAATCAGTCAGACTGTTTGTTTTTACGTCTGAAGTCTGAAATCTGAATCAGTAAGACTGTTTGTTTTTGTAAATTGAGACAAGCGACGTAAGGAGGCGATAGAAATAAGAGGTTTTAATTGCTAGGGTTACCACTTAAAAATTCAGAGAAAAATAAACGAATTCAGCTCTTAATTTGAAAAAAAAACAAACGATCTGAAAGTTCTTATCTCTGACCGATTCAGACATAAGAGGAGATTAAGTGAAAAATTAAAAAAACAAACAGCCCCTAAGAAATAGAAATTTTAGCTTTGAGTCTGAAGAATAAGTTAATAAAAACAATTATGTGAATTAATTCTTGTATTATTAAAGAATTAGGAAAAATAATTAAAAAGTCATTTCTAAAAAGATTGGGAAATAAATATCATAAAAAATTTATATACTTAAGTTTAAAGCAAAAACAAAATAATAAGTTAAAAAAATTCTATGTTAAAATAAAGAAAACAAAAACAATAAAATACAGTATACTTGAAAGACTTGAACTTGGGTCTCCTCTACAATATTAGAGCACCAATACACTAGATATCTAATTTGTGCAAATAATTGTACTAATTATAGTATATACTAACTATATTAAAATAAAAAAATATCTAGAGGCCCCGTGCGGCGACACTACAGTCATGCCCCCAGGGTCGGCCCTGGTTAGAAATAGTCATTGGGTCATTGGGGCATTATGGTGTGGGCTCTTGGAATTGAGCATCAGCCATTGACCATACGGTGTAATTTATGAGTCGATTTGATAGTTTAAAATGGGATGGTTAATTTTATATTGTAGTTAGAAATAAGCATTGGCTCATCGAGGGCATTGTAGTGTAGGCTTATGGAGTCAAATATATCATTGACCACATGGTGTAATTTCTAGTGAACGAGCACATCTAGAATCATAGGAGGTCCCAAGTAAGGTATAAACCATAAGTTGTTGACTTTGATGATCATTAATTCGTAGTGAGGCTCATTAACGTAGATACATTGCTTACTTTTATGTTCCATCATATTCAATGGAATCGGGTCTCCCTGACACTGAAATGTATGTTTTGGATATGATATTAACCATGCGTCCGGTGTTGTTTTTGAGTATAGAAGATACCCATAGTTTGATGTTTCAGATGTTGTATATTATCCATATTTTGTTGTCTTGGATATTTGGGGTTTATCCATGTTTTCGATATTTGAGTACCAAGCTCTATTCAAGTTTTGTATAGGCATTGGGTTTTGATTTCTTATTAAAATGGATGTTTGGGTTAAGATTAGCTCAAGTTAGAACTCATAGCTCAAACTTTACAGCCTAATTTTGCTACTGTTGCACACTAAATGGATGTCGAGTAGCAGAAAGTATTACTAGCTTATGTTCTGACCCGGGTAGCATGAGGCAACTGGAATCTCGTGTGAATTAGCAAGGACCAAAAATGCCAATAGGAAGCAGAGAAGAAAAGACATGAAGGGGAATGATGCCAAACTAGTCTATATGCGATGTCAGAATCTAGAGAGATATCTTACAAAATAGATTGAGCCTCTATGGTTAAGCTAGGGAAAACTAAGGTAGAAAAATTAGCAGATTGAATAACTTCTCTAAATGGAGTATTAAGATATGCATTATGCACACAAAAAAAAAAAGCATCAAGTATTGTTTGGAGGGAAGGGGGCATAGGTGCCAAATGAACCTGATCCCTATCTATCGTCGTACCCTAGAGAAACTGACCAAAAACATTAGCCCTCACAATTGTGGCATGCAAAGCTTTCCTGTCTAATTACCAACACACTCTCCTTCATGGATTTACTTTTAATGTCCCAAGCAATCCAGTGGTGCTTGTGTTCACCATTGGAATCCCATAGTAAATGGAATATATGAAATAAATAAAGAAATATTTGAACTATGATTCATACTTAATATTCAAACATCTCCAAAAAAGTTCAAAGAGTTAGAATTTAGAAATATAAATATAAATTGTTTCTTCTTTCAAATGCCTATTTATGCTTATTTTGACTCAAAGACAAATATTTCTTTGGATTTTTGGTCATTAAGTGAGTTTTTATCATGAAACTGGGATTTTGGAAAGATGTTGCTTTTATGAAGATAAAAAACATTTCATTTGAGAAATTTTGATTTAAATAAGCAGTCTTTCAGTTTTATCGTTTATAATTATAATGAAAACCGTTTCAATTCACTAGGCTTTAAGCCTAACATTTTTTTTTTCTTATCACCATGTGCAGGAGGTCCTTGTGAGGGCAATATTAGCGACATTTGAGCAAAGTCGAGTATTGGTTTGAAACTCATGAATGACTTAAATATATGGAATGTCTTTCGTATATTGAAGATAGCTACCATTATGAGGTTTTAGTAATACACATCCATAACCTAGATTTTATGTAAGGTTTGTTTGTAACTTATTAATGTTAAACCATAAATTGTCATTTTAGATAATTCGAGTATTGTCTTTTAAAAAGGAATTTATTATTCAATTGATGTATAATAAATTTTTTAAATTAATTGTTATCTTCCAAATTTTGGGATGTTATATTTCTAGCTTCAAACAACTAATTAAACATCCAAAATAACTGACAAATAACTACCAATGTAAGGGGATCTAGATTATCCTCAGATAATTTTCGTAATACATCCATAAGATGAAAATATTATTTACAGATACTGATTTTGTTCACGCTCCAAATTTTATATCGATGTCTCTACCCTAAACCCAAATTTCAAATAATTAAACAATGCAAAAGTGTTTCCTGAACAATGATATTATTGCAATTGCCCTTGCTTTTTGGGTAAACACATCCCTAAATTAAAAGGAAGAAGATGAATTAAGGTAAACTTATCTTAAGAAAGTAATTTAGTTTCTTTCTATAATTATGTATAAACTTTTTAATTATTTATCTATACTATTTATAAAGCAGTGAGATATATGTATCTCAATTTTAATGTTTCATTTTTTATATGATTTTGTATGATTTTGAGAAAATGATAATGTTTTTATATTTGTATAAAATATAAATTTAAAGATGCATAGAAATTTCTATCGATATTAGTATCAAATTAACAATTTAAAAGTTCTCCTTTTTGTATAGTTTTTCTAGTTCAATTTTATAGTATAATTTAGATTTAGATTTAATGATAAAGTAATTTATTTTAGATCTAATAAAATATTTTTTTATAGAGATAATTTTTAGTTCAATCATCTTAATATAATTTAACTAGAAAGGTATTCGCGCAATGTAGTGAGATATATCTCGATTTCAATGTTTCATTATATTTTTTTGGTCTCTGTCGATATTATACTACGAATTTATGTTGTTTTGAGCAAACAATAATGTTTTTCTTGATAAAATATAAATTTAAAAATGTCATAAAAATTAATATATATATATATATATATATAAGTTCTATTTTTTATGTAATTTATTTAATTCAATCTTTTTATTATAATTTAATTTAGGTTTAATGATGAAGTAATTTATTTTTGGTTTGATAATATAATTTTTATGAAAATAATAACTAAGTATTTAGTGAGAAGTTAGAACTCAATAATTATTTTAATTACATTTTAGATGTTATATTTAAAATAAGAATTTTATCTTATATTTGATTATATTTATCTACAGTTAGTTACACGAATTCAAACATTAAGCTTAATAAGTTGTATTTACGTACAATTTACTTGTAATCTTGAATTTTAAGTAATATGCATCAATAAGCAGTATTTCATGTATAAAAGATGGTTTTTAATAGTTCTTGTCAAATGTTTTATAATATAGTATAGATTTAAGTTTAATAACGAATAATTTGTTTTTAGGTTTAAAAATATAATTTTTATAAATATAATAATTAAGTATTCTGTTAGAACTTAATGATTAGGGAAAATCACCAAAACGACCAAAATATACCTGATGTATTAACGAAATAGTCATTTTTTACGAAAATTGCCAAAATAACCATATGGATCACCCCCAGGGGGGATGGTTTGACCATGGAGGCGATCCTTTTTATATTTGACCAAATAGTACGAAAAAATAAAAATAAATTAATTTGGTGAGGCCCACATGTATCTACTTTAGGAAACCAATCCCTATTTACCTCGATAGACGGGATCGCCCCCACCTCATTGGATCTACCCTCGGGGGCAATCCATCCTTTATTTTATTTTATTTTTTGACCACTATTTTGTTTTTTAGTGTATATCGATTAAGGGATGTTTTTAATAAATAGGGGACGATTTAAACTGATTTTTTTTAACATTTTAGGACCAAATGTCATGGTTTTACTTTATAAAATAAAACATTTCTACTCTCACAACCCGTAAACACAATCTACCGTGACAACTCTTAAAACAATATGATTGTACGTGAAGATTTCTAACTTTTACCACTTTTTTTAAAACGTATAAATTAACCAACGAATGTTGTTATATTTTCTTATAAGAAATATATTTTTACCACACTAAATGTTGATATTCTATAATAATTGTGGACACGAAAAAAAATTATTTGTATCTGATTTGGAGAACAAAAATCAGATATTAAATCTGATTTACGTAGTTTGACCGCTATTTCGTCTTTTAGTGTATAAATCGATTTCACAATTAAGGGGTGTTTTAATAAATAGGTAACGATTTAGACTGTTTTTTTAATTGTTTTAGGATCAAACGTCATGGTTTTACTCTATAAAATAAAACACTTTTACTCTCACAACTCGTAACCCGTAAACACAATCTACCGTGATAACTCTTAAAACAATATGAAAATACGTGAAAATTTAAAAAATTTACCACTTATTTTTGAAACACATAAATTAACCAACGAATGTTCTTATATTTTCTTATAAGAAATATATTTTTTATAAACACTGAATGTTAATATTCTATAATAATTGTGCACATGAAAAATAATAATTTGTATCTGATTTGGAGGACAAAAATCAGATATTATATCTGATTTACGTAGTTTGACCACTATTTCATCTTTTAGTGTATAAATCGATTTGACAATTAAGGGGTATTTTTAATAAATAGTGACGATTTAGACTGGTTTTTTTAACTGATTTAGGACCAAATGTCATGATTTTACTCTATAAAAATAAAACACTTCTACTCTCACAATCCGTAACCAGTAAACACAATATACCGTGACAACCCTTAAAATAATATGAAAGTACGTGAAAATTTAAAAAATTTACCACTTTTTTTTAAACGCATAAATTAACCAACGAATGTTCATTTATTTTCTTATAAGAAATATATTTTTTATAAACACTGAATGTTAATATTCTATAATAATTGTTGACACGAAAAAAATTATTTGTATCTGATTTGAGGGACAAAAATCAAATATTATATCTTATTTACGTAATTTGACCGCTATTTCATCATTTAGTGTCTACGATTTGACGCCCATTTGACGACGATTTAACAATGTATTTTGTCTTATTACGTAAACGGTTTATATAAATAGGCGGTCTGGGGGACCATTATCACTATCCCCACCGACATCCACCTCTAGAAAAATTGAGTATCGACTCCTTCAATCACGATTATCCATTGATCACCAATCATTGACGACCACCGATCACCGTCCACCGTCATCCACCACCGTTTGACGACATCCTCCACCATTTGCCGCCACCCACCACCATCCATCGCCGCCATCCACCACCTTCCGCTGCCATCTTTTGCCGCTAACTACCATCGTCCATCGCCGCCATCCACCACTGTGTGTCACAACCGACCACCTTCCACCGCCATCCACCACCGTTTGCAGCCACCAACCACCGTGTGCCGCCACCGACCATTGTCGCCCGCCACCGACAACCGTGGAACAACCACCTAGCACCATGGAACAACCAGTAAAATTTCGCACTTTTTGGAATATATATATATATGTGTATATATATTTCTGTTTGTATAGATATGTATGTATGTAGATATAAATTTTTGTATGTATGTATATATATATATATATATTTTTCTGT
>NC_037528.1:38100090-38106986 GCF_001531365.2 Cynara cardunculus var. scolymus | reverse complement strand
TATGTATGTATATATGTATGTATGTATGTATGTATATATATATGTATGTATGTATGTATGTATGTATGTATGTATGTATATATATGTATATATATTTATATGTATGTATGTATATATGTATATATAAATTTCAATTTGCTCGTCATGCTTGGCTGTAAGAGATGCTAATATTGAACCGTTGGTTCACATCTTCCATAATTTCTTTTCCACGGTACACTTTCCTACAATCCTTTTTATTCGCATTACGTGGTTTGGGTGGACTTGAGACCTTGAACATGTGTGTTCATCATGCAATTTTTGTACCTAAAACATTTTGGTACCATCGATGGAGACAGCCATTAAACGCCAATCACAGTTCGAAGCAGAGTGACACACCGCCTCGTACCGGTGTTTGGTTGATATCTTAACCTTGATTTAAAAGTTTTGCAAAGGATTGGAGAACTTTGACATGGGATGTAGGCTTGTAGGAAATGTTTTCCTGTCTAGTTTTGATAACAGGGTCTGGACAAGGTGTTGGGGTCGGGCATACCCCAAAAACTATTCCTTACCGGCTGGATTTCTTCAGCATCGGAGTTATCGTCTTCGGGTATATTCAAAGTTTCTGCAGCAACAGAAACATCTTCAGCCATATCTACCTCCTACAAAGCTTTTGACTGTTCCGGAGACTGGATTAGGTACGGGTTGGGAGACTGTCTCGGAGACATGTTCAAATCTTGAACCAAATAACTATCATGATCAATAGTATTTTTTTCGTTCAAAATATGAATTTCCATCAACACCACCGGGAAAGAAAATGCTTGGATTTCCACCACTGTCACCACTTGGGAAAAAAGTGATTGATTTCCACCACTGCCACCACGGGGGAGGAAAGTGCTTGGATTTCCACCAGTACCATAACTGGGGTAATAAGTGCTTGGACCATATGGGTTTGCACCACTACCGTCGAGGAAGAGAGTGCTTGGATTTCCACCTCTAACACCAAGGGGTAAAAAGTGTTTGGACCGTCGGGTAAACTTTGATGGATTACGACACTTGATGGATTTCCACCATAACCACTATCGTCGACCACAAAGAGTGTCAACATTTCCGGTAAACTTTGATGAATGGTGTTATGGAACATTAGCACATTGTCGTCATCTAACTGATATAATATTTGTAATGAATTTGTTTTATAAAATAAAATGAAAGGAGTACGTAAACTTAACTTGTTTTATAAAATGAAAGGGGTACGTAAATTTGTTTTATAAAATAAAATAGAATGCGTTATTGGCGAAGGCAAACGTAATACATGTACGGGGGAGCTTAACGGAAGGTACTCTAAGACACCATTTATCTCTTGGAATGAACCGCCACTTCGAAGATACACCAAAACATCATGACTTTGACATGATTTCATATTTGTGTTTAAGGGTGATGGGTTGTGATGCTAGATTGTGTTTAATGGATTAAGGGTTAAGGATTGTGATGGTTTATTATGTTGAAAGGTTAAGAGTTGTGAGAATATAATATATGAGACTAGAAATGAAAAAGGCGGAATGAAAGAGGATATTGATATTTATAATGAAACTTGTTGCACTAAAAGGTGAAATAGGATTAAATCCAAAATAAGCATGGATCACCCCCGGGGAAGATCCGTTGAGGTGGGGGGCGATCCCATATATCGAGGCAAACAGTGTTTGATTTTCTAAAGTAGATACATGTGGGTCTTACAAATTAATTTTATATTTTTTTATACTTTCCGTACTATTTGGTCAACTTTGAAGAGGATCGCTCCCCATGGTCAAACCATGCCTCCCTGGGCGATCTATATGGTTATTTTGGCAATTTTCATAAAAAATGTCTACTTCGTTAATACATCAGGTATATTCTGGTTATTTTGGTGATTTTCTCTAATGATTATCCAAATCATATTTTAGATTCTTTATATTTAAAATGAGATGTTTATCTTATTTGATTATGTTTGTCAACTATTTATATGAATTTGAATATATAGCTTTAAAAAGTTGTATTCATGTATCATTTACTTGTAATCTTGAACTAATATGCATCATTAAACAGTACCAGATGCATTAAAAATGGTTTTTAGCAGTTTCATTCAAATATTTTATAATATAATATAGATATATGTATTCATACTTATTTTTGGCCAAAGATTCACAAGAATCACAACAGATGTTATCATGCTAATTCAGGTTTTCAGGCGAATGGTATGCAAACTCATTCTGAAACCTATAATCCTACTTAAAATTCAGTTTTCAGCTTTTATTAATAATCGGGTATCAACTTTTTTTCCATAAAAATAGGTTTGGGTTGGACGGGTTCTTCGGGTTAATTCGGGTTTTGAATAGCTTTAACCTTAAGTCAACTATTAAGTTAATTATAAACATAGATAAATAAGTTATCTCACTTTCAACGAATATGAAGTAATTTGTTTTCTTATTCAATTAATACTATACCAGCATTCATCCTAGACAGATCAAGTCTCAATAATACTTTTAAATATTATTGCACGTGAACTTGCAGCTTAGAACATTTATACAAAAAAAAAAAAAAAACACGGTCGTTCCTATCTTCTTGGAGATCCTGATACACTTATATTAAGACCATAGATTAACTGAACGGTTAAATTTAATAAATTAAAATATAAAACATTATATCGTGTGTGTGTATGTGTGTATATATATGTATATATATTAAAAGTCTTAAAATTAAAACAACAAAAATTCGTAAAATGATAAAGTAACTTATGAAAGTAAATTCACTTAAACAAAATCATTCTTCTAACATTCTTCAAAACAAAATCTTCAATAAGTTCTTCATAATCAACCTTCTCCAAAAAGTCATTTTCAATAGCTATCACGCTAGCCTATTAAGTTTGTCTTGTGTCATTGTGGAGGGCATATAGGACTTTAACAGCTTTAATTTTGAGAAACTTCTTTCTGCATATGCAACAGTTATAGGAATAGTCAACAAAACTCTATATGCAATAATAGCATTAGGGAAACAATCTACATGTTTTGAATACTCTAAAATTATCACCAGGTCCCATCAAAAAATCTTGAAGGAACTTTAGTTCAACATATAGGTCATTCCCATCAACATCAGAATGGACTTGTTTTCTTAGTGCACTTTTGAAATTAGTACAAGAAGACTTTAAACATGCATTATCCAAAGAACGCAACTTATCGGAAGTAAATAAAAACCCAAACACATCCTCATATTCTTCGTATTGTTCTCCTATGTAATGAAGCAAGTGCATGATCAACAACACATAAAAACTAATTAACTCTAAATGTCTCATTTGCATATTGTGAAGTAACTTCAGATGCATCACTTAGATTTTCATCAAATTGTCTTTTCCTTCGAATTTCACGCCTTTGAAGAAACAATGGATCAATATCCAATTTAATAACAATTTTCTTTGCTGATTCTATAGCATCTAAAAGTCCGGTTTCTCTATATCTTTCAAAAAAGATATTAGTCCCTTAACTTGTTCAATAGCAGCATCAATTAGCATATTTTTTGAATGTAAACGCTTACTAACCAAATTTATGGCATATAAAACTTCACACCAGACTACTATGGACACTAAAAACTCAAAATCACCAAGTTTAATTTGTGGTAAAGATTTTGCTTCACTTATGATTTTGGAATTATTATCAATTTCAGCTACTTGAAGTAAAGTGTCTCTTCCATCTTAACACTTGAAAGCTTATTGTTTTTACACTATCAATGCGACTCTCCCAACGAGTCGTTGACAATGGTTTAACAGTCCATCATTTTACATTATCTTTAAACGCTTGCCATCTTTTAATAGAATTAGCAAATATCGTATAAGTACGTTGGATTATTAAAAAATCTCTACCTTTACCACAAGTGTTGGCTATGTCACACAAAGTCAAGTTAAGACTATGAGAAACACACAAAGAATAAAATGCTCTAAGATTTATAACTAATAGTTTCTTTTGCACTCCTTGATGTTTTCTTTTCATGTTTGAACCATTATCATACCTTTGTCTGCATACATTATCTATATCTAGTCCACGACACTTTAATTCAACTTGTAAAACATTAAATAAACCTTGGTTTGTGGTATCATCTACCTCTAAAAGTCCTAGAAAGGATTCCTTAATTACTAACAGATTTAGAAGAAACATCTACATACCTTAATATTAAAGACATTTGTTGATGACTAATATCATGAAGAGCAGAGAAATATTTTGCCTCTTTTACTTTGTTGATAATTTCAGATTCGACTCTCTTAGCAAGCAAAGTATTAACTCATTTTGAATTTTATTACCAAGGTAATGTTTATGTATATCATCAATTGTAATACATTGAACATGATCCTGAACAATTGGATCAAATTCAGCCAACATTTCAATCAAACCAAAAATATTCTATTGTTGTTTTCATACAATCATCCATTACTACCACAAAATGCAAGATTATATTTTGCAAGAAATTTCACAATAGAAAAAATTCTTACCAACACTTTTTTCCATTGACTTTTTTCTTTTACTATTTCTTTGAGCAACTTTGTCAATGGTTTGATTCTTTTGAAGTCTTAAACGCAAATGAAACCAAGTTTTCATATTCATAACATGCTCCGCACTTGTTTCATGCTCCTTAAGTCTAGTGCTAAGATGTGACCAGTCCTTAAATCCATCATTTGTTAACTAACCACTCACATGAATTTTTTTTAATTTTACAACAAAATACTTTGTCGAGCTCTAATGAATATACAAGCCAATCTCTATCACATCTTTCTCCATTTGATAGAACTCTAGTATAATATGTGGCAGAAAATCGTTTAAATTTTTTATCTTTTGGACCTTTTTTAAAAGACAAATCTCTTTTAGGACCCTCTGCGACTAGTACGTCAATCATTTTAGAATCCAAAGCATCCCAATGTCTTGGATCAAATATATCGAAACTGCTAAAAGTACTATCACCATTATTAACATCATTCGTAGCATTAACATCAATATCGTTAGCATCATCTGTAGCATTGACATCGTTACCATCATTAGCATTAACATCAATATCATTACCATCATCAGCATTATCAGTAGCATTAACATGAGTAGCATTATCGTTAATATTAACATCGATGGCATTATCATCCAAAGTAACATTAACATCAACATTGGTGGCATCATCAAAGGAAGACTGTGATTCTTTTACGACAAACTTATCAATTGCTTCTTTTTGGAACTGGATTATTTCTTCAATTCTTTTTCTCTTTTTATGTTTTTGACCCTAGAATCATGTTTTCTAACTCTAGAAGACATGATGACTATTAAAAAACTATTAAACCAAGAATGCAATATTAAATTTCAACCAAGAATATAATAGAATACACCTGGTTTAACTTCTGTTTCAACACTCAACAAGCTCAGAATTCCAGAAAATTTAACTCCAACTTAATCTTTCCATCCTGCAAAAAACAAGCACAATGTATATATATGTTAAATGTTAATCAGCTAATGCTTTTTCCACTAAGCCAGATAAATAAAAGAAAGCTAACTGTCATTGCAAGTTCATTGGAAACTAGATGCACATTTTGATAAAATTGGGTTTTTTTACAAGATGAAAATGGCAAGCACCCTTCCAGTCTCCAACAAATGGGTTTTTCGCAAGTTGAAAATAGCAAAAAAAAAAAAAAAAAACCTAAAAGTCCATTCATCGAATACATTGTTTGCTTTTCTTTTCCTTAATTCCTTTAATATGATGTCTAGCTAAATCGCTAGATGAAAGCAAAAGTACTTACAACCAAATATACAAACAAGATGACAAAACGTTATAACTACTTTCCACTTTCCATTTGGGTTCAAAATTGGGTTTTTTACTTTTTAACTTTTTTGCAACTTCAAAATTGGCAAACATGAAACAATTAAATATGAAATTTCTAAAAGCATTTTCATTTTAAAAATCAAAATAAGCAAATTACATAATCAAAATTCAATTGCTTCAGAAACTTACATAAGAAAATTTGAAGTCGGGTCTTGGGTGCCTTCATAAATATGAACACAGTATTGATGTTACACAATAACACAAACTTGAGCCTTGAATTGATAATGAAGATTGAAAGGAGAAGAACTGAAGATTAGATGTCAAACATGGATGGATAGATTGCAGATTTGCAAGATTTAAATAGGATGTTGTATAGTTGGTGATTGATGATGTTGAGTGTTGCCATCAAGAAAAAAAAACGCTGATATTATGAGGAAGGATTTGAAGAGTCGGTGCCTTTGAAAAAGAAGTGCAGGAATCGAGGATGTATTCTAAGTTCGATTAATGTTTGATGATGATGATGATCGATGAATTGAATAGACCTATGATTCTTAACTGGATGAGTTTGATATGGATTAGGCTAGGCTAGTGGGCCTCTAAGAAAATAGAAACACATACTATTGCACAGCATGAATAACGGGTGTGATAACTGGGTTCTGGTTATCACCTGAGGTAATTATTATGTGAATATCTGATATGTGATTACGTGAATATATGATTAATTATTATAATTAATTATCTGGATACATGCTTACATGAAATTAGTATGTGAATATGGGTATATTTTCATGCATGTAATTATGGTAAAAATATGCATAAAATATTTGTTGATCCCAGATCTCTCAATAACACTAATAATCTAGTTATGAATAACCAAATTATAGTGATTTAATGAAGAAAGTTATGAAGTCTCAAGTTTAAGAACAACTTTGAGCTTCAAAGGTTTTACTTTATAAATTCAGAAACGTAAAACAACAAGTAAAAGCCTTATTTTTACAATAGGTCTGAGTACCTATTTATACTAATAAGCTAACAATAAGATAACTATCTAATGCTACTTTCTAGCAAATCGTCTATCTAACATATAGGGTTTATCTTTC
>NC_037528.1:38094550-38099710 GCF_001531365.2 Cynara cardunculus var. scolymus | reverse complement strand
ACACTAATCTAGTAGAAAAACATCAAACTCCAAATTTTCATTGGATGATGAAATTTCTTTACAATACTAGAAACAAAATACATCAAGGCAAGATAAGCAAAAGTTTTGACTCATCACTAGCTACCTGAGTATATCTCTTTGAAGCGCAAGAGTAGTCTTCGATAAGCAATGATCGTTGATATCTCGTGWATGAGAKGACTCCCCTCTTCCCTTGGCACATGGTTTCTGCCCAGTCTTTCTCTAATGTTTTTTTGAAACCATTCAAGTGTATATGTTGAATACTTAAAGGCTTCAGTCAATCTGAAGAACTTTTTAACCCCGAACTCATTCTTGTAAACAAGTCCAAGTTCAGGTTGAGTAAGAACTGAAGCAGAACGTATCTCCTGCAGGCCCTGGAAGTCTTCGATTGGAGGAGTGCAGGATAATCTCTTAATGTCTATCCTAAAAGCAATTTCACAATCTATTTTGGCTCTGAGCTTTACCAGGGACTCCATTGTTTTTACAATAGCTCGGTTTGTCATTCCAAATCGTATCCCATGATCTTGCCTTTGAGCTGTGCAGGCATATAACTCAATCAAGTCATATGGATTGAGGTTGATGAGGTCGTTTTCGTTGAACACGCTAACTACCTCATGGGCTCTCTCCACGCTGAACTCGATGTATCGAATAGGTCTGTTGGCAAAAGACTTTATTTTCAAGTCTATGACTCTTCTTATTCCATCATTCGAAAAGACAGCTTGAGGTGCTTGAGTAGTCTATCTTATGAAACGATGATGTAGAAGGTTCATAGACTCAGGCGATAGGAATGGAAGATTGGTTGACAAGTTTTCTTCACGATCTTGATACATGTATTGATGGATATTGTCCATCATTACTGGTTCCCTGGGCGGCAATTGAGGTCGTCTCCTTATCGACTCCATGCTCTGTATTATTTCATCCACCAGGCCTTGTGGAGGATGCCTTGAGGAAGAGGGAATGTCCGCATGCACCACTGGTTCATGGGTTAAGGGTTGTGTTTCGGTTTGGGGTTGTGTATGGGTATAGGGTGAGTTTTCTTTGGTTGGTTGGGTAGTTTCTGGTGCATGGGTTTCTGTAGAATGGTTGGGTTGTTGTAGGTTCTGGTTGTGTGGAAAGGGTGAAGGGTTGTGTTGTGTGAGGTGTTGGAGAAGGGGTTAAGGGTAAGTTTATTGTCGGTGAGGGAGTTAAGGTTTGGTTTGTTTCTGTTGGAGGTGTGGTTGGTTCTTCATCGGTTGATGAACTCAACACGATGGGGTCTGGTGTTGTGGCTAAGGGAACTTGAATATTCGGTTCATCATCAGAGGGCAAGGCCTCTGGTTCCCTTGCTTGGGTTTGTTGGGTTGATGGTGGTTGTTGTGGTGGTGATGGATGTTGTGGTGCAGCGGACTCTGTATTTTGTGTAGCCGCCACCTCTTTCTCCCCCTCATGAGGTCCAAGACCTTGATCATCGGGGTCTGGATCTTCATGTCGTATGCGTTTTAAGGGGCAGCTTGAGGAGCAGGAGCCTCTCGATCTGTTTTTCTTCCACAGGCGAATGTGGTCGGTGAAGGCTCCTTCTTAGTGCTCTGGTGGGTTCAACAGATCGGGCAGAAAACTTTGCACTTATCTCATTAAAAGATGAGATGAGTGTCTTGGACAGAGCCCGAAGATCAGCTCTGGTGGCAAAATCTGTGCTTGGTGGTGGTGGTGGTGGTGGCACAGAGGTTGTAGCAGATGGTGGAGGATGGGGAAGGTTGGCAAGAAGATCCCTCACCTCTGCAGTGAAGTATGAGAAGGCTGCTTCATAGGAAGGGCCTGTAGAGGGAGGTGGGGATTGAGTCTGTTGTGGGATTTGGGCAAGTATGGTTGCGGGTAGTTGAGTGAGGGTGGTTTGTATGGTGGCCATTTGGGTGGTGAGGGTGGCAAGAGTTTCATCGACAGATGAAGTGGATGGAGGTTGAGGTTGAGGAATTTGGGAGATGATGGAGGCAGGTAATTGATGGAGATTGTGAAGGATGGTTTGTAGTTGGGTGATGGTGTAGGTAAGGTTTTCATCAGCTTCAGTAGCCTGAGCTGTGAGGGTTGCGAGGGATTGGATAAGGATTTGGTTTCTTTGAGTGGCTAGAGAGGATGAGGTTTTGTGGTGTTGGGTAATTGTCTGTTGAAGCATCTGTAGGCGGGTAGTGTTGGCTTGGGTTTGGGTTTCAAGTTGGGTGAGATGATGTTAGAGGATGGTAAGGGATTGGTGGAGGTCTGGGGTATCGGGTGAGGGTTGGTTTTCCACAATCCCTTGTATGAGGAGTTTAAGGTCATCCAAGGACYGCGTCACTGTATCAACATAGGCTTGGAACTCAGCCTTTTTGACCAGATCTGCTAATGGGGTAACCCCTGTAACAACAGATGTTGTAGGTTGGGCCTCTGTTCCTAAGGCGCCTTCGAGAGAAGAACTATCTTGTGATGTTTGAACATCCTATTCCTCTTCCTCAGCTTCAGAGGCTGAGTAAGTGAAGCGGATGTGTGTCCCCTTCGGTAGATCAAATACCGAGGGGAGTGGTGCACGAATTAAAGATCGCTCTGAACAATCTATGAGTTCAAGATCAGAAGCGACAAATGCTTCTGTGTGTGTGATGGGTTGAGGCGAGCCCTGAGGCGAAGGGGCTCTTGTCTCTTCATCACCTCTCTGTTGAGAGAGAGGTGATGGTGAATGTGGTTCCTCAGTTTGTTCATCTCCAGAGGCCCGAAGAATGGCCTCTAAATGGCTAGCTGGGGTTGGGGTGGGACTGGGTCATCCTGTTTCAATACCCCTTTGGCTTTGATCACCAGGGGTAGTAGATGTGGGTGCCCTTTGGATAGTAGGTTGAGGAATATTTTGAGTAGGGCCGGGGGAAGCACGAGCATCATCATCATCATCATCATCTTCATCATCCGATAAAGAAGATGTTTGTACTCCCTTGCTTGGAGGGGGGGACGGCTCTAAGTGCTCCGGGGTAGCTGCCCTCGGTTCTTGGGACAGCATGGAGCATTCATAGGTCTGGCGTATCTCACTTGTCGATGGTATGACAGTGAGCATAGCCCAGGACAGCGATCGGTTGATGATGTATCCTTCCTTTGAAAGTGTTGGGCGATGTCCTTGCATCTTGTAGATTGGGGTGAAAGGCTCCACAACAGGTAGTCCGTGTTGCACCATCGCGTCCCCAATTAAGAGAGCAAGGAAGCGGGGAAAGAGGACTGCAGATAGTGGTTTTCCTGCAGCTTGAATTTTGCACTTTTTGATCACGGCCGCATGAATATCGTTGTAGATGTGGAAGGCATAGTCGAGATTGACGTTGAAGAAAAGCCCATACATAATTGTCATTATGTTGAGATTTCCTTGGTCGAGGTAACCTAGCTTGCAAGTGAGGGATCGGTTGAGGATGGAGAAGAACAAATTCCACATTGGCGGGAGGAATTGTCTTTTGAAGTCTGATACATTTCGCAGTTCACAATTGTACCCTAGCATCTTTACAAACCTCAGGATGTCGTCGGAGGAAGGTGGTTCGTCATATTGCTCGATTCCTAGTTCCTGTCCTGAGGGAATGCACAGAACCCTAGAAACTTTTGCTCGCGATATTTTTAGCGAGCAAATCATGTCGTTTGGGGCGTCTATGTCCCCCATTATTCCGTGACTGGGTGGATCAAACTTGCAGTTCTGCCAGTATTGTTGAACGTACTTTAAAGGTACGTTTGGGTTCACTAGAGTTAAGGCAGGGAGAAGGATACAGTTCTTAAAGAACTCAATCATTATYRCAAACCTGTCATCAAAGAGGGTGTTRYGCAGTTCAATCATGTGGTTGTTGGGTTTCATGGGTAGGAAGACGATTGCGCGGCTGTCGGCGCCTGTGGATTGGATTCGGCTGTCATTGTTGTTGGATTCGTCAGAAGCGGAGGAGGCCATTTTTGTGGAAGTTGTAGGTTTTGAGTTCGTCGTAGTCTTGTTGTAGGTTTTGAAAGTGTAAAGAAGGGAAGAATGGGGAAGAAGGGTATTTATGGGGAAGACGGGTGGGGTGGGGGGGTGGAGGGTTGGAGGTGAAACGTTTTCTTGATTATTAAAATGTAATAATCATGAAAAAATTGGCGGTATAAGTTTTGGGTGATAGGATTTGAAGAACGTGAGCCGTCGTGATAGTACGTGCYATTAATGAATTGGACACGTGTCAAGCTGGGGTTAGGGAGGGAAAAGATTGAAACGGCTCATGGGGGACAGCCTGTATGGTGTCAGGCGCGTGGTAGGATGACGTCGTGCCTTATTTGAAATAAAGATTATTTGGAAAGAATCTCTTTGTCTAGAATCATTGCTTAGGTCTTAACACCCTGCCCCATAAATGGACTGGTTATATGCGGTATCAAGAAGGCTTAACCATTGTGATGCAATCTTTTTCACTTTTATTCAACTAATCTTAACTCACCTTAATCTTCAACTCAGAATGGCCAGGTTTAATAAATCCTCCAGAAAGAAGTCTTTAGTTTCAGGTTTGCAATATGAACACCCATAACCCATTAGGAAAAAGAGAAAAAAAGTAATCCACCAGGAGGAAAGAAAGTGTCTTGGCGCCTTTGAGCTTGCTAACTGATCAAACTATCAAAGAGCTGGCAACTTCTGTCTTGATGAAATTAGTTAATTGCTTAAAGCTTGACGTTCTTATATTGCAATAGTTGATACATATGTACAAGGACTTCTTTTGCAAATGCAAAAAGACATCATGTGCTCAATGAATAAAAAATGTTAGAGAGATTCAGATAAGGATGATAAAAGATATTACATGAAACAATCTTCTCTGATATCATATTGATACAAAATTAACATAAGGACAAAAAGAGTATCTTTATTAGAGAATTCAGCTGTTGTCGAAGCTAGAAGATCAGCCTCAAGTCCCTGATCAAGCAAAACCCAAAAATCTCGACCTTATAAAAAAAGATGAAGACCTGCCACCACAACAGTTTTAAGATGCTAAACAATAACCCACACGGTACACCTACTTTCTTTCAATTTCAATTTTTTTTTAATTTTGCTCGTTCAAAACAAGATCAATACAAAGAATTCATACCTCAAAATCAGCTACCAATAGTAGCAAAGCAGCAAATTCTTGAACTGAAACAAAGTCAACAAAATCTCATATAATATCA
>NC_037528.1:38092755-38093951 GCF_001531365.2 Cynara cardunculus var. scolymus | reverse complement strand
GAAAATGCAAGTTTACAAAAGTAAACTTTTGCTCCCCCTCAAATGATGCATATGGATTAAAATCAAAGACTGCCCTTCACTTAGATAAAATTTGAGAAGTTTAGGAGACAGAGGCTCTGGTCTATACAACCAGACGCTCTGGTTGAGAGAAGCATATGCCAAGTTAGGATTGAAAAGTCATTGAGATTAAAGCTGCGATGGATGCAAAGAGAACAAAGCCAGAGGCTCTGGTCTTTAGAACCAAAGGCTCTGGTTGAGAGGCATGGCTTGTGAGTTTTTGAAAAGCTCAAGGACATTGAATCCAGAGGCTCTGGTCTATAGATCCAGAGGCTCTGGTTGAGAAGGCAATGAGTGTCATGAACAAGGAAAAGAATCGTCTTTGAGACCAGAGGGGCTCTGGTGACAAAGACTTTGAATCCAGAGGCTCTAGTCTTTAGAACCAGAGGCTCTGGTTGGAAAAACTATGAAAAGGAGTATGAAAGGAAATGGTTAAGACTATGTGGAGTGGGATAAGGGTACTCTTTGAGACCAATGGGACGTTGATTACAAAGAGTTTGAAGCCGGAGGCTCTGGTCTTTAGAACCAGAGGCTTTGGTTTAAAGAAAATAAGATATTGCAAGTAGTGGGGGAAAACCAGAGGCTCTGGTCTTTGGAACCAGAGGCTCTGGGAGGTGAAGGTGAAAGAAATAATGAGTAGAGGATGCAAGAATCCAAGGATTGATACTTTGACATCTCAAAGTGTTGGAGTCCAGAGGCGTTGGTCTATAGAACCAGAGGCGCTGTTTTTTTAAGAAAAAGGACATGGTTAAAAAAAATACCAAGTATTTGCTTTGAACCAGAGGGGCTCTGGTTACAAAGACGAAATTTTGCCAATTAATCGAAGTCATTCTAAATTGCCAGAGGCTCTGGTCTTTATGACCAAAAGCTCTGGTTTAGGATACTTAGAAAATTTATGGCTAAGTTATTGTATCACTTATGGGCATAACCATGAGATATAGAGGATCGCTGGTTTAAAGATAATTATTGCCTCTAAGTGGTGAGATTCAGCATACCCATCTTGCTGACTACGAATAAAATCATTTCTCATCAAGTGCTTTTGTAAAAATGTCAGCAAGTTGAATCTCAGTTGGAACAAAATACATTTCTATGTTACCTTTTTCTACATTATCTTTCAGAAAATGGTACCTTACATCGAT
>NC_037528.1:38083275-38092655 GCF_001531365.2 Cynara cardunculus var. scolymus | reverse complement strand
TAGCAAAGTGGCCTAGCTTACCACAGTTATAGCATTTGGTATTCTCATCAGCTACACCTTTGCTAAATTTCTTCATTTCTTTCGGCTTTTTCTCATATTTCTTCTCGAATCGTTTTTCTTCATATTTCTTCTTCTCRCCAAATTTGTCTTTGTATTCATACTTTGAGCCTGACGAGAATCTCTGATTGTTCGAGTGTGGCCTTTTTGAGAACTTCTTCTGGAATGCTTTGGTCAGCATTGCCATTGCTTGCTTGATCTCTGACATTTCAGAATCTGATTCTGAGCTGTTACTGTCTTCTGATTCAGACTCACTTGATTGACTAACCTCTTTGACTTTCTTTCCAGATCTGCTTTTGAATCKCTTCTCCTTTCTCTCAGATACAAGAGCCAAAGGATCAGTAACTTCTTTCTCTTTCTTCTTTGCATTTCGGATCTCCAAAACATCTTGCTCATTCTGTTTYRGAGTTYCATATATCTCATGAATATCAATATCAGATAACTGCTTGTTAAATCTGATATGATTAGCAAATGGTTTCCACTCTGATTGGAGATTGTTAAGAAACTTAACATTATCTCTATAGTAGTTTTGGAAATTCCTTTCTTTGTCAGCTCGTTTAGCAGTCTGGCAAGTCTATTATATACATCATCAAGACTTTCTCCTTCTTTAGCCTTGAACTCTTCATATGCTAAAATACAATTAGTAATCTTCAGTTGAGTTCCCACTTTCGAACCCATCATCATCTTCTCAATTTGAACCCACATGTTGTGACCTAATGATTTATAACTGTCAATGCTAGTGTAGATATCATTAGTCAATGCTTGCATCATATAAGACTTGCAAAGCACATCAGCATGGGCTTTTTCCTTTTCTTCAGGTGAATATTGATGTTTCAGTTTAGGTACTTTCTGTTCAGGTATGCCTGCTACTAAATCAGCTTCTACCACTAGAAAGAATTCAGCAGGACCTTCCATTAGAGATTTCATAATCAGATCTCCTTCTTTCATCCTCTCAATGAAGTTCAGAAATCTATCTCTCCAATGATTATAGTCACCACGAAAAAGAACAGGTGGCTTGGTATCAGTACCAATAGCCATTGCTTCTCTTGAGCTCATTGTATCAGTTTGTATGAAAATAGGATCAACTGCAGTTCAAAGTTTGAATTAAAAGATCAGTTTACAAAAATATATCTGATAATATGTAAACCACAATTAGTACACATTCAACACTTAGAAAAGTTAAGCACAAACACTTATCCAGATTAGTAATCCGGTCAAGTTTATCCGGTATAAGAGTCCGGTCAAAAAGATAGACTATTCAACAGGTTATCCAGATTAGAAGTCCGGGCAACAAGTAAACATAAATCGCTCAAATATTAAACCGGAAATTCAAAAAGTCAAAATATTAAACCGATCAAAAGTCAAACACCTTTCAATTAAATACCGTCCAAAAGATGTACGATTACAGAAATAAACCGCTCAAATAGTCAAAGACTTACCAAGCGGATTCTAAACCGCACAAACAATCAAACTTACCATCCGGATTGTTTAAACCGTTCAAATATCCGTTCAAGTTACAAACCTCTTACCAGCTGGATTCTTTAAACCGCACAATAAACCTTTCAAGTGTTCAACGGTTTACCAACCGAAATCTTTAAACCGCACACTAATCCGCACAAGGTATCAACGGTTTACCAGCCGGATTAGTTAAACCGGTCACTTATCCGTTCAAGCGTTGTCCGGTATAACCTATATCAAAACAACTCGAAAACACACGGATGTTAAATCGCACTAAAGTTAAGCGGATAACATCTTAAACCGTACAAGCTTTAAGCGGGCAAAAATTCAAGCAAAAACACAAAATTTCACACTTTTTACCAAAATTTTGGATCAAAACATGAAAAAATATGAATTTTGAAGAACTTTTTCCAGAATACGAAAAATCAAATTTCGACTAATTCAGCCTTAAAACTTGTTTAAAATCAACAATGGTGTGAATCAAGATTGTTCGATATGAAAAACCGAATCTAACGATGTAAATCTTTACAATTAACACACAAAATATGAACGATTTAGGCCAAAAAACTCAATCCGGACGAAAAAAAATCAAGAACAGTGATGAACAGATCGATGAATCTTTAAGAAATCGTGCAAAAAATGTGCAAATCTGATGAATCTTCATACCCAAACTGCTGCAGTCTGCTTTGATACCAATTGATAAGTCCAGAAATCATACAAACATGATGTAATCTTCAAGAATCATGATGAACATAAAAGGTAGAAAGAATATTATCAAAGGATGATTTGATTGAGAGAGAGAGAGAGAGAATTACATCACTAATCTTGATAATTCTGCTAATGACGATTGTTAATGACAATTACAAAGAAATTACTATTTATACTAGGAAATAGTAAAGGCTACACTATTACAAAACAGGTACACTAAGGAGAAACTTGAATAGAACTTTAAAGCTCTAACTTGAACCCAACAGTTTTCTTCACCTTGGTTGCTTTAACAGCCTTAGTGGTTGATTTCGCTTTGGTTGATTTCTCAGCCTTAGCTACTTTCTTGCCCTTGGTTGGTGTACCAGCCTTGGCGGCAGAAGGACATTTACTGGCAATGTCTGTAGTTTCACCATAGTGCTTACACTTCCTATAGTTGAAGGTAGGTTGAGGGCCAGGAAGTACTAGCTTTGAAGAGGGACCAGCTCCAAGGATTTCCTTTTCGTTAGTTCTAGGAGGAACTTTTGAGGATTTGGAGTCCTTAGGTGAAGCATTCACCTTGAGCTGAGACTTAGATTTCTGAGAAGGTTTAGATTTCTTAGTCCTTGAAGAAGAAGAAGGTTTACAAGCTGAAGGAATAGATTTAGATCTATTTGACTTGTTAGTCTTTTTGGGAAGAGTGCTATGACAATGGATTTACCCTTGTCTTTGCAACCTGAACTCAAAGGAGTTCCATCAAGATGACTCTCAGCGAAACAAGACTGAGAAGAAGAAATGTCAGGAATAGAAGAGACAAAGGTACCAAACTTGAGCGTGGACCTGTCAGTGACACTGTCTTCCTGATCATAGGAGAATCCTAGACCAGTCTTTATCTTGGTAAGGATCTGAGCGTTAATGATCTCTGAGGCCTTGATAGAGGCTTTGCACCATCCTTCTATGGTAGCCTTCTCAGCCTTGAGTTCAGCAATTGCTTGCTCACGCTCAGCTATAGCCTGTTCGCGTTAGACAGTGATGGTTTGGTTCACAATGACCTGATCCTTAAAATTTTCTTCAACCTTAGTCGGCTCTTTGATCTTTGAATAACAAATCTTCAACTGGTCTTGAAGAATATAGATTAAGCATTTCTGCTTTAGACTTACCATTCAGGGAATTGTAAAGGTCCACCGTCAGTATCTCCAACACCGATAGGCTAGAAGAAGAAGAAGAGAAAGAAGAAAAGGGTTCATTCAGTAGACATACCTGAGCAGGTGAGGATGATGAAGGATCATTAGAAGTTGGTGTCTCTGAATCTTCTTCTTTGACATATTTGGCCATCAAGCAGAGATAGGCTGTATCTTCCTCATCAGATGAATCTGCCCAGTCGTGCTCTTCCGTGACAAGACCTTTGGCCTTTCGCTAGAAGTTCTTCATCTTCTTGTACATCTCCTTTAGCTTCAAGTATTTATCATCCTTAGATCTGAAGGAGGATGGGGTTTTAGAAGATGGCGTCACAGCCTTCTTAGACCTGCATTCACAAGCAAAGTGACCCTTGCGGTGACAGTTGTAACAGATCGCTGAAGCCTTGTCTATGTTATCAGACTTTGGCTTTTTCTTGATGGTCAGTGAAGGAGATATGCGAAAGTTACTTTTCTTGGAAAATCTTCTAAAAAATTTAGTTAGTGCCAGTGATTACTCAAAATCTGCAAGATCAGATTCTGATAAATCCTCAGAGTTAGTAGAATCTAACTTAGTAATAACAACAGAAGGAAGAGAAGAAGAAGAAGATGGGATTTCAGCTGAAGCATCTTCAGAGATTAGAGCTAATGGGGAGCTCTTCATTTCTCTGGAATCCTTGATTATATTCCTTTTCAGTTGTCGAGACTGCTCATGATTAAGCAGTATCCCATAGAGAGTGCTAAGAGAGAGAGAGAGAGAGGACATGTCATTGGACATCTTGAGACACATGGCATAAGTATCCCAAGACTCAGACAAACATTCAAGAAACTTAGTTAGAGTTTCAGAATTAGAATATTCTCTGCCTATAGTCCTTAAATCTATAAGAAGACAATTAAAACGTTGATGTACTTCAGACAATGTTTCAGTCTTTCCACAGAGAAAGCTTTCATATTCTCTTACTATATTAATTTTCCTCGATTCTTGAACCTGAGAGGTTCCTTTATATTGAACACATAAAGTGTCCCACATGGCTTTCAAGGTTCTGAGTTTCATAACAGAATGATAAACCTCATCAGAAAGAGACATAACTATTATAGACCTAGCATGAGTGTCTATAGTTATCTTCTTCTTGTCTTCATCGCTCCATTGATGAAGGAGCTTTGGAATATGCCATTCAGGAATCACGACAATTGTAGCTGTTTCAGGAACAACCGGAGAAATAGCATGTGAAACATATGATCCATTTTCTATGTAGTGTGGAATTTTAAGATCCATACCTTCCAGAAAGAGGGACATCCGATTTTTCTAAAGACTAAAGTTGTCTCGGATAAAAGGGGTTGGTTTGGCAAGAGAGCCATTATCATGAAAGTGTGTTTGTGTTTTGTAAAGCCATTAGAAAGCAGTAAGATTATATAGAGAAAAAGATAATATAATGCAGAAAAATAACTAAACAACCAGAATAGAAAATATACTGCTCTGATACCACTTGTTGGTCCCGTTAGGGTCTACAAGATGTGTATAACAGTTTGTAAAGGGCGGGGGGGATGAACACAAACACAATAAACTTTTCAAATTTAAAGTATATATTCATAAAGAATGATCAATACAGATTTTACAAGATTGTTTGCGGAAAGATAAGGTAAATATAACCTATCTAAACAATCTAAGTTACACACTAATTCTTAGCAAAGAAAAATGATTTGTTGTATAAGACTTAGAAGAAAGTAAGTTCTTTATGGGTAGGAACTATTTAGATTACTAAAAAGGAATTCTAACTTGCTTTTGAAGATAAGTGTATTGTGTTCTTAGATTTGTGTTCTTTTACTTATGAACATAAGTTAGGTTCAAAATTAAGTTTCAGTATCTCTGCATGAAGATAGAACACATCTATTTATGCCCATTGCATTAAATGCACATTTAATGCAATGCATTAGGGTTTGAACACGTGTCAAGCCTTTAGAGAAAGACTTTTCCTTTGCTACAGCGAATAGTACAAAAGTCTATTCATGAGCAGACATCATTTCATGGATTTGGTGGGTAGTAAAGTCATATAATCGGCTCCGTACCGTACTATGCTCTAGAAAGGATATGAGTTTGTCCTTTGTGTGTATAAGGACAAAACAAAAACAATCGTGCTTAACAAGCTTCTTTTGTTTGCTGAATGCTGGAATAACCTGAAGGGGTCTCTTCAGCATTCGCTGAGGCTTGGGCAGTCTTCACACGTGTGTAGACCAGGTTGTAATCACGGAATACCACTTTAGATCACGAACTCGCCATTCTCTAATCTTCAGTTTCAGTCTTCGACTTTCGCTGAAGGTTCTTTGGTGTGAGTTTTGTCTTCTTGAAGTATTGCTATCGCTGATGGATTTACATTACATGTTCTCAGCGATCACTAAAGAGACTCAGTGATGATCGTTGGAACTGAAGGACAGAAACATAAATACTTCATATAAGGTAAAATGAATTATCATCAAATCACTTGAGAGAGAGGATCAACACCATATATGCAAAAATATTCATATACATACATAAATCATCTCATGCATATAATCACATCATATGCATATGCACCCATTAAAATTATGCATATATTCCCATGCATGAAAATACACATACTCACATATTAACTCATGTAAGCATGTATCCACATAAACAATTAATCACATAATAAATACCTTGGGTGATAACTAAACCCGGTTATCATATTTTGTGCTAGATTCCAAGCTAAACCTAAGGAATCCCATTTACTTGTTGTTAAACACATCTTGCGATATCTGAAAGGTACTATTGATCTTGGTTTGTGGTATCATAAGGAAACAGATTATGAGTTGACTGCCTATTTTGACGCTGATCATGTTGGATGCAAGCTAGATCGTAAGAGCACTTTAGGACACATACAATTCTTGGGAGATAAATTGGTGAGTTGGGCATCTAAGAAGAAAAGCTGTGTATCTACCTCGACGGTTGAAGTTGAGTACGTTGCTGCTGCTCACAAGTCATCTGGATGCGCACACAGTTAAAGGAACACGACTTCGGCTTCACTAAGATCCCCATCTACTGTGAATCCAAGAGTGCAATTGCCATATCCTGCAACCCGGTCCAAGATAGGAAAACAAAGCACATAGATATCAGGTATCATTTCATAAAGGACCATGTAGAACGAGGTACAATATAATTGTACTTTGTAAATAATGAGTTTCAGCTTGCTTATTTATTTACCAAAGCATTGGATGAAAAGAGATTTAATTTTCTTTTCTCCAAGCTTGATATGTTAAATCTATAAGTTTGATGTTTTTTAAGAAAAACTAGTATTTTCAAAGTCTATTTTTATACATTTTGTCTACATAGTCTCGGTTTTTTTAGTTACTGATATGTGTTGATGTTTTCGGACGTATGGAACTCAATAAGGTAAGTACTATTTGAGGGGGAGTAAGTCTTAAAATATTTTTAATCTGGTATATATATTTGAGGGGGAGCATTTCTTTTAAATCTTTATCTATTATTTTGAGGGGGAGGGTTCATTTCTTTGAAAATTACTTTGTGTAATTTTTGAGTGGGAGCACACCTAGTTTTTTTTTTTTTTTTAAAACCTTGTGCTTAAACCAGTTAATAGTTGGAGATGTTTTAAGATGGAAAATCTTTATTTTCTTTGAATTATTTTAAAAAAATGTCTAAGTGTGAAGTTTATCGCATAAGCTTGGTGCGATAATTTAGTGTTATCGCCTTAGCTTGATGAGACAAAGTTGACTTATCGCATCAACTTGATGCAACAAACCAAGGTTATCGCAACAATAGGATGTGACAATTCAACTTATTGCATCAATGTCATGCGATAACCCAACCTTATCATGTATTTGTGATGCGATAATTTTACCCTTAGAGCTTATCGTGTCTTTTTGATGCCATAAACTCCAATCTAGACTTGTCATGTGTCTTTTATGTGAGAAGTTGACTTTTCTTGGTCAGCCTTATTGTGACCAATCTGGGTAAGCAACATGTAAAATTTTCAAATCTTAGTATATAAGTGTTGGCTCAAGCAGTTCATTGTTACTTCTTTCTATCTATTGTGTGCGACAAAAACCCTAGGTGCGACTAAATCATTTGGACTTCATTCCTTCGATTTTAGAATTACATTCCACAAATCCAGGTTCGATTGTATTACATTTTACTCTTATAATGTTTTTCCGTATCTATTGTAACCTGTGATTAGGTTTATTTGTTCGTCTATCGATGACTAACTCTTAGGCTATGTTTGGTACATGGGACAAGACAGGACAGGACGAGACAAAACTCACTGTCCCACGTTTGGCGTAGTATGGGACATAATAAGAACTCACTGTCCCACATTTGGCACGACATGGGACAGGGACAAGGTGAGACAACATGGGACAAAATAGACTTTTTTTTTGTTTCACCAAAATAGGTGGAACAAGATGGGACAAGAATGAGACAAAAACTAAAATATTACTAATCTACCCTAGTTCAATATATAACCTTAATATGGTATTTGTTTTAATGGTTATCACAGCTAATTTCGGCCGCATAGGGCGAAAAAAGGAAAGAGAGGGATGGGGTTCAAGAGACTTGCCAAAACAGACAAATGGACATATTCATAAAAACCGCTACCACCGGTGGTCACTGGCGGCCACCTCCACCTCCTCTTCCACTACAACAACATTCTCCACCGCTTCCACAACCACCGTTCACCAAGTCTATCACCACATCTACCATAGTCGACCACCACCACCGTTTAGTGCTACCACCATTACCATCGTTCGCCACCTCCAACTCCTCCTCACCACCTCCTTCACCACCATCCATTGTCAATTTACAATTATCTTGGCCACCGACCACCACCACCCATTACCACCAACACTACCACTATTGGCCACCTCCAAATCTTCCTATACCGCAACAACCTCCTCCATGACCTCCACAACCACCGTCAAAAATCGACCACCACTATCCATTTCCACCTCTACAACCACCATTGACCACCGACCACCATCGTCCATTGCCACCACCACTACCACTGTTGCCCACCTCCAACTCCTCCTCTACTGCAACAACCTCTTCCACAACCTCCACAACCACCATCAGCCACCACTATTCATTGCCACCTCACCTCCACCATAACCAACATCGCCACTATCTTCACTACATCAGCCATAACTACCTCCACCGTTGTCAACCACCACCACCACAATCTACCATCTTCATGTCCTCTATAACCATCGTCGTTCATCAACCACCACTATCTCTACCTCCATAACCACCATTGGCCATCGACCACCATCGCTCATTGCCACTACTACCGTCGGCCATCACCACATCCACCATAACCAAAACCCCTCCACCACCACCACTACTACCATCAACTATATCAAAAAAATTATTCAAATTTGGTACCATTATATATGTGTGTATTCATTTATATGATTATTGTGTACGAATATTTATAAATTAAATTCTTTAATTATTTGCTTTATTTGTGATAATTATAACTACTATATAATATTTAAAATCATCAAATAACTTTTGTGTGTAGCTTGTCTAGTTCGGTCACGTCCAGTCCTAGTCATACCAAACACCAGACATACTCTTGTTTTATCCAGTCTCGTCCCGTCCTGTCCCGTCCAGTCCTGTCCAGTCCAGTTCAGTCCAATCATTCCAGTCCTGTCCAATCATGTCTGCGTACCAAACACTGCCTTAGTGTTCTAGGATTGTTCATTTGCCGCTTAGGGTTATAGGGTTTTTGAGGATTAGGGTTTTTTCTTAGGGCGTGTTTTGGCTATTAAACCTGTTTTCGATCATATTCAAGGGTTAGGATTTGTCACACCCCACTAAAGCGGAAACGCGAGGTATGGCAGGAAGAGTCTCATAGCAATAGTGTATAAACAACACAACCATACAATTTAAAACATAATTAAATCAAAATTAAAGTTTACAATCCCAAATACAAATTTACAAAATAAACATAAAAGAAGTTTTGGAATTGCTAAATG
>NC_037528.1:38081147-38082580 GCF_001531365.2 Cynara cardunculus var. scolymus | reverse complement strand
ACTCACCTTTCGATATAGAGCTTTGAAGATAAGGCAATGCGATCCGATTATCGGGGTAAAGCAACGGTTCCCTAATAATAGGAATAACCAAAATCGTTACTTATTGATTCATCTCTATCTACGGGTTTACTAAATCTTAAGTCCAAAATGTCCACATTTGTCCAATCATATTGTCCATGGCCCCAATACATAATGTCCATATGCTCATAACAAGATTCATACCGGAAATGTTGCTGTAATCCCATAAAATATCAAGTTTTACAATATTTAACCAAATCCAGAATTTCAGATTCTGGACAGAAACTTTAARTTAAAAAWTATGATCCATTAAAGAGACTTAAAAAATGAAATAAGTTCCCATATTTTTATGTGGATTAGAGTATTGAGTTATAGCCATCGTGACCAAATTTCATAAAGATTGGATAGGAGATGATGCTTCAAATAAATCATGCAATGCAACTTATCACAACTGAAATGGCAGATTGCACCATGATAGTAAAATACTCATAAAAAGAGTTCTAATTGGTGTTATGCAAAGATTCAAGTTGGATTGGAAATGTAACACATATACGAAACTTTTGAACTAAAAATCACTCATTTTGGATGAGTTGAGAGGAAGATATGATACCTTAAAGTCACATGCACACATCTGTCATCACCTGATAGATTGCACACTTAACTTATAAAAATCAGTTCATGTCTCAAAACATCATATTTTTGAGTGAGACTGGATTCAAATGAACCCTAACTCATAAAAGAAAGTTTTAGAAGAAGAATCATACATTAAAGACAAATGAACAGAAAGATATTAACATGCAAAGTAAAGGTTACCTACTGGTGGTTTCACAGTTTGCACACCTATAGAGTTTTAGGTGCTTGGAGATCAAAACTCCATAATTTTATGTGATTCCACTTGAATGTAGGAGACAACCCATAAAATTAACTCTCAAAAGAAGAATCATTCTTTTTCATTGAGTTATGAGAGAGATATGATCGATGGAACGCACATATACAAATCTGTCAGAATCGGACAGATTGCATGTTCATCTTATTTTGAGTAATTAAAACCTCAAATCACCACAATATTGAATGAAATCGGTGGCATTTGAAAGGTAACTCATTAAAATAACATCCAGAAGAAAAATAAACAATTTTGGATGATTATCTAGAGAGTTATGGCTGTTCAAAGTAGGGTTTACCTACTGAAAAACTCTCAGATACATATATACAATGTTTTGAGCATTTGGGGGGAACAAAACTCAATGTTTTTGAGTGAAACCAAATGCATTGCAACCCCAACTCAATAAATAAACTTTTAAAAGAAACCTAATAATGTTTGAACAAGCCATTTACTAGATATGGACGATTTGTGCACAAGCACATAATCTGTCAGCACCAAAAAATACCATTTTTTAAAAAAACAAACCTACATG
>NC_037528.1:38038034-38081047 GCF_001531365.2 Cynara cardunculus var. scolymus | reverse complement strand
ATTTGTAATCGTCGACATTTTCATTCAATTGAAAATCATTTGAAGCAATTCTCTTTGTGTTCATTATTTGTTCTTCATTGTGTTCTTACTGTTTCTACCTGTTTGATTGATATTGTTTCCGCTGCTCTACTACTATCAAACCGATCATTCAAGTAAGTTTTAGTACCAAGAATTGAGTTATTCGATCCAACAACCATCTACCTTCCATAAGGGATCACAAGCAAGTTCTTGTAAAACATTGACCAATGCTTCTTCTTCCTCGTCATTCCAATATATTTTGTTTTTCCCCTTCCACGTTCACACTCACATGAAGATGTAGCCATTTCTAAACAACATAATAAAACATAAAAATAGGGCATACTAAAACATAATGTCAAATACGATAATAAAACATAATGTCAAATACCGCATAATAAAACATATTGTTTAATATGGCATAATAAAACATAATGTCAAATACAAGATAATAAAACATTATGTCAACATAAAATTCCAAAAACAAGTACAATCATGACAAAGTCTATCTACTTCTCCATGCATTAAACATATTGGTAGCCGTAGTATTTCTAAATGCTAGCCACTCATCGGTTGGATTAATGTTTGTAATCTATTCGACTTCATTACTTTCATCCTCGCTATTTGTTTCTTCTTCTTCTTCTTCTTCTTCTTCTTCTTCTTCTTCTTCTTCTTCTTCTTCTTCTTCTTCTTCTTCTTCTTCTTCTTCTCCTTCTTCTTCTTCTTCTTCTTCTTCTTCTTCTTCTCCTTCTTCTTCTTCTTCTTCTTCTTCTCCTTCATCTTCAAGGACCGACTCTTGGGGATCATGGCTCATAAACTTTCGAATCAAGTTGTGTAGGAGGCAACACACCATTATAATTCGAACTTGGGTTTCGATTGGGAAGAATGAGGGGGATGCAAGGATCTTCCATCTTCCTTTCAACTAATAGCCACAGATACACTTTCTTCCATGAAATAAATAAATAGGGGCTAGAAATGAAAACATTAGTGTCAAGATGAGAGGTTTACAACAGCTATAGGTCAATTTACAACAACTATTTCATGGAACATTACACATATCAATTTACAGCAGCTATCCATTTACAATAACTATCAACTTGTAACAACTCTTTCCTATTGATATTGGTTATCCAATGGCTGCAAATGAGCTTGGTCCAATTGGTTCAAAGAAATCTGATTTCAAACAATGATGCACCTTCATAACTTCATAGAAATCTGGTCCAGTTGGCTATTCAATGGCTGTCAACAGGACACCATTTATCTAACTTATATAGTATGTATGAATGGACCTTACTCTAATAGTGAAGAGGCATCACAAAATTAGGCTTTCCAAAAACAAATTTGCACTATAAGGAACATCGATTTAAATCTTAAACATATATCATTTCAACCACATATGCATGCCTTTTTGCTGAATATTTTAGATGAATTGTTTACCATAATGTATTCTAGCACTTGTGAATTCTTCTGTGTGTGGGGGCTAGAGTCTTTATTATAGGCTGATTTACTCTTGGAAGCCTAGCAAGTGCTTCATATATTGCAACAATAGCTTATTGTAGGTATGATGACAGTTTACAGTGTCAATGCCATTGTAAGTATGAAAGCATTGATTCTATTGTCGAGAACCACAAGACTCATCAAACCCATTCACTCTCACTGGCATCGACCCAACAGAATTTGTCAAAAACTCTTTACGACTGTACATATCTAACATGAGTGTAAGTTAGGTTAGAGAAATAGGAACATGCCTGTAAAAGGAACGATTTCTAGAAGACGATTACTTGGAAGAGAAACGATTTCTAGAATGATTTTTAGAATTGATGATTTTGGAGTAGTAAATTTTGGAGTAGCCGATTTTAGAGAGTCGACTTTGGAGGCGGATATTGGAAGCGGGAATGAAATTTCATTCCCCCCAAATTGAGCTGGAATGAAAAATTGAGCTCCTTTGGGAATGAGCCCATTATATTACCACAAACCAAACACCTTATATTATATTTATTTCCATTAATTACTTGTTAATACCCCCAACCAAATACCCCTAATTATAGGGGATCATGATGAAAATAACCTTAAAAATGCGAAAATTATACTTTTAGTCCTAAAATTCAAAATTTTAACAAAATGACTTTAGGTTACTCTGTTAGCACCGTTTGGTACGTATGGAAACCTATATGCAAATAAAAAAAGTTTTGATTTTAAAAAAAATAAAAAAAATATACAGGTGGGTTACACAAATAAAGTTTTGATGTAATTTTTATAAGAAATTTAATTTTTGTTTAAAAATTTAATTTTTTTTTTCTTAAAAAATTTGAAAAAAATTTAAAGATCCGATTTTTTTTAAATTTTTTTAGAAATTTATTTCTTTTTTAAAAAATTAAATTTTTGTTTAATTTTTTTTTCAAATTTTAATTTTTTTCTTAAAAAAATTTAAGATATAATTTCTTTTTAAATTTTATTTTTATTTTAAATTATATCGATGATACTGGTAATGGAGATTGTATCAGGATAATGGAGATTATATCAAGATAAATGAGATTGAAGTGTTAGTTTTGTGTTAGTAATATGAAATTTGAATTGTTTATATAATGGAATAGAAAAGGAAAAAACAAAAAATTGAGTAATGTTTTATTGAGAAAGAGAAAATTGAATAATGTTGTACTGGAAAAGAGAAAATTGAATATTAAATTTTTTATTTTAAAAAGAAATTTCTAAACATAAAAAATTAAGTATCAAAAAAAAAAATTAAATCAAAACTTTATTTATTAAATTTCTAAACAATTAAAATTTTAAAATAAAAACAAATTTTAAAAAGAAAAATTTTAAAATAAAAATAAAAATAAATTTTAAAAAGAAAATTAAAATTTTAACAATTAAATTTCTAAGAAAAAACTTTAAAAGTTCAAAAATTTTAATAAAATTTTAAAACAGGGCCCTTACGCACCACATGGTGCGTGGTGTCGGGTGCGTAAGGGTGAGACCCACTTCAAAATTTTCAGAGATCCCTGTATGTATCTAACGATGCTAACAGGACATCCAAATGTTATTTTATGAAAATTTTAAATTTTAGGGCTAAAAATATAGTTTCTCTATTTTTAAAAGTTATTTTCTTCACGATCCCCTAATTATAGTGGTACCGGCATGACCATTATTTTAATGGAACTTTGATTAAAGCAACGAGTATATCATTATAACATATCAGTTTTTCTTATTACAATAATGTATTTTCAAACTATTTTTCATTAAAACATTGTACTTTGAAAAATTTACTTATTATAGCATTGGGTAACATTTCGATTTAAATTTACCCTTTATATCAGGTTACCATACCACTTCATTGTCCACGTAGGCTATCCACATGTACTATAGTGATGTGACTTTTTTATTACAAAATTGTACTTTCAAAATTATTTTATTATAGCATATACTACTTTTTATTAAATAATGCACTTTTAATTTTAATATTTAGATATTTTACATGTTATTTAGTAAATATATTAAATGAATTAAAAAAAAAACTAAATTATTCATCAATATATCAATATCAATAAAATTAGTATAAGACAATTTATCTCGCTAATATTTTTTTAAATATGTGTTTTTTAAAAAAAGAAAATAAGAATTGTTTCTTTTTTATCAAAAAATATTATCTTTTAAAAAAATATATTATATCTATTCAAAAACTTTTTACTTGACGTATAAATATATTAAATTAATTAGATTTTTTAAAATTATTTATTAATATAATAATATTAAAAATTGTAGAACACAATTTATTTCGTTAACATTTTAGAGAGAACTTTAAAATATATGTATTTTGAACAACATAAAATAAAAAGTGTTACATTTTTACAAATAAAATATATCTCGAAAACGATGTAGCATATTTATTTAAGAAATATTTTACTCTATAATATTTCATTGCATGTAACTTAATAAGAAAAAGTCAAAAATAATTAAATGTTGTTTTAAATCACAGTAATGAAAAATGAAAATCATTAATAATAGTTTGAAATAAGTTTTTATTTTTATTTTAATTAAATTATCAAAATGATTTGTCATCCACATCACCTTATAAAGCCACACAAGCAAAAAAAAATCAAGAGATTAACTGGTTTAAAAAGTAATAGATAGTTATCTTTTTCAAAATACGATGCCTTAATAAAAAAATAATTTAAAAATACATTGGTGTAATAAAGAAAAACAGTGCTATAATAATTTTTTTTTTTAAAGTAGCATTGAAAACTTTGATTAAAGCAATGAGTATAATCTTCGTGGCAATGAATAAAAAAATAATTAACCTTAGACTGTTTCTGGGGGTTTAGGGTTTTACATTTCCCCCAAATCCGACCAGTTACTAGACCATGATGATGATGATTTTGAAGAGAAATAGACTGAAGTTAGCATCAAACTACCTCCGGAGGTTCACTACCTCGAATCCGCGTCGTATTGAAGACGAAGGCGATTGGTTTTATGCTTCGGAATGGTGGGGCAACGGCGACTCCGATGATAACACCGTGTTCCGTTCTATTTCTGACAAAGGAAACGGTGTCGTTTCTGTCGTAGCTTCTCATTCTTCCAGACCAGTATTCTCTCACTCTCTCTTTCATGTTAAACGTGCCATGTGGTTAGAGATTTGAAGTTATGCAATGAGTTATACTTCCTCCATTCCCTCAAAAGGAGTTACATTTTGGAGTGGGATTTCAAATAATTGCAATTCAACTCCAAAATTTGACATGTTTAGTAGAAAATGACAAGTATATTAAGCTTCATGCCAAGTATTGCCGGCAAAGTGATGTTGGTGTCATTTGCTAAAAAATCCACACCAGTTGTTATTCAAAATTACTGGATTAGCGATCTCTTTTGCGGACATAAGAAATTTTTAGCTGTTTTAGAGTTTTATGGTTCTCCAGTGGAGCCAAAATGCATCACTTTAAGTTGCCAAGCTTTCCAGAGCTATGGATTTATTACTTGAACCTGGTTCTTGTTTTATAGCTCTGATCTGAACCACATCTTAAAGCTTAGGAAAACTCAAAAGTTTGCTTTGGACTAAACTGAGCGTGAAATGTACTGTACAAAATTTTGAATGCCGGTCATTAAGGGCATGCCTAATGAGTCAGAGTTGGCTTCAAAATTGTGAAGCTTATTGAGGTCTCCATCTTTTACATGAACTATGTGGAACTTGTTACTTGTTTACTAATGTTTTCCTTGAACTGTTAAATATCTTAGGGTTCTCAATGGGACATAGAGATGAATAACAGTACCAATTCACCATTAATTATAATTAAGGAGACCATGCATTCTCACTCTAGCTGACTTGAATAAGATAAGGGGTACATTATTTGTATTTAAAGTTTGCGGTCATGTGTTATAGTGTTATGTAACTTTTTTGTTCAAAATTTTCATTTGTTCTCAATTGATGCAGAATGAAAGTCACTGGTACAAAACAGAAAATTGGCTTCGGCAACGGTATGCAGAGCTACATCCAGGAGGTGAACAGAATGTGGCCTTCAGAATTCTTGGGTATCAGTGGCGTACACTTCGCTTTAATGAAGATACCCGCCAAAGCACAGCGAAAGTAATGGCTGCTTATAAGGAATCAGATCCTGGATCTCTATTCTTAAGGCAGGAAGCACATTGTTTGGCTGTTCCATGTAATTTCTAATTTTTCATCAAAGCTACCTTTAGTTGCTGCAATACTTTTCCTTAATGATATGCTGCCTCTGTTTTTCCTTAATATTATGCTCCCCTGTCCCGGTACAATTTGCATAGAAATGTTTTACTATTGATCAAATGAATACGATTAATAAGGACAAATCATGGAAACTTGTGGGCTAAGGTTAATGTTACTAATATTAAGTAATTGGTAGCAACGCTTAAAAAAGTAAAGCAGGATTAACAATTTACCCAAAAATTAAATGTAGCTTTTTGGGGGAACCTAAAATGAAAAATGTTCTTTTTTTATGGGAATGAGGGAGCACATCACTTGAGGACAATGCATTTGTGGTGAGTTTCTTATTGTTTTGGCCTCTCTATTGATGTCCACTGTTAATGGGTTAGACTCGTGTATTTGGTACTTACTTCTTCCATGCCATTTGCTGGTTGGTTGTTTTTAGAAGATTTCTGCACACGTAAGAGAAGGCTCAATAGCTCCAAACCTAAAGATTTTTTTCTACAAAAGATTTATGCTGCATTCCCCGCACAGTACACAAAACATCATTTTAACCTTTTTCTAAGAGGCATACGGTTACGGTACTATGAATGGCATAAAGATTGTGCTTTTGTTAACAAATCTATAATGATCAACGGCATAATGTTACTCCACTTCAACTTTTAGGGTTTGTTTTGAAGCTCTAATCACCAATTACATTGTTAATGTTTTCACTCAAAAATTTCTTTACGCATAATCTGATGGTGGATGGAGGCGTAATGTTATGGGCCTTGTGTAACGTTATGCTAGTTGTTGCCGTATCCTTGCAGCTTTTGAATTGTCATTGAAGTGACGCCGTTTTAAGTACTACTTCGTGCAACTGCACTAATATCTTCGAGTTTTCAGCTACCTCTTTCTGTTATATAGTGTCTCCTTAAAAATTTTGACATTTTCAGTGGAGGTCAGTACTCAAATCCCAGTAAGGTCTGTAATTTTCTATGATATCTGTTCTTTCTTGTCTTCATATTCTTAACATGTTTAAGATATTCTGTATGATAATGCATATAACCGTGTTTTTCTCCCTCTCTGCCATGGAACATCCTTTATATGCATTCTAACTTCGACTATCCTCTTCTTAAGTCTGCCTTTAATCTTGTAGTATCTATTGCAGATCTAAAGAGTATGGTATCTGCCGGACTGTCTTCCCTCTCATGTAATTATGATCTGAAAAGCTCTGCATATGGGAAGAATACTATGAAGGTTTTATGCATAGGTCATGGTGGTGGAAGCTTACCGTTGTTTTTGGCTTCTAAAATTCCAGGTTAGATATCTATACTATATTATAAAGCATTTGACAAAAACACTTAAAGACCATTTCTTATGCACGAAATACTGTTTATTGATACATATTACTTAAAATTTAAGATTACAAGTAAGTTATGCATAAGTACAACTTATTAAAGCTCCATATTTGAATTTCATGTAACTAACTGCAGATAAACATAATCAAATATTGGATAAACATCTCATTTTAAATATAAAAAATCTAAAATATAATTAGGATAATCGTTGAGTTTTAACAGAATACTTAGTTATTGTCTTTATAAAAAATTATATTATTAAACCTAAATTAAATTTTTTTTGTTAGTAAATCTAAATTAAATTCTAATTAAAAAAATTGAATTAAGGAAATTACACCAAAACACAAGAACTTTTAATAAGATTAATTTGATACTGATATCTATATTTTTTTTTCAAAAATTTATGATATTTTCAAATTTATATTTTTTATTCAAAAATAAAAACATTATCGCTTTCTCAAAACCACATAAAACCATATTATATTGACATAAAAAAGGAATAAAACAAAACATTGAAATCAAGATGTGTCTCGATGCATTGCACGGGTGCCGTTCTAGTATAAATATTATATTGCTTTCTAGGGTTTTGTAGTATGATAAATTTTCCTTTTAGATTTATTTCGTCAACTTATAAATTCACCACCAATTACTTGAAGATAGTAGGCCCCTTGAGCATGATACTGCTGCTACTTTGAAAGTAATAAATTTTATCTTTTTATCTGGATCCAACAGTACGCTATAATCACAATTCACAAAGACCAATAGACTCATCAACCGCAACTCCGCAAGGAACAAAAATTAGGGAGATGGAATAAGATTGGTTAATTACTAAACTACCCATGTCAAATTAAAACTCTAAAACTACTCATGTCAAATTAAAAGCTTGTACAATTCTTTCACCTGCCTACCTCACTCTCACCTGTCAAGTCCAGTCCCATTTGTGTACCAAACGCATCCTAATGGGTGTCCCTGTGTGGTAGTAGGAATATTCTGTTTCTCATTTTGGTGGTACAATTGATTGGTTTGTAATTTCAGTTTCTGGGCATCCTTTTCAAAAAGTTAAGACTTGCTCCTGTTGCATATGTATAATGTTCATAGAAAGATGTGGCCAAGTTTCAATGACTTTGACGAGTTTCACATATAGTTTCAGCCAATCTGATGTAAACTTTTGACAGGTGCCATGATCCACATAGTAGAAATTGATCCCGTAGTTATTTCTGCATCAACCCAAGCAATGGGTTTTCCAGCTTACTCCATTGTGAAACGATGTGGGGAGCGTGTAAACTCTAAACCAAATCTTACAGATGAAGTATTGTGGAAAGGCATTCACGAGAGGTTGCTCCTATATGAATCAGATGCCGAACAGTTCATCACAGAAAGTAGTGACATTTATGACATGGTCTTTGTAGATGCGTATGATGGTGACGATATTTTCCCACAAAAGTTGTGGGACCCGGATTCCATGTTTCTCAAAGCCCTCGGAGAAAGGCTTCATCCTGAGCACGGAACAGTAGTAGTAAATCTTCATTCAGATACTGATATGTCGGATGAATCTAAACTACCAATGGGTAAGTATGTGTCTCAAGTATGCAAGGCATACAAAAAGGTGATATTAGATGGTGATGGAAGTATTTCGGGTTCGGCGTTTATGGTCCATGTTCCTTGGGTTTGTAATGCATCCCTTGTGGTTTCTAGGGGTTTTAGGAACAGCAGTTCACAGGATATGGTTCTGAATGATGTTATCTCAAAATCACTAGAAGTTGAGAACACTCTGAACCTGCCATTCTCATGTTTACAATATATAAAGAGAGGTTTAGTATTTGTTGATTAATTTTTGGATTGATTCTTTTCTGCATATTCAGTGATCAAGTTTTCAGTTTCCCTCCCCCTTTGTGAACCTGTGACTGACTTTGCAACTCTTTTCTGCTTTTTCGCGGGGGTCTCCATGAAAAGGCCGTAGATCCCACTTCTCATGGGATAAATTTCCTCATCGGATGAACATGACAAGGCCAAGAATTTTATCGGATATGAGCGATGAGAAAGATGAAGAGTCTTACTGAGTAAGTAAAGATGACGACTCTTACTCAGGTAAGCGCTTGCTAGGTAAATTGTTGCATTCGATATGTTTTGATGTACTAAAATCTTATGCATCAAAATAAATTATAGCGTTGACTCATATCAGTAAGCACTTACCGCTAAATATTTAGGCAAACAACCCTTATTTCATCAATTAGTTAAAATTATTCGAAGTCCAAGATCGAATCTTGGGTACTCAAAAATATGTGTGCTTCATACTTGAATACACCCTATAATAATTATTAATATATATTTTTAATTTTTAATAAAAAGTTGGACAAATGGGTAAAGAAGACCAAAATTTTCTCGAGTTAATGGGCTTTTTTTAAGGGACTTAGTTAGAAAGACCAAATCCGAAACCATAAGGGTGGTGTCTGATTGGTTTGAGCTTGGCTTCAAAGGTTAAAAGTACCAGAATGTCTCAGGTTCAAATCCAAGGAAGAATAAAGATCCCTTTGTGGCCATGGAGGTTCAAATGCGGTGACTCCGGGCAATCTGCAAAGCAGGTGGTCGCCTAGGATTATTTGGCTCGCATAGCGGGTTGGATATCCAAGTTAATCGGGGGGAAAAAACCAAATCCGAAAGGAATTGTAGACCATGGTGAACGCCTATAGGCATGGGAATAGGGCAGGGACCTCGTCACGATCACTGTCCCTGCTGGGGATTATGATCGCATCTTCATCCCCGTCCCTAACGGGGAATTGGGGATTTTTTTCCCGTTTATGTGAGATATTTTAAATCAAATGTGTTAAACATCGCATGCGATCCAAAATAGTCCATGTTTAAATCTCATATTTTCAAAAATTTGTTTTTATGGAGTATCAAATGTTCATATGTAAACAAAATCACAACACCACATGATAAACCCAAAACTAAAATGAACTTAATTTAATACAAAAAACATTATCGATAACAATAATACCATGTGTCCACGTCCACCTAAACAAATCAAAGCATATTGAATAATATCCAAAAAAAAAAAATTGCAGCATATGCGTAATTAGGCGAAGGGATGGAGCGGGGACCCCAATGCCCATCCCAACACAAGGACCAAAATTGTAATTTACTCTTAAATTCATAATATCGACAATACACTCGGCATAGAGAAAAAAACACCACCGGATATTAGATGTAAATGCCTATTTTATTTTTTTATGCCGGAATACGAGATTCATAAACTCAGTGGAAAATAATCGTATTCCTCTAAGAATTTATACGAAACAGATTAGGATAGTTTTTCAAAGTTTTACTAAAACGAGCAACAACCCTTTGATGTCGTATCTGAATCTAAGCCAACGAACTCAGCTCGTTGCCTCCATGGTATCTGCGCAAATGCATTGAATCCCGATGACGCCAAAAGTGGAGTTCATTTTCCTTCCCGAATGCTAGATACAGAATAGCTTGTGAAATATATAGAAAGAGAAAGAATTGATCGTATGAACAATTCTTGCAACTAGCTTTCTTCTATTCTCTTATCAACCATTGTCTCACATGATCTCTATTTATACTAGTTTAATGATGGTACTATAATAAACATGTATTATAGCTTACTACCGGAGGAAGAGTGACACATGTTTTTAGATCTCATATCTTCTAAAAGCATGCATGTCATTTACACAAATATAATATATTGACAAGTCACTACTTGTCAATCCTATTTCAGTCAAACAAGCTAGCAATTTGATTTAATCAGATAAAATCGGATAATATATAATAATTAAATATTTTAATTATTTATTCTCTTTATTCAAATATACATTTTATGCGTGTGCCTCATTAGGACTTTATCATATTGACAATAATTATAAACGAAGAGCAATATCCAGCAATACATTATCGTTATCCAAATCATAAAGTTGGTGAGTCAACTAATCATCAAACTGTGTGATCAGCGTACACATTTATGTTCCCTTGTGCAGTTATCCAAATTGAGCATGATGAGGCATGGATGTGTCATCCTCGTTATGTCCGACCTTTAGTTTCTCGATTCCAAAATATACTGATAAGACAGATATTAGTATTTCATATTGACTATCTAAACATGTATGCACTTTCTTATTACTATTCAATCGAGGGGCCCAAAAATATCACTCTTGTCATTCAAGAGGAACTTATCCTATTTTGATCTATGCTAGTACTACTAAGTGATATACGATATACCTAACAATTATTCTGTCACCCAGTTACGGAATGATTAAAATCAATTATCAAAGTACACCACTAGCACAGTGCAAACTCCATAATGTCAAGTCAACGGATTATATGTACAACGACCACATGAGAAACATCTATGACACTCATATGAAATCCAATTATACGTTCTCATAGCAAGTCACGTCCAATATGCAAGATTCCATCTGGTACCCATATGTGGATTATATATCTCTATGTACATCCCTCCATATACTTGTTGTGCTATATTGATTCAACCTAAACCCAAATTAATACTTGACTAGGGACATTTTTATAATAAATTATTCTAAGGTTATTATTACGTTTAGATATAACATAGAATAATACGTAAACATAATAATTAGGCAATACTTTTTATCTAATAAATATTATGACACAATGTTCAAACGGAATCATCTGATTATTTACTTTTTAGATGTGTTTGTCAAAAGAAATAATAATTATTTATTTTTTTGACAAATCGTAGAAATCATTTTTTAGCATTTTAAATAATTGATTTTCAGCTGTTGGTAACCAAATTGCTCAAATGTTATGGTTCGTTTTATCATTGCTCATGACATTGACAATCCAAATAACAACCATTATACAAAGATATAAACATAGGAGGTGTTTGGGATTGTTTATAAAACAATTTATTGATTTATTTCAGTGTGGTATTGATAATAAACATTTTTGAGTGTTTGGATAAACAATTTATACCGGTATCAAACCGGTAATAAGAAGTTTTTGAAGAAGTTAAATCATTTCTAACTTATAATAATTTAATAAGTGCTTTTGTAGAAAAACATAAGTTGTTTCAAATAAGCAATCTCAAACACCCCCATAGTACATGTAGAGTGTCCCACCCAGTGAGGAAAATGTGGATGCATGTTCTAAACACCGGTCCATGTACTTTGTAGGTAAGACAACAGGTCAAATTTCCATCTTTAAAGGTGGGTCGACGACACCCAGCAACCTGATGGCCTACATCTTTTTCTTTTCCTATGAACGTTTTTTTAAGTTTCGAAAACTTGCAAAAATGTCCATGGAGCTTATAAAATGATAAATTTTCTATTATTTTGATATACTATGACCTTTTAGGGGCCGTTTATCCAATGTTTACTCGGTAAGAGTCAACACTTTCACTGAACTTGTCATCTTATAGAACACGTTTACCCAACAAGCGATTACTAGGTAAGAGGTAAGACCCTCGGTCCTTGTTATCATTCTTATCGGGTAAGATTCTCAATCTTTGTCATATTTATTGAAGAAATGAAGGGACCCGGTAAACATTTACCAAATAAGCGTTTAGTAAATTGCTCCTTAGTCACCACTTAGCCCTAAGGTAGAGTTTGGTACGTAGACATAATTGGACATGATAGAACTGGACATGACAGTACAGGACAGGACAAGAGGACAAGACTGGACTGGACATGACTGGATGGGACAAGACTGGACATAACATGAGTATGTCTGGTGTTTGGTACGACTAGAACTGGACGTGACAGAACTATACAAACTACCCCCAATAGTTATTTAATGATTTTTAATATTATATAATAATTATAATTAACAAAAATAAAGTAAATACCATATTTTAGTTTATGGCAGCCGAAACTAGCGGTGATGATCATTAAAACAAATATCATATTAAGGTTATATATCAAACTATGGTAGATTAGTAATATTTTAGTTTATGTCTCATTCTTGTCTTATCTTGTTCCACCTATTTTGGTGGAACAAGAAAAAACATCTTTTGTCTTATGTTGTCCTATTTTGTTCCTGTCCCATGTCGCGCCAAACGTGAGACAGTGAGTTCTTGTTCTGTCCCATGTTGCGCCAAACAAGGGACAGTGAGTTTTGTCCCATGTACCAAAGGTTATAAAATCGTATTTTGGCCACAAAAAGTTGTTACTTGTCACCTAAAGTGTATCTTAATAATAGATAAAATACATATTTTGACATACTAGTTGTGTAACTTCTTAATGTAGAAATGTCACATTCAATTACAAATTGGAGAATGAACAATTGATGTCATTTTTCAGTGAAAAATATGAAATTTATGCTTGAACAAAATACAGATTTCAATTCTTGGTTGAACTTGTGTTGTTAATTTGAAGAGTCGGTAAAAAAAACCCTACAAAAATATGAAATTTTGAACAAAAACCAAGGGCATCGGACAATTACTAAACTACATACATAAAATTGAAACCCTAAAACCTTCCATCATTTTTTTCACCTGCCTACTCACTCTCATCCGTCCATTTATGTCCGTGTAACTTACAATTTGATTCAAGACACTTCAATAATACCATAACGAAGAGGACACTGTTATCGTATTTGTGAACTCATAGTACAACAAAATAACAAAGACGACACCCCAACAAACAAACACACACTCATGGTTGCACTACGAAAACGCTTTTCGTTGTTACTTCTAGAAAGACTCGAATACAAATCTTTTCACGCACATATCAACCCGTCCGTTGGCACCCGAACCCATGATTTATTAGTTATTATAAGAAAGAATTCAAGCTCAAATGGGTATGAAGCATCTTTGTACCTCATTTCCCATCTAATATTTTTCATAGATATGATATAAAAGTTGGCAAAATTGGAGAAGTAGATGGAAAGCAACATGGCATTGGCATTGGCTTTGGCTTTAAGCCAAGGTCTCACTCACAACACAAATTAAAACATTACATCTTTTCCACCATTCATTCCATTTCCTTGTAAATATACCAAAAATTACACCTCTTTGCCTTGTGGATTTGCAAAAGACCAATGAAAGAACCCACCTCAAAAATTGGATCTTTGGTTCTTTGGAGAATTTGCAGACTCTCCTTTCAGTAATCTGATCCAAAAACAAGAAGAATAGCAACATTAGTGGGCTTAACCATTCAGAACATTCAAGTTTAGGTTACTCACCATCATGTTTCTTTGCTAAGTTCTTAGCAAACAGTATACATATCACTATGAATCCAACTCCTGCTGCCCCTCCCAAGATAATTGCCACTGTTTTCCCTGCATTTGTCCCTGTCCCTACAAACCCACATCACCCAGCTTCAGATAAGATCAAGAAATCAAGATCCATGGCTGATAGATAAGATGATTGATGGTTTCTTGATCAGACATACCTGAAGAAGATGAAGATGAAGATGAAGATGAAGATGAAGAGTATGAAGAAGATGATGATTTCTCTGGGTTTGGTGTCCCATTTGGGTAGTAACTGTAACTAATGAAGCATCTATGGAGATAGATTTGTCCTGAAATGGAGCTTCCACATTCGACTTGAGCTCTCTGGACTGCATTTTTCACACAATCTCCACAATCAGAAGTTCCTAAATCACCTTGGCATTGCCCCAAAACATATAAAGATTCATAACTTGTGGTGTAAAATCCACCATTTCCACTCCCAACTCCACTCTCCAAAGTCGTAAATGCAGAGTCCCTTCTCTCTTCAAACCCACTTCCACCAGCATTAGTCGACCCACAGGTCTTGTAAAGCATCTCCATTCCTGAGATTTGAGCGAACCCAGAGACTTCATAAAGCATGTAACAACCCAGAAGCTGGATTCTTGCAGCCACAGTCTTGCCACAGAGTTTGTCCATCAAGATTGGGAGCCTGCTGACACAGTTGTAGCAATCAAGATTAGTGAGATCCCCTCTGCATTGAAAAAGACCAGAGACTGAAGCTTGCCCACTTCCAGATGTGGTCTTGAAGAACTTCGCTTTTGAAGATTGTTGAATCAATGTACCAAAAATGGCAGAAAGGGCAGATGAGTAGACCCCATTGGGATCCTGCAAAGGTTGCTTTGCACATCCTTTGTATACTAAGTTGGAGTTGTCAGGGGCAGATTGAAGCAGTGGAATGATGAAGAGAAACAAAAGCAAGAAGAGAAGGGAGAAGAAGGGTTTTACGGGGGAAGACATCTTGTTGATATATATGGTTTTAAAAATCATATTGGAATTTGGAAGAGATTTGATGGGGTTGGTAAAGTGATTGATTCTTGAGTGAAAATTTTGGTTATCTTTTTCTGACTTTATGAGGAGGATGTTGGATGTGCAGAGAGAGGCATCATCTAATCTTTAAAAAGATCTGTATCTAATATTATATATATATATATATATATATGATTCATATTAGAGTAAAGGTATATTTGTTGGGTGGATGGTAGTGTTATTTTAAAATTATTTTTGTAAAAAGCAACAAGAAAGTGTCTTGTTTACATAATTCAAAAGATTCTGTAAATAGAGGCAGGAGCGGGGGTATGTCTTGTCAAGGTCCAAATCCACAAAACCTTCAACCATTGAAACAAGTATAATGTAATTTAGGGCTCTTTATTAAATGTTTATTTGATAAGTGTTTATCGGATAAAAAATTTTATTGGATAAACATGACAGGGTCAAGAATCTTATTGGGTAAGAGGGATGAAGAGTCTTACCCGGTAGGTGAAGATGACGACTCTTACCCATGTAAGCGTTTGCCCAGCAAATTGTTGCACTCAATACGTTTTGATGTACTAAAATCTTAAGCATCAAAATGAATTATAGTGTTAACTCATATCGGTAAGCACTTACCAGGTAAACATTTAGGTAAACAACTTCTTACTTTCAAAATTAATGAATAAGTTTTTTGTTGACAAGTAAAGTGCATTATAAAAGATGAGTGGTGAAAAAAGAAGGGTAGAGTTTCTGTGAGAATGAAAGTTATTTGAGAAAGGTAACAAGGGATCTTCATCTTTGGATTAATCATAATTGAATAACAACACTAATGCGGTGCATCCAGATCAATTAAATCAAGTAGGTTTAGATCAAAATGAAGGCATTTGAAAATCAAAGTATGTACACGAGTAGATATTAAAATACCCAATGGCAGCTATTTAAGATGTCAGTACGAATTGGTGTACACATTTATGATCAAATATATGCACTACCAATCCAACATATTCGATTTATGTGCTATTCATCGAAGGTTAATAATGGAATTTACTAATGTATTCAATTCCTCCATGGGTATCTTGTTTTAGGTTTCATTCTCTTTAAATGTTATCATGTTCTTTTTGGAGGGTCATGTTTTTAAATCGAAATGCATAAAAGTATCTTAATAAATAACAGTTCTATCATTTCATTATTATATTTGGTTACTTTGTCACATAAGCATTGTTGTTTGTTTGATATATGTGAATAAACATATAATATGACTAAATTAATAAATAGTAACCAAGTTTTTTAGTTGTATTTATAAATATTAATGTCCAACTTGAAATAAATTTCAATATTTTATAAGTTTTTAATATATATATATATATATATATATTCTTTTAAAAAACTTGTTAATTTATGAGATTTACGAAATCCAATTTAAACCATAAAAAATAAATGAAAAATAAAATCTAAAATAAAATAAATTAAAAACCTCTTCCCCCCTCTCTCTCTCCTCTTTCCTCCCTCCTATTTTTTTTCTCATTTCTCCTCTCTTCTCTTTCATATTTTTTCTCTCATCTCTTATTTCTTAAGAACATACACTTACACATGAAACATACTTGAATATGAACTCAAGATGAACATTTTCTTATAAATAGTATTATAGTTTGTGAGTACATTGTGAACACTTTCTTATAAATATCATTATAGTTTGTAAACACATTGCGAGCACACTCTAAATCTAAGAATCATGGTATAGATTGTGAATACAAACTAAATCTAAGCATACCACCTCTGAACCACAATGTGAACACCAAACTAAACAATTTATTAAGGTTGTTTGTGTATGTTAATACGGAGATCGGACAAAGAAAGGTAGAGAGAGAAATAGATAAATATGAAATTTTCTAAAAAAATGCATTCATTTTGATTGAATAAATAAAGATAATAATCTGCTTAATTATCCCATTAATTAATAAAATTAATTATCTTAAATTAGTGGCTTAGAGAGGCTCTCACGGATCTCACATATTTTGGAGTGTTCAAATGACCCCTATATATGTGTGTATATATATATATATGTGTGTGTGTATATATATGTATATATATGTATCTATATAGGGTTGGATTTCATTGAGAAGCATAAGAAGAGATCTCCGTCTTTGGATGCACATTATGATGGGATCATGCACCGGATCAATCCCTGTATAAGCACGATTCATGTGTAGGTTTGAAATTATAGGGTGATCAAGCTTCTAGATCACTTCTTGCGTTTCTAACATTAATTCTCCTTCTCACGCGATCCTTCGTCATTTATCATGATCATAAAATTATGAAATTAAGGAATACCTTGGTAACAATTTATCAGTGCCTTATGCACATGTGCATACATGTAATTCATAAGCAATTTTTTCAGTATGCACATGTGAATAATATGCACACGTGCATAAAAACCAAGAAACAAGTGCAATTACTTGTATGTACATGTGTATACCATCCAGATGAATGATTATCAGAATGTATAAAAAGTAATCAATCTTATCGGTCCAAGTTGGTCCATTATTTGTTAGATTAAGATTTTATCTGATTCAAATAAAGAGGTCTTAATCCGATCTAACTCAAACAAATAAGATCCAAAATGAAGTAACAATTCAAATTGATAACGTCATGATTTGATTTTTTTCACCCTTTACAAATTCTCTGCATGTGAAACACATCACGTGAAACGAATGCATTTGACGCTGCTTTTATGTGAGTTTTTTTTTACCAACCAACCTCCATCACTAAACTCTTTCAACTTTTAGCTTCTTATGGTGTAGATCATGTGTTTGCTTAAATCCCATCAAAAATATATATATATATATATATATATATAATTGGGATCATGTTATATCAAGGGTTTTTCGTGAAACCCATAAGATCAATTATCAACCTTTGGATTAGATCTACAATCTGACAACCTGAACATTCACAAACGTTACGAGACTTCTTAATAATCACAAAATTGTCACCGTGCAACTTTAAACCATTAGATCATTAGCTTATAAAGTTGATCACTGAACATAAATTGGTTTTATGGGTCTCACAAAAAACCTTTGGTCTCACATGAACCCAACCCTATATATATATATATATATATATATATATATATATATACACTATATTATAAAGCATTTGACAAAACCTCTTAAAAGCCACTTTTTATGCGATTTATTAATACATATTACTTAAAACTCAAGATTACAAGTAGATTGTGCATAAATATAACTTATTAAAGCTCCATATCTGAATTCGTGTAATTAGCTGCAGATAAACATAATCAAATACAAGATAAACATCTCATTTTAAATATAAAAAATCTAAAATATAATTAGGATAATAATTGAGTTCTAACATAATACTTAACTATTATCTTTATAAAATATTATATTATTAAACTAAAAATAAATCATTTCATTATTAAACTTAAATTAAATTATAATAAAAAAATAAATTAAAATTGAGAACTTTTAAATAGTTGATTTGATATTAACATTGATGTATTTTTTTTCAAATTTTTATGATATCTTCAAGTTTATATTTTATTCAAAAATAAAATCATTATTGCTTTCTTAAAAACGTATAAAATCGTGTTATAATATCGACAAAGAGAAAGAATAAAATATAACATTAAAATCGAGATGTTTCTTGCTGCATTGTGCGAATACTTTTTTAGTATGTATATGTATATATATATATAGAGAGAGAAAAAAAAGAGAGGTTGATTCAAACGAGAATGAATTATATTTAAAAGAATAAAAAAATAGAATCTTGACCCTTGATTAAATTTGAAAAACAAAATTGTTTAACCGGTAAGAATGCGTGGGACATATAAAAAAGGGACCTATTAAATAGACTCAACTAATTATTTCCAAAAATCTCTCACACGCCATATTCATCAGCTTGCTATGTTGAAGAAATATATTAAAATCTTCAAAATCATATATATATATATATATATAGAGGAATCTCTCAACTAAAACAATGGGATGTTTCTGTGATTAACTTCAATGGTTGTATCTAATTATACCATCAAACCATATACTACATGCCAACACCATGAACTAATGGTTGTATTTAATTATACCCACCAAAATACTTGTGAAAATACAAGTCTATTAATTAACCATCATTTTTGTAATTTAGTCCATTCAATGCATATATAGATTACACATTTATTCTTGAAATGCGTATACACACGGCCAACGAGTTGAAAAGGTTTGACCTTAACATCCTATCAGATAGTAGTAGTAGTCAATTATACACAACATATACATACATATATCTATATATCTATATATATAGAGAGAGAGAGAGAGAGATAGTAGTAGTATTCAATTATACACAACATATACATACATATATCTATATATGTATATATATATATATAGAGAGAGAGAGAGAGAGGGAGTATATATATATATATATATATATATATATAATATATGTGTATGATGTCGTTTAGTTGATAGTGATTATGTTGTTGGAGGTAGCAATGACAGTTCATATGGTAGTGTTGTAGTTTCTTTGCATGGAATAATGTCTCCTGTCCTTTCTTTTGTTTCTTTGCTAAGAGTTTCCATTACCAATCCAAACATCACTTCCGATGCAAACATTAATTAACCAAACCCTCCCCTCTTACATGTTCTTTTATCTCATTTGGTCAAATGGTTAATTATCAACAATCTTAACCACGAAACCCACCTACAAGGATATTAATATGAAAGGACATTTTTTGACTCATTCAGCGATTGTGTCTAACAGAGGAGGTTTGGCATCAAACTCAGGACTTGTCATGTATTTAAAAGTTGTGTCACCCATTTACCAACTGAGCTGCACATATCAAAGTCACATGCGTGTGTATGTGTGTGAGAGAGAGAGAGAGATGGATGTTGGATGACAGAAATAATGCAGTGAGGTTGCAAGTTGCATGCATCATTGTATGGAAGTATTATAAGTACCAACAAAGAAACCTGTTGTATCCCATTACCATTACAAACAACTTAACCACGTATCAACAACCTACCTTCCAAGGAATTAAATCATTAAATTCTTCACCAACACCATCCATATATTCAAATGTTGCTTCTAATCATCCAACTGCCCACATCTTTGTTGCTACTGCTTCATCAATCATCAATTAAAAATGAGTAAATTAATCGTCACGAAGCAAAAACATACTCAACTCCACACGCCGCAGCTACTAACGACCCACATAATTTATCCAGCACCAAGTAAATTTCATTGGAAGATTCATGATACTTGTCAGAAGCTGAAAACTGATGAATCTTTCCCTCTATCTCAATCCAACTTGCCCCTGGCCTCTTTTTTTCTACTCCAAGATCTTTCATAGTTGCCCTTATTCTAGCCACCTCACTCCATCTATTTGCTTCAGCAAACATGTTTACTAAAAGTGTGTAATATCCACTGTTATCTGGTTCCAGGATCATCAACTTTCTAACAGCAATTTGAGCCATTTCCAAGTTCTTTTGAAGTTTACATCCACCTAATAACGCACCCCAGATGACCGAATTTGGTTCCATTCTCATTTCCCTAATCACTTGCAGTGCATCTTCCAAGAGACCCGCTTTGCACAATAAATCAACCATACATCCGTAATGTTCAATTTCAGGAGAGATGAGAAAATCACGAGCCATGCTCAGAAAACACCTGCGACCCTCTTCGACTAATCCTGCATGTGTGCAAGCACCAAGGACACTGATAAAAGTGACGCCATTGGGTTTTATATTCTCATTCTTCATATGACTAAACATTTTCAGTGCTTCATTGGCGTAACCGTGTAATGCAAGCCCGTCAAGTACTGAGTTCCAACAGAAGAGATTTTTTTCTGGTAACTTATAGAACACTAATAAAGATTGATCTAAGCTGCCACATTTTGCATACATATCAATCAGTGCAGACCCGATATAAACATCAAGATTGATATGGGATTTCGTAATTTGAAGATGTATCTGCTTTCCAAGGTCAAGTGCACCAAGATGGGCACAGGATGAGATAACGGTTGCCATGGTCACTTCATCGGGGATAATACCGTTTGTTGTCATATTGTTGTAAGTTACTAATGCTTCTGCGTACAGTTTGTTTTGTGAGTAGCAATTGATCATAGTTGTCCATGAAATCAAGTCTTTTACGGGCATCTCGCTGAACAAAAGTTGTGCGGATTCAACATCCCTGATTCTAGCATACCCATCGATCAAAGAGTTCCATGAAGCAAAATTTCTTTCAGGCATTTCATCAAACAGTTTCCTAGCGGAAACCAAATCTCCTGACCGTGCATGAACTGATATCATCGAAGTCCAGGCAAAAACATCCCTTTCAACCATTTCGTCAAACACCAGTCTTGATTCGAAGATCTTCCCCAAACATGAATAGAAATCAATCAAAGCCGTCTGAACATACACATGAGATTTGAACCCAAACTTCCATATGTGCCCATTAATAGCTTCTCCAATTCTGCACTGGGCGACTAAAGCACAACCTTTGATAACAGAGGAAAATGTATAGCTAGTGGGATAAACTTGAGCACTCAACATTTTTAGATAGAACTGAAGAGCTTGAACTGGGGCAAAACAACAAACACAAGCTCGAATAACAGCATTGTACACAAATACATTTGGTTCATCCATCTGGGTAAAGGCTTGGATCGCATAATCTATATGAGAAAAGGATGAACAGGCTGAGACAAACTGGTTTATCATGAAACAATCTTGATTGTAGCTGTTCTTGACCATGCAGGAATAAATACATTCTAGTTGTGTCAAGTTTGAGCAAATTTTCATGTGTTGGATTATAATCTCTTTCTTGATGGCTTCTCTGTTCCTAGGCACAATACCTGATCAAATTAAATGATAAATTTTATGTCAGTATAATGGGCATATGATTCACATTGAGGAGTTAGGGACTTGGGAAAAATAGCAACAATTGATAGAGACCAAAAAACAAACAGTTGGAGTGCACTGCAAATAAAACCAACGAGAGAAGTTCACTAGTTAAGGAAATAAAGAAAAGTTCGAATCTTTTTGAAACCTTGTGATTGTGCAAGATCGGTTGCCTCATACAGGGGAAATCGAATCAAATTTCTTGCTGCTGAAGAGAAATCAATTCGCGGGTGATGAGAAAAATGGTGGCGAAAATAGTTCATGGGCGAAAAATTGTTGGGAAGGATTTGAAATTGGGTTTTACAGATTACCATTTTGGAGGATTTCCATTTCCATGTGAGATTTCTATTTTAAGAAAAAGTAAAAAAGAAAGCCTATTTAAGCTTTTTATCTCAAGACATTCGTGACTTTGGTGGACCGCTACTTCTCTTAACCTCAACCATCACCTACATTCGCTCTGTATCTTAGGGTTCCCAAATCCATAATCATCAGATCTCTGTTTCCTTGCGCACAATGCATTCATGGAAAAAAATGAAAAAAAAACTAACCCATTTCTTGTCTGATCATTCTCCTCCTCCTTCTCCATCATCATCATCATCATCATCATCTTCTTCCCCTTCATCCACATCTTCTGATCATGATCAGGTAACCCCCCCCCCCTCTCTCTCTCTCTCTCTCTCTCTCTATCTCTCATATGTACATTGATTGCTTTCTAATTTGGTACCAGAAGAAACAAACCATGATCTATGCCATCTTTTTGGAATTGGGTTATTATGATACATGCAATTCAGCTTCTTCTGGTGTGAAGATTGTTTTATCTGCAAAATCCCATTTATGTTTTTGAGAATCTTGATGAATGTAGCTTAGAAATCAATTGGTCTTTGTGTGCATCTGCATCTACTACACAAGCAAAGAAAGAAAGGAAATCACTGTTATGCAAGAAAAGCATGTTCTTTCTGAATATAATTCATGTAATTGAGACTGAAGTTTGAATCTTGATTTTGCTGTTCTTCCAACAGATTGCTAATATGTAACAATGGTTCATTGATTTTTGTAGACCAGATCACCATTTAAGGATGACAGTTATATGTCATCAATGCTGTCCTTCTTTTTTCCCTCTAATGAGTCCATTTCAAAAAAGAATGAGGATTACACTGAACCAACTCAATCACTAAAGAGTATTAAATGTGGGACATCAAAAGCTTGGGATCCTAAAGAAGAGAATGGAGATCAGAACTCTGCAAGGAGTATAAGCAGTCCTGAAGTGTTTGAAGATGCCATTGATCTCCGGACACCAAAGAAGTACATCCCAGACCAAAATCTTGATTCTGTTTTCGTTTCTCCGGAACTCTACCAGTTTTTTCAATCTTGTCTTCCCAATATAGTGAAAGGTTGCCGATGGGTATTGCTTTATAGGTAACCATCCCTTGTTGTAATTTCACTACAGCAAGATCGACTCAACAGGACGCCAAAACATGTCTAAATATCTTAATAGACTGCATTGTACAACTTTAGTTTATGAGACCAAACAACTGTGTGTCCAATGTAAAGATGTTGCAATAAGTTGATAGGACGTTTTTGAAATAAAACAAATATCCCGTAAAAAGATGTGGCATAAGAAAGTTTATAGGATGCTATATTTCAAAAGTGTCCTAAAACACTTGTTAGGATGCCCAAATACGTCCTAACATCTTATTGTAATACATTTACATAAGACATATTTGTTTGGTCTTATAAACCTGACAGTTTATTATATCATTTAGTCCTGTAAAGCCGATTTTGTTGTGGTGATTGGAATGTCGATATATATATATATATATATATATATATATATATATATATATANATAATATGCAAGAACAAGCACTATAAGAAAATTGGTATTATATATAAAACGGTCTATTAGGACATTTAGATATATTTGTAAAGCCGATTTTGTTGTGGTGATTGGAATGTCGATATATATATATATATATATATATATATATATATATATACACACGTGAGAACACGTTTTCTTTGAAATGAAGGGCAGTACCGTGAAACATGGCATATCACTTCGCACACTTATTCGGAACAGTTGTGATCTTCCTGGTCCTTGTTTGCTGGTAAGATCAGTTCGTTGAGAAGAGCTTCAAACTGTAATATATTTTTCCCGTATGTGACACTGGTTGTATTCTTTTCTTTACGTAGATCACTGGAGATACTAAAGGTGCTGTATTTGGCGGGCTGCTAAATAGCCCGTTGACGCCTACTCCACAGAGGAAATATCAAGCAAGTTACTTTGCTTAAAACTATAAAGAAGCACACAGCTGCGCTCTTTCGTATCCTGATAACGTTACTATACTTTTTCTTCGGTTTATTAATCCATTCCAACACTCTACACTTTCTACTATCTTGGCAGGGGACATTTCAAACCTTCGTTTTCACAACATTATATGGCCCACCAACTTTGTTTAGACCAACCGGTAAGGGTCTTAGTTCCTACATATATACATACATACATATATACATACATATATATATATATATGTGTGTGTGTGTGTGTGTATGTATATAGGTTTGATGGTCCATGTTTAGTTGATACAAGACTTCAAACACCCGTTGTGAACCAAAATACTAATTGGACGTGATCTTAAGCCCCTTGCTTTAGTACAGAAAGCTGGGGTTCATCTGTATCAGTTACATCATATATGTTTGTATGTTAATTATTCTCAAGAGCTAACAATTCGCCTCATGCTTTCGAGAAGGTGCAAATCGGTACTTTTACATGTGTTTAAATGATCTGCTAGCGTTTGGGGGAGGGGGGAGTTTCGCCTTACGCTTGGATGGAGATTTGTAAGCTGTTTTTTTCTTTACTACTTCCTTTTATTCAGCACACTTCTCACAAAGCCAAGTGTATTCATGAAAAGAGAAGCTCTACTCTTTGAGTGTGCATACCATCTCATTTGGTTACGTTTGGTTGAATTCCTTTTGATACAATTAGGTTAATGGGAACTAGCGGACCGTGTGATACGTTTGGAAATCAGCATCTTGCTCACAGTGAAGAGTTCGAGTTAAAGAATGTTGAGGTAATAAATACTCTAAACCTTGTGCTTCATGAGCATAGGTTGCAAATGGGACATTCTTAATGGTGTTTTCCTCTTCTTGTTGCAGTTGTGGGGCTTCACTCATTCCTCTCGGTATCGTTCTTAGCCAAGTCCCGTCAATTTGATTATCCATCCTCAATTTCCTGTAATTAAACTAGTGGTTAGATTGTTAAACAGTAAATACCTTAATAAAATGCATCTGGGTTTATGAAACTGATTTCTGTATGAATACATGATGCAAAGTTACAGAAAAATGCTATAAATAGTGCAAAAAGTATGTAAATAATAAACTATCTGTGCATCAACAAAATCCCGCATACTCTAATTCTGTTACAACTCTCACTGGTTCGCGCCGTACATTTAACTAAAAATAAAACAACTCAGCCGAAGCCTTCTAAGACTCCGTTGCTTCTTCAGGCAGCCCAAACAGCCGAAGGTTCCTGTCCATTGACCCAACCGCTATGTATTTTGCATCTGGTCCAAATTTTACAGAGTTTATCTTACCTGCAATCACGAATGCGCATATGCTGCAGTTAACCTTAACTTTTTTCAAATCAACAAATGTTATTTTAAATCAATCGATATTCGCATGAGATTAAACCTGTGCCTGACAAATCTGGGAATGTTTGGATACAGTTCCATTCAGACTTCACATTTGCCACTTGATAAACCCTGCAATAATCCCAAGTCTAGTTAAGCTACTAATGACCCAAATTTTCGACAAAATTAAAACCCAAAAATATGTTGTTTATTGCAGATCAAATGTTGTGACAGATTATTGACCGACATCATGGAAACCAGCATCTGAATTTTATAGAAAAGAATAATACACCAACATAAAAGCTCTGATCTGTAGCAGAAGATAAATCAAATATTATATCCAAGACTTACCTTATGTCTGAGCCTCCTAATGCAAGGTAACTTCCACTATGGTCGAATTCAACTGCAGAAAAAACAAGCAAAGCATATAAACTATATGGCGTTCATATGTTAAAAACTTACCATGACCAGACAATAGCAAGATCTACTATTTACGTGAAAAATCCCAACAAAAAGATGCCTTTTCCGACCCTTCCCAGGAAAGACAAGGGGGTGTTTGATTCACAGACTAGAATTTGATAAAATTGGAATCCATCAAAGGAATTTGACTTTGAAGGAATTGGAATGGAATTTGATGAAATTTGACCACAAGTTTGGTTGGTAGGAATTGGAATGAAATCTCTCAAAAGAAGTGGAACAATCGTCTTTGTTTGGACTAGCACACACATCGCCCCGCCCACACCCTACCAACCACCATGTCATTACTATCGTTGTCACAGTTATCACCCTGTTATCAATGTTAATGATGGAAGTTCAAAACTACATTAAATTATCAATGTTATCGATTCAATCCTCCACCAATCAGAAGGATGTGGGTCCAGGTCTCGGTGGAGACATCAATGGGTGTTGAAGCTATATCGAGACTGAAAACGTTGATCCATTCTATACATGTTAGAAAGAGTACAAAAACATTTCACCAAGTTATAGTGAAATCGACTCAAACAATTCAACTGTGATAGGATCAAAGAGTTCCCAGCCTAAAGCCAAACGTCAGATGAATCTTAAGGCCTTCCTCCTTTTAGACAGTAAGATGAACACATAAATTAAAGGAGGCTTTAGATTACCGGATTGTGTCGGTGTGTTCTCATAAGGTGTAAAGCTCCTGAAATTTCTAAGCTTGCGAAGATCCCACAATCTAACACCATCTTGAGCAGCAGTCTGACATATATGAGGTAAACTGTTAGTTGTAAATCTAAACAATGACATCCATGAGGCTTTTGCAAAAAGAACACCTACAGCTAAAAAGTAGCCGTTCTCTGAAAAAGATATTGCGGTTACGGCTCCAACATGCCCGTCAAATCTTGCAACATTTGCCTGCAGAACAATTAATGAATGAGGCTTGCATACTAGACGAAGAAATAATAATCAGTAGATCAGGGTTCTATAATACCTGACTCTTTACATCCCAGATTTTTACAAGAGACCCGGCCGTGCCTGTTCCAAGAATGAGACCATCAGGATGAAAAGCTGCAGATGTATATCCCTCAGATGCAGACAAATCTGCAACCTACAGATTTAACCCAAAATGTAGTCAAGAGAACTTGAATGAGCTGACACCAAGTCTATTTTCGCATGCACACACAGTGAGGGAGTGAGAGAAAACCTGTGCAAGACATAGACCAGAAGATAGCTCATAAAAGCACCATGTATTGTCGAGAGAAGCTGTAACAAAATAGCTATTGGTAGCATGGACAGTCACAGCTTGTACCTGGCATTTAAAACATGCATTTCCATCAAATTTCAAGTAGACATGTGTAATCAAGCTAACATGATATCATTTCTTGCGAGTAAACAATGTTTATAACAGAAAAATCACAAGAAACACATCTCCAGTACCCTGAATGGATTGCTATATCTCGTTGATCCTAGAAAACATGCACAAGCACATTTCATCTCAAACTAAGAAAGTTAACTACAACAAACCATGGACTAGAAGTGCTATCAATATTTGATGTAATAGAAAAATATAGGGTACATATCATTAGAGGAACAACCACAATAGCTCTTATGAGAGTAGCTCTCATTTCAGCAAATGTTATTGGCCTCTAAAGAAGTTACTGATTTCCTCATTAATCATCCATGATAATGTTCCATCATCCAAACAAATTATTATTAAATATCTTGCCAGCTTGAAGTTATCACAATCGTAAGAAGCATGATTCGCATGCCCAAAAACTAGTTTATTGTAAATGTCAACAGATCAAATAACACTATATGAGAAACCTACGGAAATAGTACCCTGACAAACTCTAGCAACTTTCAGACGAAACCAGTGTAGCTCCTACTTGAGGTATAAAAGAGAACCAGAACCAGAAAATACTTTAAACATTCTAGTTGTCACAAAATCATATTAGCCATGCAATTAGAAGTGAACCTCCTGTTTGCAGTTTGTTCAAAGAACCAGGAATTTTACCTAATATACCAACCATAAAGTCCAATTAAGCACATCTCTTCTGGTCACGGCCTACATTGTTTCACAGGGTGACCACTTGGTACCTACCTCTGGGATCATGAACATCTCCCATTGGCGTGTGTTCACTTTTCACAAAAGGTGGTAGTTAATAGGGAGAGAAACAAGCATGTACATGTGCATAGTGGTGATAACAGTAAGATGGCATATGAAAACCCAACAAGCAAAGCACCATCACACACGATTAAGAACAGACAAAAGCAAACCACAAAAAAGAAAATGCAGCTATATAGAGACCAGATCTCTTCATTTTCACATATTAACAAAATTTAGTAAAGTGAACTTGTTACCTCAGCGGTATGATCCTTTAAGACATGCCTACAATCATAGTTTCCATCTTCAGACCCTTGCCACACACGAACTGTCTGCAGAACAAGAAAGTAACTTAAATGCAAAATATAGAATCCCTAGAATCCACCAATAACAAGTTCTGCAGCCTTACAACTAAGGCCAAGGAAAAGATTACTAAATGGGTTTAAAATTGAACCGTTTTCCACATATTTATTTGTGTTCTCACATTTCAAATACCAAATAAATGGATTCGAAGTCCATAGCACACAGGTTAAACGAAGTTAAGGAAAAGAAAAGCAATAACAAACTTAATAAAAGAAATTTTGTTTTAAGACGGTAAATTCCATTTAACACCCCTAAAGCCACTTTACATAAGCGTAGACTAAAAAGCAAGCTTACCTTATCAGCAGAACCGGTAACAACCAACTCACCGTCAGCAACAAATTTGACACTAGTGACCTAATAAAGAGAGAAAATAGAAGTTCAAAAAGAAGCTAACAACTACAAATCATGGAAAGAGTTAATTTTGACCAAATGTCGAAAACAACCCTCTTTGAATGACCACTAAGGGTCGATAATATCTCCCCTGAGGTTTGATTGAAGACTACTGCATTTGTATCAACTCCACCAGTAGCAATAATACCCTGACGTAAAAAACACATGTTATTAACTACTTGCTTTGAATATTAGTTCATATTCAGAAGCAGGAGGCAAGTAATAACTATAAAGAATAGCTTTAGTTTCCAGAATGAAACAAATCTTATTGCTAACCGAAAAGAACCATTTTTTTCTGACAGCGCTCCATCTCTAAAAATCATGTGTAGCCCCAACCCCTACTAGTACTAACAGTTGATGACTGATGATAGGATCAATGAAATCAGTGAAATTAATGAAGAGATTCTCAAGAAACCACAAGACTCAACTTTAAGCCTAGGAAAAGAAAGTTGGTGATCGGCTGTCTTCCCAACTAAAATTAGTGCAGGGGAGCCAACTACTCAGATTCAGCAACAAAATTAAGGTTATGGCTTTTAAATATCAAAGTAGAACAGATAATATTAAGGCATCTGAACTATCATCAGTAGCAAATCCAGCTAGCATTTGTTAAGTAACTTTGTGTACACGATATCCAAACTGAAGTGTGTATATCAATTGGTACTCTGTTTGATAAAGGGCACCATATAACATGCAATGAATCCACAGTAACTAGACAGTCATCGAGTATAATGCTTACTGATCAAGATAAACACCCTGTACTCATTCCAAAGGCATTAAGCCCAAAATTAGTTATTGCTATAAAGTAAAGAATGATCTGTAAGTACTTGTCCTGATGACGAGATTTTTTTTGCCTAAAAATCATGAGGGGACTTCAAACCAGGAAGTAAAACGACACTATAAAGAATGCTTCTTAATACTACACACGGTGTACCTTCGATTGATGGACATCAATAGATAATATGCCAGCTTTGTTTGTTTTGTGAAGAGGATAACTATTAAGCTGGGTATACCTCTCAACAGCATCCACGGGAGCCAATGAGGATGAAATCTGAAAAAGGGGGGAAAAGAAAAAAATTCCACAATGTCAAGAATTATAAACATGATTGGTTTCCATGCTCATAGCCCAATAACCCCAGCCCACACAGACAAACAAAAGAAGAAGAAACCCACCCACCCCCCCTGCAACATGATTTCAAGGTGTATATAAAACAAATAGAATTATAGAAATCAGTGAAACAGCTGAGTAGAAGTAGAAATACCTGTCTCTTTTTCCTTTGCTGTGAAAGTGCAGCATTGCAGTCCGTTAACTCTGCAATTATACCAGCTGAGATTCCTGGGCGGATTTTCTTACCATCTGTATCCAACTCATCACCCTCAGCAGCTGTTAAACCAAATCAAGCAGATATGAGCATTTAAAAAGCATGTCGATATTAAAGTCCTAAAAAATGAAAAGGAAGAAAAAACCTCTTTTCCCATTGATTGCAGCGGCCGCATTTGCTGACATTACCATTGATGCCGGCATGGGTGCTTGCCTCTCTAAATGTGCCAGCATAGTCCTGGCCTCATCTAGTTCTTTCTTTAATCTTGCAATTACACGGCAAGCTGAGTCGTGCTGTCAATAAACGAATACAGCCTTCAACTAAATCATACACCATCATATCACACATAACATAAAGAGAAGTTGTAAAATAGTGAACGGAAGTACAACAAAGAATTATTCCCTTCCCATGAATACAAAAATATCAGATATATAATGAAGATGAGAAGTCCCAAGTCTAAGAGCAATGTGTCTTAATGAAAAACACAATGCATAAAGGGCCCATGAAAACAAGAGAAGTCTAAACAATTGTCTAAGGGTAAAAGCGACAATAATGGACCATGCATAAACTAAAAGAAAGATAACTTCGGTGCATCAAAACAAAAAAAATGAATAAACAAATAGAAATGTTTACTTAGGAAATTAATAGGACATAGTTTCATCCAGGCACACACCAAAATAATTATTATTGAATTTTGCATCTGAGATTGGTCACATGCTCTTTCTTAATACTTACACTAACATCTCAAAACAAATTTTGTCATAGCACAAACATGGTTAAAAACACTAAATAGTTTTTGCTAATTTACACTAATTGATTCCCTGCTTCATCTATGTCGTAAAGTATATCACCCACTTGACTTTTTCAGCCATTGTAGGCAATCAGACTATGGTTGTAGATTACATACTACTACATATCATCATAACCATCCTCATACAGCTTTATAAACAATAGAAGAATCATGAAAATGATTTGCTAGGACTCACCATAATCATTGGCTTCATTTTATTCAGGGTCTGTTTGGCTCAAGCTGAGGAATAAAAATGAAAATGACTGGGAATGAAAAAGGGAATGAATTTTCATTCCCCACAGTTTAACCAGGAATGAAATTTGGACTTCTATGGGAATTGAGTCCATTATATTATAGGAAACTAAACAGTTCCTTTTATTTTTATTCCTATTGATTACTGTTCAATACCTTTAACCAAACATGCCCTTAGTAGTTGTATTCAGGATAGTATTTACTTGAGCATTTAGTTGCTATATTTGGTTAGCCCAATAATGCAGCCACATATTCACCTAGAGCCTAAATCTTTCAATCACAAGATGAAAGGCAATAGAACCTTATCAGCAAATCCTACAGCCTCAGACTTTAATACCTTTCACAGCTCAAAACTTAAGCAAAGATGCCTAATCTATCTCCTCCATAATCAAGAGCTTAACCCTATTTGATACCTCCATTATAAGCCAGCTTGAAGCATTGGAGATTCTAGGGTTGAGGAATGAAACCAAAATCCTTAGCTCTTCTAATTCTTAATTTCACCAATTTCTTGTTCCAAATCATCAAGCACCAGTATCAAACTATTGGCAGCCAACCACTAACAACAAAAAGGAAGCTATTGCTCCTTTTTATTCAAAGTGCGCCTATACAATAAAACATTAGTCATACATTTCTAGATGGAGCTTTGATAGCAGCCAAGTCTTGATGGAAATTATGAGCATTACGTTCATGCATAACTTCCATAACAAGGTTAGCACGGTTAATGATATCAGCCCAAGTATTCACTACACGACCTTGACTATAAGCTAGCTATTGGTTGAAACTGAAACCATTTAGGTTGAAAGCCATAGTGCTGATAATCTGATACCTAACGCGGTAAACCAGATGCATACTACAGGCCAAGCAGCTAGAAAGAAATGTAAAGAACAAGAGTTGTTGAAACTAGCATATTGGAAAACCAATCAGCCAAATAACCATCATTGCCAAAAATATTATAAGTTTCTTCCATAAACAGGCATTTGAAAGAAGAAACAGTTTCAATTTATATATACATCATTGTCAAAAGACATACGATTTGATCCGGTTAATGAAGCACGCGATATGAACACCATTTGGGAATCATAGCACAGACTGATTTGCCAGCATACTGGTGAAATCAAGCGTTGTATAATTCAACCACCATTTCCTTGGACATCCCACCTTATTTACGTTGTTTTGTGAACTTTTGTTTACTTTATTGATACAAAAGTCATAAATAGCCACATACAAGTAAATACTTTTTCTTGTATTTGCTAACAACTATGATTAATAAAGTATAAATTGGTATAATTATAACTAGATGCTTGCTTTTTGTGTTTTATATATATGCACATTATAAATTATTTAGAAAAGATGGAAGTGAATCTAGTAATCAATTTAATTCGCAATTTATAAACTAAATACAGGATATGAAGCTAACACTATAAGACCTTAAACTTGTACTGAATAATATGAACTATTTCCAGCATTAAACAACAAAACAAACCCCATTAGCCTGCTGGTCACTAGGAAAGTGAAACCCCAGATTTTTGTGGGTAACATAACCATGTTTAACCTCACAGTGATTTAACCACCATAGAGTTTTATAGCTTCATATAAAAGATCACTGTTTTTACACAGAGATATGATGGACATAGATGCTATGTATAGCATGATGGAATAGAACATTTTAGATGAGCAAGAGTGTCCTCTTGAGATATTGTTTCAGGAGCTCATGCAACCGTAGAACAGAAGATTAATACCAAGAGGTGGCCTGTTCAGAGTATAAATGTCACCAATAAATAACTACAACAGAAACAAGATTAGGAAATATGCACCAGTAACTAGTTATCAGTAGTACCTGGTATAAACAATGACTAAGCTCCTGCCTTGTTGTATGTAGTTGTTGCTCGGATGCAAAAGCAGATAGCACCAAAGCATCCCATTCCTAATATAATATAAAAGATCAGAACATGTGTCAGCAAAGTTCATAATCAGGCAGATGATAAAGAATGTGCTTGTTGATATTGTGTTGAACTATAGAGTCACAAGAAGGCAGAAGATGTGATAACGTACTAACGTATAACGCCTAGCACTTACAAGAAATGGTATGAAATTGAATCAAAAAAAGTAAAAGGCTCCCTAGAGATCAAAATGAGAAAAATACATACATTCTGGAACATTCCAAGCATCCCAGGGATACTTGCAGCCTGTACTTGTCTAGGCTTCACTATCTGCAAAAATTTCCATTAATACTTAGCCTTCTGTGTGCAAATTCAATCCTGAAAATATGATATTGAGATATAAAAACCATTAGAAGCAAACCTTTCCAGTTTTTATTGGAATAAGGTCATCCATAGTTAATGAATTCCCAGTAACAGGGCATTTTCCATGATCCTAGTTGAGAACAGAGAAAAGACATCAATCAACAATAAAAATAATATAATCTTGTCATTCCCAAACCAGTTGTACTCTGTATTAAACCTATTTATTTTCCCAAAGGAAAACTTGATACAAGTTATGTTTTAAGCATTTAACACCAACATCTGACATTAGTCTATTTGAAGTAGCTTATATCAAGATATATATCAAATACTAAACTTCTCTTGAAAATTTGAAATTTCATACTCCCTCTACACCAACATCTGACATTAGTTATGTTTAGCATTTTATTTTACAACAGGCTTACCTTTTAAAATGAGCACTGATATGTATATTAATGCAAATTCAGCGCTGACGTTATTCAATTTGTAGAACTTGTTATAAATATCGATTTCGTTAGTAGAGATCCCATATAAATCAAAAGATAGAACATACTTATTCTGATGCGCATTGTGTAATTTGATAATCATGTAATAAGTATTCTAGACCTATCTTTTTTAGTGAAAAACTGAACAAAGTTCAAACATGTTCACGTTATTCAAGTGCTTAAACCCTAGGCAAGAAATAAGAACGCACCAATATGTGTCTCTCAATCAAACGCTTGTCGAAGAGTAATCCAGACGACTTAGAAACAACAGGTTCGTCCGGTACCTCGCCGGAGACTGGCCGGGGTAACATGGAACAACAAAAAGGCAAAGCAGATCAGGAAAGGATTGATATACTAGACTGCATATACACGTAGTATGCAAATAAAGAAAAACGAAGAAGAAGAAGATAGTAACTCGAACAAATCATCGTGCCGAAGGTGAGGCTACAGTCGCTGCTCGCCGCCGTGGAGAGAAGTGAAGACGGTGGACGGAAAACAAACCCCTAAATGGAGAAGGCGCGGGATTAAAAGGGTTTTTGATTTTACAAATTATCAAAACAATGATTACTCGGTTTTTCTTCCTTTATGATTTGTCAGGATTCCATTCCATCACTCTCTTTAACACAACAGCCGTCTAACATTTTTATCAACTCCATTTACCTTAAATACATTTTGTTCATTTAACATTTTAAAATTATTAAAAAGTTACTTGCACAATATAGTAAAATAAATTTTAATTTTAATATTTTGTTTTTTTTTTATCTCGGTCGATGTTATAATATAATTTTATATGATTTTAAGAAAATAATAATATTTTTATTTTTAAATAAAATATAAATATAAAGATATAATAAAAAATTTAAAAGCAATATTGATATTAATACCACACTAATCATTTAAAAAATTTCGTTTTCTTGTGTACTTCTGTAATTCATTTTTTTTGTTTAATAATATAAATTTTTATATTGATAATAATTAAGTATTTTATTAGAAAATCAATAATTCTTCTAATTATATTTTAATTTTTTTATATTTAAAATAAGATGTTTATCCTCTGTTTGATTATATTTATATGTTGTTAGTTACACGAATTCAAACAAGAAGTTTTAATAAGTTGTATTTACACATAATTTACTTATAATCTTAAATTATAAGTAATATAGATCAATAAACAATATTTATGTATAAAAAATAGTTTTTAAATTTTTTTATCAAATACTTTATAATATAGTATAGATTTGAAGTTAGTTTTTTTTTAATGTTGTGTTTTCAAAGAAAAACTGTGACATGCTCTTGTATTTGTTTTGCTCATTTTTCTTTTATGTTAATTTTATTATATGAATGCTCAACTCCACGGTTGTAACTTCGGCTTCATTTTTATCTTCTAAAATCTAATATTTATCATGGAAAACTTGGTGACTTAGTTTACGACATTTATTTTTCAATGTATGGTTTATATCACAATATGTAGGCAACTTTTTTTTATTAACCTGGATATCTAATTTGTTATGCAAGTTGACTAATCTCAAGGTGACTATCTGCTTTGCAGGTAGCCTGGAGTCACCGTATTTGAACCTCCATAGCCATAAGAGGATTTATATTCCTCCTATGATTTGAACCTGAGACTTCCAAACACTTTTGATCTTGGGAATTCAAACTTAAACCAATCATGCACCACCCTTGTGGTTTATGTAGATAACTTATACCCAATGTCCCATGGAAAAACTTACAAGTTATTTAAACTCATCATATTACTGGTGTATTTGGTACACTGGACAAAACAGAATAAAACAGGGATCCATGTTCCATGTTTGGTAAGACCTTTTATGTGGCACAAACAAGAACGAAGTGAAAGAGGCCTGTTTCACCTCTACCTCATGGAACATGGTAGAACAAACTTATATTTATCCAATATAACCTCAAAATAACATTTAGGGGGTGTTTGGTTACATGTATTAAGCAGTAATTAATAAGAATAAAAATAAAAAAAACTGTTTGGTTTCTATAATATAATAGGTTCATTCTCTATCATTTTCATTTCCGTTCTCCTTTTCATTCCTCGTCATGAGTCAAACAACCCCTTAATTCTCTTCTAAAACATCAAATAGGTCTCATCTTTACATTGTATTCATTATTTAGATTTTATTTATTGTATTTTATGTTTTTTAAACTTTAATTTTACTATCCTCAAATTATTATTTTTATATGGTTTTTATATTTTTATTAATTTATTATATTAATAATAAAAAATAATGTAGAAAAGGGATAAAATAAAAATTGAAAACTACATAAACTTTTTATTTGAGTATCAATATAATTGTTTTAATGAAAACTTTCTAATGATATTTTTTGTTATAAAAAATAATTATTTTAATAAATTACATAAATTAATCAAAATATATAAACAATTCATTAGAGGTAAATTGGTCATTTTACTTGCTCTGTTCTATCCAGTTCTATCTTATCAAACGTTGTACAACCATTTTGTTTAGTCTTGTCTTGTCTTGTTCTGGTTAATCCTTTTCTGTCATGTAATGTTCTGTCTTATCATGTCTGGACATCATGAAGTATAAGACATGTTAATAATGCACAACAAAGGTCACATTAGGTAATTGTATAGTTTTATGAATCAGATCGACCTATATGTTTGTATATATATATATATATACATAAAGTGTCACTGAATTCCGAAATTCGATACAAAAAAGAGGACGACAAATCAAACTCAAAATCCGAGTAAAAACATATAGTCGAATATATTGATACCCTAATAACTTGCACCCATTATGTCTCTTAAAATAGACATCCTCATCAAAAAAGGACAGCCAAATAATGCATGCGCTTTTTCTGACTTTTCCACTAGAAAAAGATGTGCATGTGATATCACTTCAGGTCCCACACCCATCAGCTCGAGTTTATTATATATCTCTTCCTCTTAAGTACACACGTGGATGAGATCTTTTAAAACCTGTTACAAAAAGTTAATAACAACCATCAGAAATCTAATAACTATAAATGTACAATAATATACAATGTAAACAAACTTAATGTTGTGGTATTTTCTGATAGTATTAGCTACATCACCTATGGTCGTCGTTATCTTAGAAGTCATTACATCTTCTTCTTCCACTTCTCTTTTTATACTTTCAAAGGTTGTTTGTTTACCTCTTAATAGTTCCATTAAGAGGCAACATTTGAATAGCCGAAAGGTGAATTTTGTTTGGTAAATTTTTTTTTGTCTCTTAATGGTTCTTAAAACCTCTGAATGATTTTGTATCATGGGCCTCCCTTAACCATTAAGCACCCTAGTTTCATTCTGAACAATTACAAACAATTATATTTCATATTGCATTATAGTATAAGAGCCTCTTAATTATTTTCACCGTTTAATCATTATGCATCAAACAATTCAGCAACTGCTAAACACCCCTTAGATGTGGTTGCATTTAGCGGACTCATTTTGTGATGTTGGGCATGGTAGATGTAACTTGGATATCGTCATTATTGTTGAAATTCTCCAAACTAATCTCATCGGTAGATACCATTCAGTTTTAGTTTCATTTTGCCTCTCTTCACTATGAAGCTGCTCATCCTCTTGAACATCCTCCCCCACTCTATTAGCTATAGATCCCTCACCTCTAATCCTAGGGGGTGATACTTCTTAGGCAGGGTCCACTGGTTCTAGAAGACCCATAAAAACACAATATTATCTAAGTATCTCATTATCAAATCTAATATATACTTTGAGTTGAGTAGGAAGTACCTCATGTCTTGTGAAATTGGATAGAGGAGTTGATAACCTCAGTAAATCCATCCTATAATGTGATGCAGTCTCCTCATCTGCTCTTCTTGGAATTGACTCATTGTCATTTAGAGATTTAACACAGAGTTTCTAGAACTTTTGATAAGGTATGTATCCAAGTGGCTTTGTCAAATATCCCTAAATATTATTCATGATGATAGATGCATAATCATAATGCATATGTGAGCAATGCCATGGAGATAGTCAAAAATGTTTATGTTAGCTTGATATTGGATGGTTGACTTTACAGAAATGCATCTATTTACTATAGAAAACAAACAGTACCAAATGTGAGGTAGGAACTTTCTCTTGAAGTTACTTAGCACAGGAAATTGTTCTTTGTATTCTAGAGCAATGAAGTCCTCTATCATTTACCCTATAGTAGGCAGCTCATTAAAATCATTTTTCCCTTCATTTTTGTCTTATCTAGCAACTGAGCATAGATCTGAAAACTTCAACACTCAAAGCAAAAGGGACTCCAACTATTTTTGAGTTCAAGTCTTGATCCTCATGGTCAAAATACATGTTGTCCACCACTGTTGAAGATATTGCACTGGCACAATAGTCTGTCTCATGAACATTTTCTTCAAAGGATGATGCCTTATAAGTTCAATAATAATCTGATGATCATATTTGAACTTTTCAAAATTAAGTAACAACGCATAGTTGTTTTCCTTGATATTATCATATTTGTCAATGGAAAGAACATAATTTTCAACAACTTGAGAAGCCCTAGACATGGCAACATTGTGGGTTTTGTGGTACGCCTTAATTGTTATCACCGACATCACCCTGTGATTCTTCATTCTCGCTAGTAGCATTAACTTTCATAGCCTCATTAACATTTTCTTCATTAACCAATACTTGTACCTCAACATAAGTTAGATTCATGTTTTCCTCCATAACAACAATATTTTCAATATTAAGTTCCAGATTATGTTCAAGAGAAATTTGAATGCACCATGCATGAAGGTTGATTAACCTCGTGGTTGTCTGAGTCAGAAGAAGGATAAAAATAGGCTTTCACGGTCCTTAAAGCAGATTGAACATTCGCTCGAGATTGAGCCACTTGAAAAACAAGATTAAAAAAATTGTTTGCACAAAGATTCTTATAAGCAAAAAAAGCAAGGGTTTGAGAAAGATTTAAAAGTAAAATAATAAGAACTATTTATTAATTAAACCCTGTGAAATCATACGAGTTGGTTGTTATAGAGTGACACGTGTTGAAAAAGCAGGTGTTAATATGATGATTAAGCTAATTAAGCATGCTCTGACAGGTGTATTACCATCAGAAAGGTTTTCTTTTGAGTCGTGGCAATAATTGTTCAAATAGAAACATGACATGATGATGACCAGATAATTATTAGTAACTATAGTCGAAAGAGTAATAACTCTAAAGTACAGTGTCATAACTCTGAATAAAAGAGTCAGAGTTAGAGCTCTTTGTTTTTAGAGTTAGAGTTAACTTGAAATAAAATCATTTAAAATCCAGCTTCTTGAAATCATAAATCTTTTTGAGATTAAAGAAGTGGTTTGAACATTTAATCAAAGAATTTGATCAACTTGAAAGTTGTCCTTCTTTCAAGAGATTAAAATTTGAGAAATCATCCCCTCATGTTGCTTAGAGAATGTTCAGACTTAAGGTTTCCATACTTAAGTTCATTTAGAGTTACAGTTTATCCAAACTTAGGGGTTGTTTATTTACCTCTTAATAGTTCCATTAACAAAGAGCATCTAAATTGCTAAAAGGTCAATTTTGTTTGCATAGGGCAAAAAAAAAGTTTGTCTCTTAATGGTTCTAAAAAGGTTTGAATTCAACCACTACAAACAACCCCTTAGAGTTCAGATGAATTATCTTCGGATTTACTATCCATCCAGAGTTAAAGTAAGATGCAAACCAGATAAGCTCCCCCTTAGATTTAGCTCAAGATGAACAAACATTTGCTTAAAATATAATACTCCCCCTTGAAAAATGCATTCATATCAGATGAAAAATGTACAAATAATTGAATAAAGAATTTATCTACCATCTATTGAAATCTCAAGAGTTAAATATAAATTTGAACAAGTGACATCAGAGTTTAGAGATATATGTTGAGAGATAAATGATAACTCTGAATTAACTAATTCAGATCTCTAGAGTGCTTGTTCAGAGTTAAAAGATAAAATTTTCATTAACTTTGAAAACTAAAGTTGAAGTTGAGACACAATTTTATCTCTTTGAAGTCCAACTAACCAACTTATCTCCCAAAAATGACATGATCTAGAGGTACTCTTCTTGTCTAACTTCAACCAACATGATCTACATTTGTAAGGCTGTTAGATCAAAACTAAAATCCATAGGATACCAAAGACCCAAACTAGGTGTGCCTTTGAGATATCTTAGGATTCTTTTTACAACTAAAAGATGAGATTCTTTAGGATTTACTTAATACCTTGTACAAAAACATGTAGCAAATATAATATTTGGTCTACTTGGAGCTAAATACAATAAAGAACTAATATTTTTCTTTAAGTTTTATGATCAACAAATTTTCCATTTAAGTTTGCATCATGTTTCATTCCAGCGGCCATTGGTGTCTTTATGGGAGAATTTTTAGACATATTATATTTATTTAAAAAATCTTTAACATCCTTAGCTTGATTAATGAACATTCCTTTAGGAAATTGTTTTATTTGAAGTCCAAGAAAGAAATTCAATTCTTCCATTATATACTCATTTCAAACTCCGTCTGCATTATTATCTCAAAGTTCTTGCAATACTTTGGTTAATAAAGCCATTTATTTATCATTCATATAAATTTGAATTAAGATTAAACCCTCACCTTGCTTTATCACAAATAAAATAGTATCAATTGTATCTTTCTTGAAGCCATACTTTAAAAGAAAGTCAGTTAGAGTTTATACCATGCTTATGGAGCCTATTTAAGCCCATTCAAAGCTTTGTCCATAACATAAATATGATTTGGATTCTTGGGATCTTCAAAGTCTTCAAGTTGATTCACATAAACCTCCTTATGTAGCACATCATGTAGAAATGCATATTTTATATCCACTTGATAAACTTTAAAGTTCTTGTGTGAATATAAGCTAAGAAAATTTTGATGACTTCAATCCTAGCAATTGGTGGAAAGGTTTCACCAAAATCTATGCCCTCTTGTTGACAATATTCTTTTGCAACCAATCTAGCTTTGTTTCTGACAACTATTTCAGCCTCATCCTTTGTATTTTTAAAGACCATTTGGTTCTAATGATAAATTTACCTTCAGGTGTTGATGCTCTCTCATTGATTTGATGATGATCCCTATTTACCTTATGAAGTATATTATTTGTGTTATTCTGTTTTAATGATCTTCATTGAGTCTGTTCAATAATCACTGAACATGTATTGAAACTCCTTTAGACACTGTTATACTTCAAGAAAACAAAATTCATACCTCAGATCTTTCAACAATGGTATAGACATAAACTGAAGATTAGATACCAGCGCGTTCATGATCTGAAGCGGCGTTCAATAATTATAAGCTCGTCTAATTATGTGTGAAGACTTCACAAGTTTCAACGAATGCTGAAGAGACCCTCCAGCGTCATCCCAACATTCAGCGATCAAATAAAGCTTGTCATGCATGATTTTTTTTTCTTGTCCTCCTTCACACAAAGGACAAACCCATACCTTTTCTAGAGTATAGTACAATACGGAGCCACTCCGTTGACTCTATAGTGCTTACCTACTTTATGAAAAGAGGACTGCTCATATACATCCAAAAGGACTGTTTACTATAGCAAAGGACAAGCTTTCATGCAAAAGTTTGACACGTGCTTTGTACCTTCTGAATTGCATTTAATGCAATGGGTATAAATAGTTGAGTGCTTTCCTCTCAATTATCATCACTTCCACTACTAACTTACCCAAGAAGTTATTTCTCTCTACTCTCATCTTAAGAGAGAGAACCACTTAGGATAAGTGAAGATCACTTACATTCTAATCTTTATTTCTTGTAGCAAATTTTTTCTCTTTGCTATTTGTAATTTTATGAACCTTAGATTGTTTAGATAGGTTCTTTACCTTATCTCTTCCGCAAACAATCTGTAAAATTTGTATTGATCTTTCTTTATTAATATATAATTTTTAAAAGTGAAAATTTCTGTGATTGTATTCTTCGCTCTCCTTCTACAAACTGATTGCATATAACTCTTGTAGATCCTGCTGAGACCAACAAGTGGTATCAGAGCAGTGTTTGCTTTTTGTGTTGTTGATACGTACTAAGTATTTAGTACGTAAAGTACCTTTTTATTCTCTTTTAGATAGGTTATCTTCTATTTATATCCCAACTTTGAGTCATTTTATCTCTTTTCTATGTTTTTATGCTGAAGTGAATGTTGAACATGCTTTTAGTGGATTTTGGTCTAAATTAAGCTTATTTTGGACAGATTGAAGCAGGTCGATGCTGTGGGAATGTGGTAGCATGACCTGATGGTAGATGAAGAGAAAGATGAGACTTGGAGTTGACTGACATGACAATGGGAAGACCTTTGAAAGCCTTCTAAAGTTGAACCAGCTGTAGTTTAATCAGATTAGCTGGACTTTACAAGACTAATTTAGTTGTTTTCTAAATATCAGTTTGTTATTATGTACTTTTTAGTTTCTTTTGAACCAAGGAGGTGTGAAATGTCCTTTTTGCCTTCACTCCATCCCTAGTATAAAAAGGGATGTTGGGAGGAGTATTCTACACCACACCTTGCTTCTTGCTCTCTAATATCTTTTGTTCTCTCTTCAAGTAGGTTGATAAACTACTTGAAGAACAAGTTTCTTAATATTATTAATCTTTTGGCATTTCAAATTATTTATTGCTTTATCTATTTCTCATCTTTAATATTTCGTTATTTATTTATTTACGCTTATTCGCATTTTATTTACGTCATATATTTATTATGCTTTCCGCATCTTTATTATTCCGTCATTTATATTCCGTCATTTACTTTACGCATTTATTTTATGTCTTTATTTATCGCAATTTATATTCCTTGTCATTTACTTTTCGTT
>NC_037528.1:38026794-38036929 GCF_001531365.2 Cynara cardunculus var. scolymus | reverse complement strand
ATTTTTTGCTCTACTCTCTCCCAACATGGAGTTACCTCCCCCAATCATCCCTGAGATTCCATATTTAGAAAACCAACCGCCTGCATTTGGGACAATACCACCTTTTTCGAATTTTCCGCAAGGACCCCCACACCATCATAATAATCATAACGAGGACACGAAATCTGAAAATAATGAACAACCAAGAGATCAAACTTCGATCATCATTAATTTGGCAAATTCCAAAAATGGACGGTTCATGGACTATGCCATCCCTGATTTTGAGCAATTAAATTCCAGGATAGTTAGGCCACATATGACCGCTCTTCATTTCGAACTAAAACCAATTATGTTTCACATGTTGCAAACAAACGGATAGTTTGTCGGATTACCTTCGGAGGATCCACATTCACATTTGAAATCTTTTATGGAAATCACTAATGCTTTCCTGATCCCGGGAGTGTCTAATGACGCTCTGAGACTCACTTTATTTCCATTTTCTCTGAGGGATCGGGCAAAGGCATGGTTTAATTCGTTACCACCGGGTTCTGTGCCTTCATGGAGTAATATGGCGGAAAAGTTTTTGCGAAAATATATCCCACCAACTAGGAACGCTAAGTCCAGAAATGAAATTTGCCTTTTTAAACAAATGGACGATGAAACTGTTCCTGACGCTTAGGAAAGGTTCAAAGAGCTGTTAAGGAGATTCCCACACCATGGCATCTCGTACTGTATTCAACTCGAGACATTTTACAATGGGTTAAATCCCATGGCAAAACAAATGCTCGATGCGACTGCGGGCGGAGCCTTTACAGCTATGACCTACAATGAAGGATATGAGATCCTATAAAATATTTATGCTAATAATGGATATTGGGCTGATCCAGATGCTCAACTGCAAAAGAAGACAGCAGGAATACATGATGTTGATGCATATACTGCATTAACAACACAACTCTCTTCTATGGCCAATATGCTTAAAAATATAACTTCTGGCCAAGGAGTGTAGTCAGCTGTCACATCACCTATTCCAGCTGTCTTCTCAGTGCAATGTGTCTATTGTGGAGGGGAACACTCTTATGAACTGTGTCCGTATAACGCTGAATCTGTGAATTATGTTCATAACAGATCGAATCCCTACACTAACACATATACTGCCAGTTGGAGACAACACCCAAATTTTTCATGGAATAGTCCAAGTTTGAATCCTCCAGTCCATAAGCAACAAGGAAACCCTAATTTTCAACAACATCAACATGCAAGCAGTTCTAAGTCTCAGAATCACCATCACCAGAATTTTCAAAGTAATCAACCACCTTTTCAGACTAAATCACCTCCACAGTCCGAATCATCTTCCTTGGAAGCTATGATAAAAGGACTGGTGGCTCAGTCCCAAGCACAATAGCAAATGATGACTCAAAATCAATCTTTGTTCAATCAACAAAGTGCTGCCATCAGAAACCTGGAAACGCAAGTTAGCCAACTTGCTCTTAATCAGAATAGTAGAGCCCTTGGTACTTTGCCTAGTAACACTGAAGTCGCGAGAGATCTAGGAAAAGAACATGTAAAAGTAGTGACTCTTAGGAGTGGTAAGGAATTAACTGAGACCATACCAAAAGAAAGTGAACAGGTTGTGTCAAAAATTGAGATTATACCTATGGTCCCTATTACTGAAAGTCCACCTAAACCTATGGATGACCAACCTCCTAAGACCACCACTTTCGTTCCTCCTAAGTCGGACTATCCTTTGTTATTCCCTGAAGAAGTTGCTAGGAAAAAGCCAATTGAGGATGAGGTTATAACAGGTCCAAAAACCAAAGTTGTAATCTCATTTGAACCTCAAAAAGTAAGACCAAGACTCTAGACAATTTGGACCCATCTTGCTCAACACAACCTGACAAAGCTATCATAAAGCTGGTTCCTCTTTATGTTCCTTTTTCCCCAGGGTTAAGGAATCAAAAGGAAGAACTGCAATTCAAAAAGTTTTTGGAAGTGTTTAAAGCATTGCACATCAACATACCTCTTGTTGAAGCAATTGAGCAAATGCCCAGTTATGCCAAATTCCTTAAAGACATTTTGAGTAAAAAGAAGAAATTAACGGAATATGAGATCGTAGCTCTTACCGAGGGATGTAGTGTGCTTCTAACCAACAAAATACCCCCCAAGCTTAAAGACCCAGGGAGTTTCACTATTCCTTGTTCTATAGGTGGAAAGGAGATTGGTAAAGCTTTGTGTGATTTAGGAGCTAGTATCAACCTTATGCCCTTGTCTGTTTTCAACACCCTAGGCATAGGAGAAGCTAGACCTACCACTGTCACCTTGCAATTGGCCAATAGAAGCATTGTTTATCCTAAAGGTAAGATTGAGGATGTCTTAGTTCAGGTTGACAAATTCATCTTTCCGCCTGACTTCATCATCCTTGATTTTGAGGCTGATAAGGATATTCCTATAATCTTAGGAAGACCTTTCTTAGCCACTGGTGGAACTTTGATTGATGTCCAAAAGGGAGAGCTAACCATGAGACTCCAAGACAGAAAGTTACTTTCAATGTCTTTAATTCCTTAAAGTACCCTGATTACTTAGAGGAATGCTCAGGAGTTATTGAGATTGAGACAATGTGCTATAAGGAAGGAATTAGGAAGGCTTTAAGTTAGAAGAGGAGGAAGGTGTTGAGATAGGTGATGAGACTGTTAAGAATTTAGAAGGTGATGTCCCATCTGATGCTGCAGCATTTGAGTTGTTGGACAATAGTGAGCTTAAGAATTTTACCCCGTCTATAATTTCACCACTTGTTCTAGAGTTAAAGCAACTCCTATCTCATCTAAAGTATGCATTTCTAGGAGAGGAAGGTAAACTACCTGTCATCATATCATCTATCCTAGATTTACATCAAGAAAAGAAGCTTGTAGATATGTTGAAGTTGCACACCAAAGCCATAAGATGGACCATTGCTGATCTTAAGGGGATTAGTCCTTCTATTTGTCAACATAAGATCGCCCTAGATGAAAAGATCTTCAAATCTATAGAGCTTCAAAGGAGATTGAACCCGGTCATGAAAGAAGTAGTGAAAAAGGAAATTTTGAAATGGCTAGATGGAGGAATAATTTTTCCAATAGCCAGTAGTTCTTGGGTTAGTCCAATCCAATGTGTCCCAAAGAAGGGAGGGTTTACAGTTGTCACCTATGACAAGAATGAACTCATCCTTACAAGAATAGTGTCTGGTTGGAGGATATGTATGGACTACCATAGGCTAAACAAAGCCACTCAAAAGGACCATTTTCCCTTGCCTTTTATTGATCAGATGTTAGACAGGTTGGTTGGAAAAGAGTATTACTACTTTTTGGATGGATACTCCGGATATAACCAAATAGCCATATCACCCGAGGACCAAGAAAAGACCACCTTCACATGTCCCTATGGTACTTTTGCTTTTAGGAGAATGCCATTTGGACTTTGCAATGCTCCTGCAACTTTTCAGAGATGCATGATGTCCATATTCTCTGATATGCTTAGAAAATCCATAGAAATCTTTATGGATGATTCTTCAGTTTATGGCTCATCTTTTGATAATTGTTTGGAAAATTTAAAAAGGAGTCTTGAAAGATGTGAAGAAACTGATCTGGTTCTCAACTGGGAAAAATGTCATTTCATGGTCAAAGAAGGAATTGTTTTAGGCCATTTGATTTCCAAAARAGGAGTTGAGGTAGACAAAGCTAAACTTGAAATCATTGAAAAACTACCTGAACCAACTACTGTTAAAGGAATACAAAGTTTTCTTGGTCATGCTGGGTTTTACCGAAGGTTTTTATAAAAGACTTTTCAAAAATCTCAAAACCTTTGTGTTTACTTTTGCAGCATGATCAAAAATTTGATTTTACGGATGAATATAGAAATGCTTTCAACACTTTAAAGAAAACTTTAGTAACCGCACCAGTAGTTGTTGCTCCTGACTGGAACAAACCCTTTGAGATCATGTGTGATGCCAGTGACTGGGCTGTTGGAGCTGTCTTAGGTCAAAGAAAGGAAAAAGTTTTTCATCTAATTTATTATGCAAGTAAGACTTTGAATGAAGCACAACTTAACTACACAACAACTGAAAAAGAGCTTTTAGCTGTGGTTTTTGCTTTTGAAAGATACAAATCATATTTGATGGGAACAAAGGTCATTGTTCACACTGACCATGCTGCCATCAAGTATTTGATTTCCAAAAAAGATGCTAAACCTAGGTTTAATAAGATGGGTTTTATTGTTGCAAGAGTTTGACCTTGAGATAGTGGATAGGAAAGGAGTTGACAACCAAGTTGCAGACCATTTGTCAAGATTAGAGAAGCCTAGGGAGACCCTAGAAGAAGGAGAGATTGTTGAAACATTCCTCGATGAGAGAATTCTAGTGTTAGAATCAAAGCTACCATGGTTTGCTGACATAGCAAACTATTTGGCTTATGGAATTAGTCCTTCTGATATTTCTGGCCATATGTTCAAAAAGTTTCTCCATGATACTGAAACTTACCTTTGGGATGACTCTTATTTGTTTAAAATCAGTGCAGATCAAATTTTGAGAAGGTGCATTCCAGAAACTGAAGTGGAAGCAATTCTGCAGCATTGCCACCAAGCAACATATGAAGGACACTTTGGAGGCCAAAGAACAACGGCTAAAGTATTACAATCTGGTTTTTATTGGCCTACTCTCTTCAAATATGCCCACAATTTTGCACAAAGATGCAATGAGTGTCAAAGAAGTGGTTCCATTTCCAAAAGAAATGAAATGCCACTTAATGGGATCTTAGAAGTAGAGTTGTTTGATGTATGGGGGATAGACTTCATGGGTCCATTTCCCCTATCAAATCATTGTCAATACATTCTAGTGGTTGTTGATTATGTGTCTAAATGGGTAGAGGCCATGGATTGAGTTACTAATGATGCAAAAACTATGGTTAAATTTCTTCAAAAACATATTTTTACAAGGTTTGGTACCCCAAGGGCACTAATTAGTGATGAGGGTACCCACTTTGTAAATAACCTGTTGAGTGGAGTTCTTGAAAAGTACAACATTAACCATAGAATAGCAAATGCCTACCACCCACAAACCAATGGATTAGCTGAATTCTCAAACCGAGAAATAAAAGGAATTTTAGAAAAGGTTGTCAAGCCAAACCGGAAGGATAGGGCTTTCAAGTTAGATGACGCTTTATGGGCATACCGAACTACTTTTAAAACACCTATTGGTATGTCCCCATATAAGCTGGTTTTTGGTAAGGCTTGTCACCTACCTTTGGAACTTGAACATAAAGCATATTGGGCCATCAAAGAATTAAATATGTGCCCAGATATGGCTGCCAATAAAAGAAAAGTCCAGTTGTGTGAATTAGAGGAACATAGGAATCTGTCCCATGAAAATGCCAAGATTTATAAAGATAAAACAAAAAAATGGCATGATAAAAGAATTCAACACTGGAAGTTGAGAGCTAGTCAGAAAGTTTTGTTTAACTCTAGGTTGAAAATGTTCCCGAGAAAGTTCAAGTCCCGTTGGTCTGGACCTTTCCTCATTCATAAAGTTTATCCGTACGGAGCAGTTGACCTAATAAATCCCGAGGACAATTCTGTGTTCAAAGTCAACGGTCAAAGAGTGAAGTTGTTTCATGATCCGGTAGAAATTCCAGAGTTATGCTTTGTGAATTTTGTTACACTTTGCTAAAAGCTTCGGTATTTTTGGACTTTTCATAAAGTCCAAAATGTGTGTATGTAAATATTTATATTTGCTTTAAATTCTGTTTTTATAGTTATTAATATTATTAATAATATTGTCGTTAATTTTTGTGTGTTTTGCAGTCCTGTCAGTCGTCACAAAGAGTCTGAAGTCTTGCTGCAGCATCTGAAAACCCTAGCCTTTCATGGAGAATCTCGGAAATTTTTAAAGTCTGAAAATTTTGAGTGGAAAAAGTATGATGTCATTCTTAAAAAAAAATTAAAGAAATGTGGTCATCTCTTTTTGCCAGCCGAGTTTGGTACAAGATGTAAGGAAAAATACTTATTTGTTTATGAAAAGACATCTTGTTACCACCTTTTCTAACACATCTCCCCAACTTGTCAAAGTAATTAAGACTTTCCTTTGTGACTACTTGTTGAAAACTTGCTGGCTGAAAAGGAAAAGACCTCCATCAAGTACTCTCACCTTTTGCATGCTTCCAAGGATGACATCATGGTACCTCACTATTTTCCCATTTTACCCTTGTCTTTTGGAGAAAACCCCTTTGCATTCTAGAAAACCCCCTTTTCTCCCCTCTCATTTCCCTCTAATTTTCTAACTGTCTCTCTCTCCCGACCGGTAACCGTCCCTCCCCAACCATCTTCAACGTTCAAAAATGGCAAGAGTGAAGAGAGCCCTGGTTCGCGACCCACCTCCGATGCGGGCATCTGAAGCACCGCCGGCACAGCCGTCTGATCTACCACCGCTGATGGCTACTGCAGTTGGGCGTACCCCTGTTTCCTCGCGAAGACAGCCAGCAAGAAGAGGGAAGAGACTCCCTATTGCAAAAAAGAAGAAGGGTGAGTCTTCTACAACCCTTATCGATGAAGACTCACCACCGTCGTCGTCGTCTCTGCCACCGTCGCCACCACCGTCATCCACTCCAGTCGCCGTCGAAGCCATTCCGCCGGAAGTGCCAATAGATGCGCCTCTTCTTCAAATGGTGTCATCCGCTGCCATTATCCCCTTCACAAATTATTTGAAGAAAGTCAAAGAAATGGTGAAACCAACCACTGTACTAATTCCAAAGAAGGCCCCAACTTCATCTCCGACCACCACCAACATGGAATCACTCGAAACCTCTCAAAAGGTACAATCCTCATCTGATAGTACACCCCCTGAGGGCCTCTTCACTTCTGATTCTAAGGAAGAGGAGGACCCTGCCTCTATGGCACAAACAGGGGAAATTTTTATGGAAAATGAGGCATGTAGTTTGGAGAACATCATTGTTATTGAAAAACCAAGGAAGCCTCTCCTTTTGACTGCCTCTGGGCAAGAAACGGATGAAGAGGATGATATGCCTCATGTTGCTCCTCATGACTCCATACCCGACCTCAATGAGGTATTTTTTGGGGAAGAGAATGAAGAACCCCCTGTTGAGGTTTTGTCTAAGAAAAGAAGATTGGTTAAAGCATATGATAAAAATAAGTCAAAGACAATAGTTAATGAAGAACCACCTAGGAAGAAGACCCGATCTCAAAGGGTTGTGATTGAGTCTTTCAGGAACTCTGAGACTGATGATGTAGCATCGTAGTAGCATTCCTTCAGACCTAAGAGGAAGAGGGTGGCTATGGCCCAAAGGCCAGCCACCATTTCAAGGCCGATCAGACCCCACAATGGTTTTAGTTCTAAGGCTGCTGAAAAGATGCATGCTAGGTTCTAGAACAGGGTTGGATTCCCAGACAAGGGATTTGATAGGCAAAGCATTAGGGAATTTTCATTCATAAGAGAGGTGGTAGAGGCTCATGGTATAGAACAGGTGTGCATGGTTCCAACTTCCTATAACCTGACTCTTATTAGAGAGTTCTATGCTGAGTTGGTAGCAAATAGCACATTCAAGATATCTATTAGGGGGATGACTTTCATGTTCAACTCTAAAGCCATCAATCGGCTGTATGGCCTAGACCCCCCTAAAAAGACAGATTACTCTAGAATGGTGAGGCATGCGACCATAGAAGATTTGACTGAGGTGGCTAATGACATAGGGAAACCAGGGGCTGTTTGGGATGAGCACTCTAACTACATGTTGAGGACTTTTAAGGCCTACAATCTTACGGCCAGTGCAAATGTGTGGATTAACTTTTTAAGGAACTCCATTGCTCCCACCACACATGATAGCTCATTATCGGTGGAGAGAATGTTGTTGCCTTATTGTCTAGTTACAGGTAAGTCCATCAACTTTGGGAGAGTGACAGAGAAGAACATTAGGACATGTTCAGGCAGAACTAGGGGGAGATGTATTTCCCTTGTTTGATCACATGGTTGTTAGTGGATAATGGAATTCCTCAGTATTGTGAGGATCAAATAGTGAAAGAGCAAGGGGAGAAATGGAAGATTGACATGAAGACAGTTTCTAGGCTTAGGGAGAAGAAAGAAAAAGTGAATAGGGCTGGTGATATGCTGTGTTTGATGCAAGACCTTCTTGATCAAAACAGCAGTCTGATGGATAGTTTGTTAGCACAAAGGAATGAATGCTTTGACAAGATAGACAGGTTAAAGGGAGAGTTGGTTGAGCAAGTGAGGGATGCCGAGAAGAAGACAAGGGGAGACATCAAGATGGTAAGGGCTGAGCTTGAGGCAAAGACAAGTGCTCAAGTCAAGAAGCTAGGAAAGAAATTAAAGGCATTGAAGGCAGAAAATGCAAGGCTGTTTGGAGAGAATACTAGATTGAAGGAGGAATGCAAGAAGTTGAAGGACATCATCTCCACTTCACCTACTCCTATGGAGTATGACAGGTTCTATCATTCCCTCTTTAGTTTCTTTTGTTTATTTTATTTCAACTTGTTTTGTTTTTTTTGAGTCTGGGATTGTCTTTTACATTTTCTAGTTTATTTTCTTGCAAAGAACACATATGTTTATTATTGCCATATGCTTGTATAGCCAAAATAATTCTTGTAGTTTAGTTACACTTTCTAATCACTTGGTGTCACTAGAACTAGCTTGTTTTTCTTGGGAACACATTTTGATCCACATCATATGCTCAACTAAGAAAGGATATAGGCCCTTTGTTCTTTTCTCAATATTTTAGCCACTTGTAGCCATTGCACAAACAGCCTCCTATATAATTCCAATGAGGACATTGAAAAATCCGAGTTTGGGGGAGGGTACCAACATAGCCATATTGATCAAAGCAAATGCAAAAGAGCACAAAGTGCCAAAAGTGGAGATCAAAGTGCACAAAGTGCACAAAGCTTACATGAAATATTTGAGATCTAAAACACCACAAATGTCCCATAGGGGCAGGTGTATATGCATTCAACAAAAGAGCACAGAGTGCCAAAAATTTGAAAAATTCAAAGTTGATGCATAAAGGAGAGAAAAGGCAAAGAGAGGAAAAAATGTACCAATTGAGAGTAAACCAGTTACTTCAAAGTCCTATTGATCTTAGACATATGATGTGTTGAGCATAACAAAGAGCAAATAAAGCTAGCTTATGGTTCATACTAATGGTTAGATAGGACATGCTTACTTGAGATTTATGAAAGCTATATAGTGCATTTTGGCATTATCAACATGTGTATGCACTTACTGCATTTTCTTGCAAAAATTTGATATTTGAGTCGTTTTTTGTTGTCTTTTGGTTGCTTGGGGACAAGCAACAATTTAAGTTTGGGGGTGTGATACGTACTAAGTATTTAGTACGTAAAGTACCTTTTCATTCTCTTTTAGATAGGTTATCTTCTATTTATATCCCAACTTTGAGTCATTTTATCTATTTTCTCTGTTTTTATGCTGAAGTGAATGTTGAACCTGCTTTTAGTGGATTTTGGTCTAAATTAAGCTTATTTTGGACAGATTGAAGCAGTTGATACTGTGGGAATGTGGTAGCATGACCTGATGATAGATGAAGAGAAAGATGAGACTTGGAGTTGACTGACATGACAATGGGAAGACCTTTGAAAGCCTTCTAAAGTTGAACTTGCTGTAGTTTAATCAGATTAGCTGGACTTTACAAGACTAATTTAGTTGTTTTCTAAATATTAGTTTGTTATTATGTACTTTTTAGTTTCTTTTGAACCAAGGAGGTGTGAAATGTCCTTTTTGCCCTCACTCCATCCCTAATATAAAAAGGGATGTTGGAAGGAGTATTCTACACCACACCTTGCTTCTTGCGCTCTAGTATCTTTTGTTCTCTCTTCAAGTAGGCTGATAAACTACTTGAAGAACAAGTTTCTTAACATTATTAATCTTTTGGCATTTCAAGTTCTTTATTGCTTTATCTATTTTCTCATCTTTAATATTCCGTCATTTATTTATTTACGCTTACTCGCATTTTATTTATGTCATTTATTTAAATTACGCTTTCTGCATCTTCATTATTCCGTCATTTATATTCCGTCATTTACTTTACGCATTTATTTTATGTCTTTATTTATCGCAATTTATATTCCTTGTCATTTACTTTTCGTT
>NC_037528.1:37981892-38026769 GCF_001531365.2 Cynara cardunculus var. scolymus | reverse complement strand
AACAACGATATTTTACTTTTTCATTTCAAGTTTTATAAAACCAATGACACTTCTTGACGAGTTGATCACTTTGAAAGTGTTAAAGTGTCGTGGACCCTAAGTTGAGCCATTGTTTGCACGTCAACTTGGATGATATAGGAAGTAGACTTGAGAGAGTTGCTAACAAAGAGATTTGTTGTCCGTATTTTCTAAGTTGTTAATTCTCGACGGGTTGATCACTCTGAAGTGTTAAAGTGGAATGGACTTAGAGATGAGCCATTCAGAACACGTCAACTTGAATGATATGGGAATCCACTCGAGAGAGTGATTTTTTAACAAAGAGATTTGTTTATCCATATACTTTGAAGACACCATTTGTCACTTTCACTGGTTTGGATACCTCATAGAGATATGGGTTAAAGGCTATAATATCAGTGCATTGATGAAGTCCGAGAGGAATACCTTCAAAGTAATTGGTAAAAATAGTTGTTACTGATTGCATGTTGTAGCAATTTGTCAGCATGGTTTCATGCTGCAGCATTTTGACAACATTGGTCGACTGGAAATAGTATTTAAATCTCAGCCGGAAAGTCATACACCCTAGCTTGCTTTTATTATCTGTTATCTCCTGTTTTTAGTTGTGTTAGCTCTGTTCTAATCAAAGTCTTCGTATTCACCTTCTAAAATCATTTCCTTAACTTTACTTTCTTCTAAACTTTACTACGATCCCTGTGGACGATATCCGGTACTTGTACCACTTTTATTACTTAAAAAACGATATTGGGACTATTTATATACTTGTTTTTGGTCCTGATTGTTGTCTGTGGTGTACCACCCATCAGTTGTTTTGTTGTTTTATTGGTATTTTATTATCTTTTCTTCTCTAGATAATTTATTCATTACAAATGGCTTTGCAAGACACCGGCACTCACTTTCACGATAATGGCTCTTTTGTCAAACCTCCCGTTTCGTTAGAGACAAGTTTAGTCTCTGGGAGAATCGGATGACTTTATTTTTGGAAGGTGTGAATCCTGAGATTCCATACTATATAGAAAATGGACCTTTTGTTCCATATGCTATCTCTCTAGCAGTTCCTGCAACTGCTATGACTGCCGCAATTTCTGAATGGCATATTCCTAAGATCCTTCATCAGTAGAGTGATGAAGAAAAGAAGAAGATGGCTTTAGACACTCGTGTGAGGTCTATAATAGTCATGTCTCTTCCTGACGAGGTATATCACTTAGTGATGAAGCACAAAACCTCGAAGTCCATGTGGGACACTCTATGTGTTCAATATGAAGGTACTACTGAAGTACAAGAATCAAGGAATATTAATCTAGTAAGACAATATGAAAGCTTTCTATTTGGAAAGACTGAAACTTTGTCTGAAGTACATCAATGTTTTTATTGTCTTCTTATTGATTTGAGGACAGTTGGAAGAGAATATTCCAATTTTGAGACTCTAACAAAGTTTCTTGAATGCTTGACAGAATCATGGGATCAATATACCATGTGTCTTAAGATGTCCAAGGACATGTCCTCCCTCTCTTTTAGTACCCTTTATGGGATATTGCTTAATCATGAGCAATCCCATGAACTGAATAATAATTTTCTTAAAGATTCTAGGAAAACGAAAAGCTCTCCGTTAGCTTTGATCTCTAAAATCCCTTCATCCGATCCTTTTTTTTTCTTCTATTCTTCTAATTCTTCTGTTTCTATCCTTGATCTAGATCCTTCTAACTCAGAGGGCTTTCCAGACGCTGATCTATCAGAGTTTGATGAATAACTAGCCCTTCTTTCTAACTCTTTTAGAAGGTTCTCTAGAAAAAGTAATTACTGCAGATCTCCATCGCTGACCCTTTCTGAAAAGCCAAAGTCAAATCTCATTGACAAGGCTTCAACGATCTGCTACAACTGTCAACGCAAAGATCACTTTGCTAGTGAATATAGGTCCAAAAATACTGTGACGCCATCTTTTAAACCCCCATCCTCCTTTAGATCTAAAGATGATAAATACCTTAAGCTGAAGGAGAAGTATAAGAAGATGAAGAACTCTCAGCGTAAAGGCAAAGGTCTTGTTGCTGAAGAACATGAATGGACTGATTTTCTGAAGAATCATCCTCTGACGAGAAAGATATGGCCTATCTTTGTTTAATGGCCAAGGATGTCAAAGATGAAACATCAGAGACATCATCCTCTAGTGATCCCTCTTCATCTACTCCTACTCAGGTATGTTCCCTGAATAAACCCTCTTCTTCTACCTCTGATAGCCTATCTGTACTAGATACGCCGATGGTTGATCTTTACAATGCCCTAAATGGCAAATCCAAAGCTAAAAAGCTTAATCTTGATCTTCAAGAACAATTAGAGATATACAATTTCAAGATCAAAGAGCTCACTAAGATTGAAGAAAATCTTAAGGATTGGGTCATTGCAAGCCATAAGCATCGAATATGAGCAGGAAATCGTTGAGCGTGAGCAAGCCATTGCTGAACTCAAGGTTGAGAAGGCTACCATTGAAAGGTGGTCTAAAGCCTCCATCAAGACCTATGTGATCATCAACGCTCAAATCCCTTCCAAGATAAAGAGTGGTCTAGGATTCTCATATGATCAAGAAGAATGTGTCACTGACAAGTGCATGCTTAAGTTTGGTACTTTTGTCTCTTCCATTCCTGACACCTCTTCTTCTCAGTACTCCTCCACTGAGACTCATCTTGAAGGAACTCCCAAGAAGGCTAACAAGTCTAATAGACCCTGATCTAAACCTTCAGCTTGCAAACCTTCTTCCTCAGGAACCAAGGTATCCGAACCTTCTCAGAAACCTAAGCCAAAGCTAAAAGTGAATCTCTCACCCCAAGACTTCCAAACCCTCAATTGTTCCTTCTCGAACAAACGAGAAAGGAATCCTTGGAGCTTGTCCCTCTTTTATTCTCTCCGACCCTTCTGACCCTAAATCTACTTTCAGCTATAGAAAGTGTAAACACTGTGATAAAACTTCACATATTGCCGGAAAGTGTTCTTTAGCTACCAAATCTGGTTTGCCACCTAAGGTAAATAAAGTAACGAAGGTTGAAAAACCAAGGCGAAATCTGCTACCAGAGATGTAAAAAAAACTAAGTTGAAGAAGCCCACTGAAGCATCTTCTTCAGGATCAGTGAAGACACCTGTTGAACCTGAGTCTTCAGCATCTGTGGATGTCGCTTCTAACTCTGCTGAACCCATTGAGAAATGGGTACCTAAGAAATCTTAATATGTTTTCTTATACAGGAAGTCAAAGGCATTTGGTATCTCAATAGTGGATGCTTAAGACATATGACTGGAGACAAATCTCTGCTAAATGACTACAAGGATGAAAGAGGCCCTTCCATGACCTTTGGAGGAAATGGAAAAAGATATACCAAGGGCTTTGGTATATTAACCAATGGTGCAACCACTTTCAAACGTGTTGCACATGTTGAAGGATTGAAGCACAATTTTCTTAGCATTAGTCAGCTGTGTCATAAAGACTTCACAATGAAATTTTCTAAGAGTTCATGTTATGTTTTTTGATAAAGATGACAAGCTTGCTCTTACATGGTTCTCATCAAAAGAATGTGTATATCATCAACATGGATTCTCCCTTCATTGAGAATAGACATTCTCTCTAAAGCCTCTTCAAATATCAACTAGCTATGGCATAAACAGATCTCTCATCTCAACTTCAAGACATTGAATGAGTTGTCACGAAAGGATCTTGTCACTGGCCTTTCCTCAACATTTCTTTGCAAAGGAATCTCTTTGCCCAGTGTGTGAAAAGGGAAAGCAAACAAAGGCTAGCTTCAAATCTAAGCAAGTCTTTTAAATGACTTATCCTCTTTAGCTTTTGCACATAGATTTATTTGGTCCAATCAACGTGCAATCTATTGCTGGAAAGAAATATACACTTGTCATTGTTTATGAGTATTCCAGGTACACTTGGGTCTTTTTTTCTCAGATCTAAGAGTGATGAACCTGAAGAAATCATCTCGTTCATCAAACGCATAGAAGTACTGAACAATATCAGAGTACGATCTATTAGGAGTTATCATGGCACTTAATTCAAAAATAGTACCATTGATGACTTCTTTGTGAACAAGGGAATCTCACACAACTTCTCAGCTGTGAGAATTCCACAAGAGAACGGAGTCGCTGGAAAAAGAAAATCGAACAATCATTAAGATTGCTCGATTAATGCTCAGCGAATCTCTTCTTCGTACTCAATTCCAGGCTGAAGCTGTCAGCACTACTTATTTTAGTCAGAATCTGTCATTGATCGTCAAGAGATTCAAGAAGACAACTTACAATCTCTTCCATAGAAAAAATCATTTTCTCAACTTTCTTCATATATTTGGTTATACTTGTTACATTCTTAACAATAGAAACCAACTTGGAAAGTTTGATCCCGACGCTGATGAAGGAATCTTCCTTGGATATTCTTCAGTTCCAAAGCCTTCAGAGTATTCAATAAAAGACGACAAACTATAGAAGAATCTATCCATGTCACCTTTGATAATCTCAATCAGCTAACTCTAAACCCATCTTTGAAGATGATGAAGAGTTAGACAACTGGATGATATCTCATTATAGACAACCTGAAGCTTCCTTCAGCAATCAATCAAGAGCTGAATCTTAAGTAGCTAATGATGATCTAATTATCATTCTAGATGTGACTAGTAACGAAGTTGAACCCTCTTCAGGGATAGCCGTTGTTCCCATTGATCACTTACGCCCCTCTACTTTAAACATTGACCCTTCAATTGCTAAAAATCCTTCAGTTTTCGAACCTCTATCTGTTGTTGAATCACTTACTGAGGCTCCTTTAGCAATCCAACTTGTTGCTGAAGACTCTATTGCTGATGCTTCATCTTCTATGCATGACCTTCCAATCTCAGATGATAATCCCCTACCAGCACAGTAATGAACGAAAGACCATCAAATACATCAAATTCTTGGTGATCCAAGTGCAAGTTTTCAGACACGACGTGGTCTAGGTAATACTTGTCTCTTTGTCAACTTTATTTCTTTAGTTGAGCCCAAGAAGATCAATGAGGCTATCACTGACCCTAGTTGGGTTAATGCTATGCAAGAGGAACTCATTGAGTTTGATAGGAACCAAGTCTGGTACCTTGTCTAGCGTCCATCTGACAAAATTGTGATAGACACGAAGTGGGTTTATCGCAATAAGTTAAATGAACAAGGAATTGTGACCCAAAACAAGGCTCGTCTTGTTGCTCAGGTTTACAGGAAAGAAGAAGGGATCGACTATGATGAAACTTTCACACTAGTGGCTAGACTCGAAGTTATTCGACTCCTTCTAGCCTATGCTACCCATAGATACTTCAAAGTCTTTCAAATGGATGTAAATAGCTCTTTTATAAATGGAAAACTTCAGAAGGAAGCTTATGTTGAGCAACCTTCAGGGTTTCTTGAGCCCAAGTATCCAAAACATGTCTATCGATTAGATAAAACTCTTTATGGGTTAAAACAGACTCCTCATGCCTGGTATGATACCCTCTCCTCATTTCTCATCTATTAATTATTCGTCCATGGAAAGATTGACCAGACCTTATTTCTTAGAAAAGTTAAGGGTCATATCATTCTAGTCCAAATTTATGTTGATGATATAATTTTTTGTTCCACTAATCCCTCTTTATGTTTTCGGTTCGATGAACACATGAAGAAAGAATATCATATGAGCATGATGGGAGAACTGATTTACTTTCTAGGTCTTTAGATTAAACAATCAGATAAAAGCATCTTTATCTATCAAAATAAGTATGTTAGGGACATGCTGAAGAAGTTTGATCTAACCAATAGTTCATCTATGAGGACTCCAATAGCTCCTCCTCTCTCGTTGAACAAGGATCCAAATGGAAAGCCTGTAAACGTTACTGTTTATAGAGGAATGATCGGCTATATGATATATCTCACAGCAAGTCGTCCAGATATTTTGTACTCTACTTGTTTGTGTGTGCTATATCAATCTGTACCTAAGGAGTCCCATCTGATTGCTGTAAAACACATCTTCATATATCTGAAGGGAACTCCTAATCTGGGTCTTTGGTATCCCAATGACTAAGGTTTTGACCTTATTGGTTATTCAAATAGTGATTTTCCAGGTTAAAAAATCGATAAGAAAAGCACCATTGGAGACTGTAAGCTTCTAGGTGGAAAGTTGGTGAGCTGGACAAGTAAAAAGCATAATTCAGTGTCCACATCAACTGTTGAGGCTGAATATTTTGCTGCTGGAAGCTGTTGTGCTCAAATCTTATGAATGAAAAACCAACTCCGTGACTATGATCTTCAGCTCTCAAAGATCCCTATTTATTGTGATAGCATAATTGTTTTGCTATTGCAAACAACCCTGTTGTATACTCTAAGACCAAACATATTGAGATCAGATATCATTTTATCCGATATCATTTTATGAATGGTAATATTGTACGTCACTTTGTACCCATTGAGTACCAACTCGCTGACCTTTTTATTAAGCCATTTGATGAGACAAGATTTAACATCTTGATCATCGAACTTGGAATGTTGAACGCTGAAAATTAATTCCTCCAGCTCTAAGCAATACTCAGTGATACATAAGTGAAATGATTCAGTGTTCTCACTCTATCACTGAACTTTTGAGTAAATGTATCTCTCTCTCAGGTATGTATACTTGTCTTCTTTTCTAAAACTTAAACTATCACTGAATCTTTCCATATTCAATGTTCAAACTGTTTTAAAAGAATTGTTTCAGTGTTTCTTTCTATCAGTGAACTTTCTAAGTAAGTATATCTCTAAACTATACCTACTTGTATTTTCTTAAAACAAAACCGTCACTGACTCTTTTCTTACTCAGTGATCAAAATGTTTTAAAAGTGAAAATCTTCAATGACTATCTTTATCACTGAATATATATTCTTATTTCTAAATATATATTCTTTTTTTAAATCTATCACTTAATCTTTCTTATTCAGTGATCCCTTTGTTTCCAAAGACTTAAATTTTTCACTACCTTCTTTCCTTATTCAGTGATTGTTTAAAAAAATGATAATGAACGGTCATATTCCTTATGGCATCATTAATCCTTTTTATTTAAAAATGATTTTTGAGATGCACGCATCCCTCTGACTCAAGCAACCCATTTGTATTCCATCCAATCAAGAATGAGGATGTGCAACACCTTTCATTATTTGCACATCTTTTCAAGAGTCGTTTTTTCCTCTCTCCTCTTGATTCTCTCTCCTCCTACCTATAAATACGTGAGATAAACTCTCCTATTTTTCTTTATGCTTACAAAATCTCTCAAAGAACTTTTGCTCTCAAGGTATTCTGCAAGCAAGAACCAAGAACATTCAAGACCTTCAACTGTTCTTACCTTCTTCCAAACAAAAGGTTGATAGACTTCTATTATATTCGAACTGATCTTCTCCTTTCTAAGAAACTTTGTTTGACATAAGAACTCATTCTCTTGAATGTGAAAAACAAATTAATGAATCATTCTAATACTTGATCTTGATCTAAGTTTCAAAGCACTAAATCAACTTGAAAAACCCTAATATCATTATGGAATTTTCAAAAGAAGGTTTTCTTTCAAAACTTAAACAAAGAGTAACCTTCTAACAAACTTTGTACAATCTTATGTCTTATCTTTCTTATAAATAGAAATGGTAGCCAAGAATGTTAACTTCTCGATTGATGAAGTGTCCTTCAAACCTAACAATCATGTTGGACTTTTGGATATTCCTACCAACAAACCCCTTTTCTTGGATGCGACCAACTTCCTCAAGAACTCCGTGATTGGCCACACTCTTACCTTTGAACCTATTATGGTCAAAGAATTCCTTCAGTAGTTTTGGTTCACTGCTGAAGTGAAACAAGAAACTGACAAGACTGGTAACCAGATGGAGAAAATATCCTTTACCTTCAACAGGATAACAATCAGTTTTGGCATCGCCATTCTAAGGACTACCCTTTAACTGCCATAAGCTCCCTATGCCAGTGAACCTTCCACTGAAGACATCATCAACTGCTTTGATGATATTGACTACAAATGTCTATCAAAGAAGGATTCTAGTGAGCCTTTGAAGTCGCTGTCTAAGATAGAGAAGAATCGCATGTCTGCGGTGTGGCATTACTTGTTCTCCCACTTCATCCAGTGCATGGGAGGCATGACAGGTAGCCAGGACCAGGCCTCTAGGGTGGGCACTCAACATTGGCATTTCTGTCATACGCTAGCTAAAGATCAACTATGTTGGATTGATCTTTGAAGACCTGATGCTCAAGTAGAACAAGCACTAGCGAGAAAAGATGGTACCTTACACCAGATTCATGTGCACGGTGTTTTCCGAAATCTTTGGCAACAAGTACTCCACAGAAACCAACATGCCCATCTACAGGCTTGGGTCTCGAATCTTGGACCACAAATCTAAACCTGCAGATGTTGGCCTTTTTGCGCCTATGCTTGCAATCACCAACAGTACATGTATGTCTTCTTTCCCTTCTATTTCTACCCTGGTGGCCATGACTGAGTCAAACCCTCCTCAGTCTATCCCAACCACCACATCCATATCCTCTAAGAGGACCTCCTCACAAGCCCATCTTGGTCCTTCACTGAGGGCTAAGAAAGCCAAAAAGGCCCCAGCCAAATCGTTGATTGTTACCTCTCAACAGGTTTTAGTCACTGAAACAAGACTTATCCTTGAGGTGCTCTCTATGCTACCCCCTCCAAGATCTTCAGTGATCTCCTTAGACATTGTCATACACATGGCTACTCACCCAACCGACTTAGTGACCCAAATCACTGAGGGTGAGAATATCAGCCTTGCCACTGCTGAATACTCACAGCCTCTCTTAGCCATTCTCTCATCTTCTTCTCCATTGGTCAAAACATGTTCTCATGAATCAATAGTGGCTGTCCCCACTAATGAGGAAGCCCCCACCACAGAATCTGAGGTGACTCCTCTCGAGGTGCCTCAGTCACAGGACGCCTATCCTTACGAAGGTGAATTTGAGACAACCAACATTAATCCTTTGGATGACGCTGATACCCCTCAGGTATTCCATCTCCCTATCCTTTCATTTCATCGAACCTAGAGTCTCTTGATGCTCAAAATCTTTTTTTTCTTTTAGGTTCTTCTGCTACGAAGCCCACAATCATGGAGACCGATGTCTATGACATGGCTGAGGATGTTAAACTCTCCTCCCTATTGTAGCGACTGTCTAGATAAAATGGACCAAGTCCACCAAGATATGCCCATCAAGGAAGACCTCACCTCCGTCCTTTTTGTTGCCAAAGCTAAGGCCAGCAAGGTGACGGAGCTGCTGAAGATGGTGCAATTTGAAGTGTACACCAACATTGAGGACATCAATGCTTTAACCAACAAGGCCTATAAAGTGCAAGTATAGCTCACCAGGCATGGTGAGCTTTTGGAGCAGAACTAATGCTTCTTCAGCGTCCAGCCCCGATCCCTGAACCTTCATTCACAGATGTCGACCACCAATCCCTGGACCGGGTGGCTGATTTTAATCTCTTGCAAGCTGAGGCATTTTCAAACCTCAAGCTTCACACAGAAGATCTATCACAACATCTTAATGACCTCACCTCTTCTCTTGCTAATGATAAAGAGGGGGAGAAAGACCTGCTTACTGAGGAACCTAAACCTGAAGCTGAAGTTGTTGTTGCCGCTGAAGCTAAAGCTCCTCATGCTATGATCCTTTATCATGAGGAAGCCATCACATTTGAGGACGCTAAAGCTGAGGATGAATATTAAGCCATTATAGCATCTGCTACTGACGAAGATCTTCCCATCACCTCTGCGGTAAATGCTGGTGATGAGGATAATGACGAAGAAGATGATGAAGATGATGAAGACCTTCCTCTACCTGATGTTGGATGCGATCTAGGTGATGATGATGATGATGAAGACGATGATGATGATGATGATGAATTCACCATACAATAACACACCAGACCAGCACCAGCGCAGAAGGGCGTCTCCCTCAGGGAATCTTCATCCCTGGGGGAGAAATCACAAAAGAACCAGCACACCTCTAGCAAAAACAAGGGTGTGGTAGAAAAGGGTAACCTATCTATTCTTTTCAAAGATATAGACCCTACAAGGATTGTCCAGTGCTCTAGGTTTTTTCCTCTCTCTTCTCAACCTGACTCTCATATAAACTCTTCATTGATCCTCTTTGGTCATCCAGATGAAAGGTTCCCCTTTATACCAACATCTGGAGCTCTTTTTTACCAACAAATGTCTCAGCTGAGGAAGCATCTCGACCAAACCATAGCTAAAAAATTCTCTTTATACCTATAGTTTTTGTGAGTTTGACTTCCTCATAGAAACTGAACAAGAAGAAGCTCTCAAGGCCGAGGAAGTGCTATGCATACAAAGGCAGCATATGGAAGACAACTTGAAGTTGGCCAAGTCTCTTGCAGTCAAAGCTCTTGCCAAGTGAAAGCTGAAGAAGATGAACCCCATCAAGGCCCAAACTCAATTGGTCTCTTAAGCTGAACGAGAACACCAGATCGCACTGACGTTGAAAGACCGCGATCAAAGATGGAGTGAAGAGAGCATGAAGAAAAGAATAAGTCCCCATCAGATTTCAAACGTCACTATCAATAGATGGATGAAAGATGGTGGAATGCTCATCTCTATGGTTATCACCATAGACAACCTTGAGGCTGTTACCGAGTACCCTTCGTATCTCAGGCAGTATGGCTACAACGAATAGCTAGAAATTCGCCAAGGTATCCAGTGCTCAAAGTCCAGGCACCATCAAATAATTGAAGACATCTTGAATGATCTTATAAAAAAAGTGCCCAAATTCGTTGCTCTCCCTCTAGGGCCTGAGTTGTTGCCCAAAAGAAGAAGGAATCCTTCAGATCCTAATGATGGACCTACTCTTAGGAACAAACATGAAACTAAGTTCTTCTTAGAGGAAATCCTAAAGGATTCGAAGAATCCAGATATCTCTATGTTGAATCTAACTCTGCCAGCAAAGGGTCCTTACATACCCAACACTGTGCATTATAAGCCTAAGTATGGATTAATATTCATCGACTATGACGACAAGTACAGCTTCCAGCGAGTATCTGAGTTTTGCCTCTGTCCAATAGACCACCTTGAATATCTCAGATCTTGGATGAACAATGACCTACCGGTGAGGCGAGCAGGATCAGAAAGGAGTATCTATGTTGAAAGAAGCTTAGAGAAGAAGTACCATGGTACATCAACTTTAGCGACTTAGGCTAGTTTTACTTTCTATTTTGTAATTTTGTTTTCCTTTCATTTCTTTCAGTGTACAATCTATATGTAATAGGTCTATAAATCATTGATGTAACACTTGTACTTTTTCCAATGAATAATATTTGTCACTGAAAAAGATACCTGAACAGAGTAATAGGGACAAGTATCTATGAGTTCCAGTTTGCTCTTCTATTCACTGACAACTTTCAGTTAGTGAATATGCTTTCAGTTTCAGTTATCATACTTGTATTTGTTTCTCTTGAACTTGTAATTATTTACAACTTAAGTAAACTTTATAAGAAAATTGAATCACTAAAAAGACTCCAAAATAGTTAAAAGGGACTTGTATTTTACTTGTATCTTTTCCTTACTATTGTAACTTAGGAAATTTTATTTATATTGCTTTGTCATCATCAAATAGGGGGAGATTGTTGATCATCACCTCTCACTGATTTGATGATGATCCCTTTCTATCTTACAAAGTATAGTATTTTTGTTATTCATTTTCATCGATCTTCACTGAGTCTGTTCAGTGATCGCTGAACATGTATTGTAACTCCTTCAGAGACTGTTACACTTCAAAAAAAAACTCACCACACGAATCCTTCAGCAATGTCGAAAACATAAACTAAAGATTAGAGACCAACGCATTCGTGATCTCAAGCGACATTCAGTGATTACAAGCTCGTCTAATTATCTGTGAAGACCTCATAAGTTCCAGCGAATGCTGAAGAGACCCTCCAGCATCATCCCAACATTCAATGATCAAATGAAGCTTGTCATGCATGATTATTTTTGTCTTGTCCTCCTTTACACAAAAGACAAACCCATACCTTTTCTAGAGTATAGTACAGTATGGATCCTCTCCATTGACTATATAGTGCTTACCTACTTTATGAAAAGAGGACTGCTCATATACAGCCAAAAGGACCGTTTACTGTAGCAAAGGACAAACTTTCCTCCAAAAGCTTGACACGTGCATCGTACCTTCTGAATTGCATTTAATGCAATGGGTATAAATAGATGAGTGATCTCCTCTTAGTTGTCATCTCCTCCACTACTAGCTTAGCCAAGAAGATAGTTCTATCTACTTTCATCTTAAGATAAAGAACCACTTAGAACAAGTGAAGAACACTTACATTCTTATCTTTATTTCTTGTAGAAAATCTTTTCTCTTTGTTATCCCTTAGATTGTTTAGATAGGTTTTTTACCTTATCTCTTCCATAAACAACCTGTAGAATTTGTATTGATCTTTCTTTATCGATATATAATTTTTGAAAGTGAAAGTTTATGTGTTTGTATACATCCCCACCCCTTCCTCAAAATGATTACCTATAACTCTTGTAGATCTGGTTGGGACCAACATCAAGTATTGAAATCAATCTTCATACTTTATTTCTTTCAAATTGAAAAAGTTCTTCTTGCATAGCAAGCACCCAATCTGGATCTTATAATGATTCAGAAGGATTCTTTGGTTCAAGTAAGCTCAAAACCTTTACAAAGAGAAACTCATCAGTTGTAGCAGATTTGTATGTCACTCCACTTGAAGTATCACCACTAATTTGATGTAGGGGATAATCCTTTCTCCATCTATTTATAAAACCAATGGCATTTTTTTGACAGAAGATCACTTTGGCCGTTGAATGCCCGTCAATTTGAATGATATGAGAAGTAGACTTGAGAAAGTTGCTAACAAAGAGATTTATTGTTCATGTTTTTCAAACTAATAATTTCTCAACGAATTGTTACTTGTTGAAGTATTGAAGTGTAGTGGACTCAGAGATGAGCCACTTTGAACACATCAACTTGGATGATATAGGAATTGGCTCAAGAGAGTGATTATTGGTCCCAAATGGATCTATAAGAGTTTAAAGGTAACAGTTTCTAAGGGGGGCGGGGTTGAATATAAATACGCAAAATTTTCACTTTTTAATTTTTTTATTATTAAAGAAGATCTATATAGAATTTACATATTGCTGCAGAAAGATAAAGTTAAGACCTAATCTAAACAACCTAAGAATCACACAGAAGATGCACAAAGAAAGATAAGAACAAGAGAGATGAGAGTTTAAGGAATAAGAAGGTGTTGCTAAGAAGAGGAGTCTTCTCAGCTATTTATACCCATTGTATTTAATGGAAGTCAAAAGGTACAAGCCATATGGCAACCTTCTATTAGAGAGCTTGTTCTTTGTCTTCAGATATGCAGGATTTTGGTCGCATATGAACAACTGGCTTTTACAATGTTGGTAAACACGTTTGAAGACAATAAATTAACTACGTACATGTACCTTTCTGTGTAAGGTATGTGGTTTTCCTTTTGTGCATATAGGATAAGACAAAAACTAATCTTATTGAGCAATATTCATTTGATCGTTGACAATGATTCATCTTGAAGGTTCTTCAGTGTTCGCTGAGTCTTGGTCAGGTTTTACACTTTGATTTAGACATTCTTGTTACCACCAAATCCAGTTCAGATCATGAAATGTTATATCTCTATCTTCAGCTACTTGTTTGACATCACTGAAGGTTCCTTTAGTGTGAGTTTTGTCTTCGAGAAGTACTTGTTCTAAGAAAGTTTAAAATACTTGTTCATCAATCACTGAACAAACTCATGGATGATCATTGAAACTGAACAGAAATAAAACAAAGTATATTTCACTAAGTATGGAGGGTTATCATCAAATCACTGAGAGAGTTTGGATTAACAGTGATTTTTAACAAAGAGATTTTTTAATCCATATAATTTGAGGACACAATTTCGCACTATCACTGGTTCTGATACCATATAGAGATATGAGTTTAAATCTATAACATTAGGGCAATGGTTGAACTCCGAGTGGAATACCCTCAAAATAGATGGTGGAATTAGTTATGGAGACTGCATGTCGTAGCATTGCTACATCATTGTCTGTTGGAAATGTCTGCTGGAAATGTCTTTATGTATCACCGTAAATCTACACCCATGCTACTTGTCTTTACTCTGTCAATTCATTAATGTTAACTCAAAACCAAAACAAAGTCTTCAAAATCATCATATGAAATCATTTCTTTCGTTAGACTTTTATTAAGCTTTTACTACAATCTATGTGGATAATAACCGGTACTTTATTGTTTTATTACTTGAAAGACGATATTGGACCATATTGCATACCTACTTTGTGGTTCCTTTTTATCATTTGTCTAAGGGTGTGTAAATATCTCCTATCAATCACCGTCTCTTTTGGCACTTAAAAGTTCTTTGCCATTAGGATCTTTGATAATACATCCTTCAATGTGAAAATGAACAGCAAACAACTTGTCACAAAATTGACTTATGTTGAACATATTGTGCTTTAAACCCTTAACATAAAGCACTTTTAAAATAGTGACCTTGACATTTGTGAGCATACCATAACATCTCCCATAACCTTTTCCAACATTTCCAAAGTTGACAGTTCCTCCATATCTTTTCTTTTCAACAAATGCTTGAAACTAGTCATGTGTCCTGAATACGCTGAGTCTAAGATCCACACATGAAAATCTTGCAAGAACAATTACTTGGTTTTAGGTACCTATTTTCTAATGGGTCCTTTCAGATTAGTGACAAATGACTTCTTTAAACTTGTTAAATTAAAAGATTTGACTTTTGGTCTCTAGATTTGAACAATGTTAGAGTCAGACTTATGTTTGGAAACTTCAGACTTAGATTTAAGTTTTCATTTCATCATAGATTTGTTACGAATATGTGATGGAATACTTGAAAGAAGTTTCCTATTTAAAGTAGAACTCTTAAAAATCTTGGATTTTACTTAAGAATAACATTTTGACTGTTCAAAGTTAGGTTTAAATCCTTGAAAAACTTTTCTATCTTTCTTGTGCAACTCAGAATTTAATCTAAAATCATGATGCTCATAATGAATACATTGAATGTGCTTTCACACTAAAGCAATCATATCAAAAACGTAAACAATTAATAAAATTATGATCAACATAATGTTTAACTGCTTACTTAACAGGTACTATAGTAACACAAGAAGATGGTTTATTCAGAACATTGTTATTCATGACATCTGATTTATTAACAAGTACAAGAATTTTCTTGGAAGAACAAAAAAATTCTCATGACTTGTTTCTTTCTTTTTCCAGATTAAACTCTTTTTGTATCTGAAAGAGACAAAGATTCTCAATTAGCAGAGGATATGATATTTTTGGTCTTTTTAGAATTTACAAATCTTTTTGAAACAAATATCGTCTTTAGTACCAGAAGATTCACCTTTTTCAAAAAATACAACTCTGGATTTGAATTCAGATATAGTCACCATAGATGCTTTAGGTTTTTCTTGTTTAACAGACTCTGGATTTGAGTGTATTTTCCAAACATTTTGGTTTGGGGAGTTTGAAATACCTTGAGTATTAGGAACCTGTTTTTAATCTTCCTTAAAAAATATAGGACCAAATTACTCATCATGTAATTTTGTTTCAGATTTGAGCTTGTCTCCATCAACCATACTCTTCAAAGATTTGTAAACAAGATAACCATCTTTATCATTAACAACATGATTTTCTACATCCTTTTCTTCTATGTCAGAATTGGAATCTAAAGCATTTATCATTTCATCAATTTTATCTTTGAGTCATATCATTGATAAACTCTGATAATTTTGCAGATTCTTGATTCTTAACATAAGTAGAAGAGTTTAATTCAACCTTAATATGAGTTTCAGAGTTAGATTCAATCTATGTTGATTCTGTAATTTGATTAGTATTTTCAAACTTTTCATCACAATTCTGAATACAAGGTTCATAGTTAGAAACGCTACACTAAGATTTAACTTTGCTTTCTTCAGACTTGTTTTTAGCTTTTGAAAAATGAGATGTAAAAGCATAATCTTTATATGAATAATATGGGTTTCTATTTTCATAAATCTTGTTAAGACTAGAATAGTCAAGAACCAAATTATTATATTTTGATTGATTATTACTTTCACAAGTCTGAATATCATTACTAGTATCGTCACTGTTATAAGATTTAGAATCTTCACAAAGTTTCTCCTTTCCTTTATATTTAGATTAAGTGAGGAGGATTCATGCTTAACAAAATGCTTGTCCAGAACTACTCTTTCAACAAGATTTTCATATTTAGACTTAGGTAATGGACTTTCTGCATTATTCTAAAATATGTTCATTCTTGAATAATCATACAACTTGGATCGAGCATTTTTCAACACAAAATTTTCATTTAAGCCTATACCCATTTTTGGATTGTAGAATATAGTATCATTGGGATTAATAGCTAAGAAATTGAGTGTTTGTTCAGTCTGGCCCCTCCTGAAATTCAAATTCTCAAGCTCTTTTATCTTTTTATATAAATCAATCCTTTTTTTAGATAAATCACATTTGACCACCAAAACATCCTTTTCAATCCTATATTTTTTTTTTCAAAAGCTTTTTCTAATTTATATATCTTCTTAGATAGATTAGATTCTTTTTTTCTGAATAGAATATCATTTGTTTTTCAGCACTCATGAAATTTAGTTTAGAACTTTCTTTTTCTTCTCTAAATCTATTGACTAAGATTCTTTCACCTTTCAACTTTTTCTTCAAGTCAACAAATTCAGCATTCATGGACTTATTTAATTTTGAAAATTAATGTCAAGAGAGTTTTGTAGCTCAGAATCAACTTCTAAATCAAATTATGATGAACCAGAGTTGTTGTTCAGACAATCCATGAAACAAGATCTTGCAAAATGAGATGTTTCTTCATCTGAAAATGACCATTCTAGCCAATTCCCCTTTTCAGCCATTAATACTTGACCATGTTCCTTCTTCTTTGCCATCTGCAGCTTCTTACTGTAATAGTCAAAATTCCTTGTCTTTTTGAACCTATTGTCTCTAGCAAAATGACTTGGTTTTCCATAATTAAAGCATCTGGGTGCTTCATCCTCTTCTTTCTGTTGATCCTTCTCCTTTTCTTTTTTCTTCTTCTCATAACCCTTGAACACATAACTATGTTTTTCTGTCACTATTTCCTTCTTTGAAACTAGTTTATACTTTCTTTCATGATCAAGGCAAGAGATTCAGACACCCTTTTCTTCTTTGAAAGCCTATATTTAATCTTATCCTCATGCTGATTCAGAATACCATGTGTATCATGGATATTATTCTTTATCAAATTTTTTATTAACAAATTATTAGCGAAACTATCCCATTATGGTCTCATATTTTTCATAAACTTATTATTTATTTCTAAATTAATTTTTTTAGCACCATTTTTCTAAGAGCATTAAGAATATCGTTGAATTTACTGTAAGTTTCAGATAGTGATTCATATTCTTTTGTTTTGAACCCTTCATAAGCACTGATACATATATTGATCTTATTCTATAAAGGTTTCTCACCACCTTGCATTTAGGCTTCCAGTCATCCCACATAGCCTTTGCAGATTTGTAGGCTATCAACCCCATTGAAGATCTCGTTAGGCAGAGCTATAGTTAACAAAGTCAATGCTCTCTTATCAATTATTTCTCTTTTTTTCTCCTCTGCATCATACATCTTGGGATCTTTTCTAATTTTAGATGCAAGAATCCCTGGAGTATTTGCAATACAAGCAACAGAAGGGATCTCTATGAACACTTCCAACGAACCTTTGTAATGGACTTCATAAGTTCTTCATCTATGTTGTCCAAAAATTGTATCATACAAATTCGCCATTGATGATATTCTCCCACAAACAAGGCTAGTGGTTTGGTTTTAGATCCAATGCTCACATACTCTTTCGACATCTTGAAATCAATATTCATAATCGATTTGACTTTATAAAAGGAATTTAGAAAAGAAAATGATCAAGAAATAGAACAAATTGGTCAACTTTTAGAAATCGAATCAAGATATTGAAAGTTGAACTGAAATTGTTCTTAGAACTCAAATTTGATTGCTCTGATACCAATTGTGAGTTCTTGTATACTGATTACAATCAAGATATCAAACAAACAAGTATGAACAGAAGAGAATCGAGAGAGTCATCATGTCATTGATTATTAATTTAAGTGTAACACTCGGATTTTTAATATCCATGATTTCTAGTTTTGTTTGTATTTTGGCCTTAATATAGTCTTTTAGAAGTATCGTGGATGTTGGTTGAGTTGGTTATCGCATTTGGCAAAAAATCAACTTTTGGTCGAAAGCACTGCTCGCGCCCACGAGCGAACCTGAATTCTTGGTAGAAACTTATATATATATATGTATATATATATATGTATATATATATATATGTATGTATGTATGATGCTCACGTTTGCATAGCTATTTTGCTCGCTCTTGCAAGCATCTAGGAAAAGAGTTGTTGGGCCTCCAAATCGATTTCTTCAAGAGCATCTAAGAGCTCGACAACTAGAGATTCAAGTCTTGTGAGTTGAAATCCAAGATCTTCATCATTCTTCCACCATTGTTGACCAAATTTTGGTGTTTTTTAACAACCCATTTGTAAGTATTTTAACCTTTCTAAGTTTTTATACTTATCAAAATACATCATTTTGGTATTCTAGAACATCTCTCTTGCTGTATTTTACACATCCTTGGATTTTGACTAGTTTTGAGTATTTTAGGTAATTTGAGATCTTGAAGAAGGTTTGTATGGATATGATTTTAGGAGTTACTTTTGGTGTATTTTAGATTTGTTTGTGAATTAGATGAAGTTTCTAGTGATGGATGTTCGTAGATCTAAACCCTTCATCTAAGGAAGCTCAGGATTGGGGTAAAACCTAGATTTAGCCTAAATCTAGCAACGTGAGTTCAAGTTGTTTTGTGGAAACTATGTACATGCCAAAAATGTTTATTTTGAAGTATTGAAGTATTTTCCTTGATCTTTATCAACTATGGTCATTATTGATGAGATTTACATATTTTGTATAATGGGTTTACAAAACTTGAGAAGTCCCTTACTTTGGATTTTTAAACATTTTGATAACTAAATCATAAGTGTGGGTTGTTTTGATGATTTATCTCATATATGGAGATTGTTGGTATTAACGTATTTTGGTGTATTTGGTTTTATAAACTGTTTAGAAAATGCATGTTATTATGTTATGAGGCATTTGGGAAATGTGAAAATATGATTTCATTTGGAAAATGGTTCACCTCGAGCAATGATGGGTTTTAACTTAATCATACTCTTGAGGTATATATTTGTATAAACATCGGCTAAATACATTTTATGGACTTATGTTGGATTTTATTGAGTAATCACATAAGTGTTGAGTTATTGAGCTTTTGGCTTGGTTTTGACTCCGATGAGTTTTGTGGACATTTGTTTGATTTAAATTGCTCTATCTTGAGCTTTTTGGAGTATATGCATCTATGACATATTTATTTGTAAAAATACATATTTTGGGTGCTTTTTGGTCAGTCATTTGGAGTCATCTAATTTAGATTGTAGTGCATTGGATTCATAGGCATGTGAGTCAGTCTTGTGCTGATGGTCGTGTGCGTATTCCGGTGCTAAACTTCGAGACCTTTTTTTCATGACCTTAAAACTCTTCAAATAGGCACTAGGAAGGTTGAGCCTTGAGGTGGAATTCACAAGAATAGACACTAAGGACAACCAATTCTTGAGATGAAACTTGCTTTGAGGCTTTTAAACTTTGCAAGTAGGCACTAAGAGGGTTAAGTCTTGATGTGTTACCCTAGAGGTAGACACCAAGATCTCTGCCGCTTGAGGTGTTACCTTGAGGTAGACACTAAGTGTGTCGAGCCTTGAGGTGGAATCCACAAGAATAGAATGAGATAAATGAAAATCTTCTTACTAGTAGAGCCCATTTTATTTCAATTTATATCTCCTTTCATATCTCTCAGGCCCATTCTATTCATTTTCTCTCTCTCTCTCATTCACGCACACATATACACACATAAGTTGGAAGCTAAGCCAAAGCGAAGCTTGTAGGCTTGTAGAGAAAGCTAACTTTAAAGCAGTCAATCAAGTAGACACCAAGGACAGCCGACTCTTGAGATGAAACTTGTTAAGGAGTCGTAGGAACATTGGGATTTTAAGTAATGAATTTCTATGTGATTAACGTTGTACGAGTGGCATACTTACGTGTTCCTTCACTCTCAATTGATATAAGTCTCGCACGTTGTTGTTAAACATTGTTTTTAATAATTTATTATCCATGTTTTAATATTACTTGGGTTTTGCTAAGTAACCGTAATTTACAATATTGATATATTGGACCCTCTCCATATATTAAGGTTTTGAATAAAAAGGTTATATCCATGTTTTTGGTATTTGGATTTCAATCCTATTTCTAATTCGTGTGAGTATTGGGTTTGGTTCCACAATTGTGGGATATTTTATTCAGGTGTTTTATTAGGAAATGGGGTTTTGGAAAAGATATCACTTTCTATTCTAAATGCATTACATGTTAGAAGTTGTGATTTAGATAACATTCTTTCTATTTTACCGTTTTATATAACTAATAAAAACTTCTTGAGCTCATTAGGCTTTAAGCCTAATCTTTTTCTTTATCAGCATGTGCATCTAGGGGTGCTCATGGGTTGGGTTGATCAGTTTGGAGCCGTTTTAACAACTCAACCCAATGTTGGCGGTTTGAAAATTTTCAACCCAACCCAACCCAAACAAAAGTTCAACCCAACCCAACCCGTTCGGGTTGATTGGGTTGTGTTTAAACAGTGTAAAATCACATAAAAATAAAGGAAACTTTCCTTTGARATAHRACCGACCATTCAAGATAATATGCAAGTTCATCAAATATTTAGATATTACAATAAAAATGTTTAAACCAAATGATAATACATCAATCAACAACAATAGTTTTAGACGTTTCCAACCCGATGTTTTCGCTTTCTTGACGTTGAGGTTGGTCATGTCATGATTGTCATCTACAATTCAAAGCTAAAGTTAACAATTTATTGAAAATAGATAACATAATCCGAACAATGTTTAGAAATTACCTTCTTCCAAGAAATAATAGTGTAAATCGAAGGCTAAAAGATGACTAGGCTCAAGATCTACAGTAGGATATAAGATATTAGTGTAGGTTGTAATTTCAAGTCTTACAGTAGGCTGTAATTGTGGAATAGAGATGAACTTCGTGGAATAGAGATGAACTTGTGGAATAGAGATGTATGCTAGTAGTAACTTACAGTAGGAATCGATGAATAGCGAAGGCGCGATGAATAGCAAAGGCTCGATTTCTTGTTTTCGCTGTTTGAGTTTGGGAATCGAAATGAGTTTAGGAATCGAGAGTTGCTAAGGAATCAAGATGCAGTGTATAGCGATGATGATGATGATGATGAATAGCGGAGGCTCGATTTCTCGTTGTCGCTGTTTGAGTTTAGGAAGGAGCAGCTAGGGTTTTGTCTTGTTGTGTTAGAGAATGGAGAGGAATCGAGATGCAGTTATAGTGTATAGCGTGTGCGTGACCCTGCCCCCTTGGTTTTGTCTTCAACTTATCGGGTTGTCGGGTTGGGTCGGGTTCTTTTGGGCCTGACCCGATTCCAACCCAATAAGGTCGGATTGTCTAATTTTTTTATCGATCATGCATCGGGTTACCTCAGGTTGGTTTTTTTTTAATTCGGGTTGGGTTGATCGGGTTTTTGAGCACCCTATGTGCATCAGTCCCTTGGAAAATGGTACTAGCGACACTATGATGTGGTGAGTGCTAGTTAGAGGCACGAGAAGTATCTAGTTATTTGATGTATTTCGCAATTGGAATTATCCACTGTTATTGGGCCTTAGGAATAGGCAACAATTGTAGAATTGAGCCATTAAGGTCGCAAGTCACCCTAGAGGTAGATGAGTCATCCTAAGGTTGGGAGGCAATCGAGACTCTAGTTGTGGGATATTGCTCTAATAGTGTTCAGTATTTACACTAATGTTGGTGTAATATTGTGATTTGGGTTCAGATGTAGAGATCAATGTAGTTATTGGAATGGCAGTTTGGGCATGAAGATACCGATTTGCAGTTAAAGTTTGAGTTTGGTGGAAACACTCCCTTGGAAGAGGAGCCGGTGGCTTAGTGAAAATGTAATCATTTGGACTTTGTATTCTCGTTTTCTGATTCCCTTGGAAGAGAAGATGATGAGACTAGTGCCAGGCTTATGCTCTGGGTAGGGGGACATTCTTTTGAACTGTTCTATGTTCCCCCTATGGTTCAGACGTGAAAAAAAGAATATATGACTTCAATGTTGGGTAACTCTTGGGTTTGAGTTTGTTTGATTTGGGTAAAGATTGCTATATTAGGGATCAAGTAACCCAATGAATGGGGTATTCGAGTTTTGGATCGGCATTAGATTTCGAGGATAAAATCTATCTAAGGTTGGAAGGATTGTAATACCCGGATTTTTAATATCCATAATTTCTAGTTTTGTATGTATTTTGGCCTTTAAATAGTCTTTTAGAAGTATCTTGAATGAGGTTTGTATGGATATGATTTTGGGATTTACTCTCGGTATATTTTAGGTTTGTTTATGAACTAGATGGAGTTTCTAGTGATGGATGTTCGTGGATCTAAACCCTTCATCTAAGGAAGCTCAAGATTGGGGCAAAATCTAGATTTAGCCTAAATCTAGCAAGGGGAGTTCAAGTTGTTTTGTGGAAACTATATACATGCCAACAATGTTTATTTTGAAGTATTGAAGTATTTTCATTGATGTTTATCAAATATGATCATTATTGATAAACTTTACATTTTTGTATAATGGGTTTACAAAACTTGAGAAGTCCCCTACTTTGGATTTTTGAACATTTTGATAACTAAATCATAAGTGTAGGTTGTTTTGATGATTTATCTCATATATGGAGATTGTTGGTATTAATGCATTTTGGTTTTATAAATTGTTTAAAAAATGCATGTTATTATGTTATGAGGCATTTTGGAAATGTGAAAGTATGATTTCATTTAGAAAATGGCTCGCCTAGACCAATGATGGGTTTTAACTTAATCATACTTATCATACTCTTGAGGTATATGTTTGCATAATATCGGTTAAATACAATTTATGGACTTATGTTGGATTTTATTGAGTAATCACATAAGTGTTGAGTTATTGAGTTTTTGGCTCGGTTTTGACTCCGATTAGTTTTGGGCACATTTGTCCGATTTAAATTTCTCTATCTTAAGCTTTTGGAGTATATGCATCTATGACATATTTATTTGTAAAATTACATATTTTGGGTGCATTGGTCATTCATTTAGAGTCATGTAATTTTTATTGTAGGGCATTGAATCCATAGGCATGTGAGTCAGTCTCGTGTTGATGGTCGTCTGGGTATTGCGGTGCTAAACTTCAAGATCTTTGTTTCATGACCTTAAAACTCTTCAAGTAGCAATATGAGGGTTGACCCTTGAGATGGAATTCGCATGAATAGACACTAACGACAACCGACTCTTGAGGTGAAACTTGCTTTGAGGCTTTTAAATTTTGCAAGTAGACACTAGGAGGGTTGAGTCTTGAGGTGTTACCCTAGGGATAGACACTAAGATCTCTACCGCTTGAGGTCTTACCTTGAAGTAAACACTAAGTGCGCCGAGCCTTGAGGTGGAATTCACAAAAATAGACACTAAGGACGACCGACTCTTGTGGTGAAACTTGTTAAGGAGTTGTAGGAAGCTTGGACTTTAAGTCGTAAAGTGTTATGCGATTAACGTTGTACGAGTGACATACTTACGTGTTCAGGTCACTCTCAACGGATACGGGTCTCCCTCATTGTTGTTAAACGTTGTTTTGGACAATTTATTATCCATGATTTAATATTACATGGGTTTTGGCAAGTAACCGTAATTTACGAATTTGATATATAGGATCCCTCCATATATTAAGGTTTTGAATAAAAAGGTTATATTCATGTTTTTGGTAGTTGGATTTCAATCCTATTTCTAATTCATGTGAGTATTGGGTTTGGTTTTATAATTGTGGATATTTCTATTCAAGTGTTTTATCATGAAAATGGGGTTTCGGAAAAAATATCATTTCCTATTATAAATGCATTACATGTTAGAAGTTGTGATTTAAATAACATTCCTTCCATTTTATCATTTTATATAACTAATGAAAACTTCTTGAGTTCACTAGCCGTGAAGCCTAATCTTTTTCTTTGTCAGCCTGTGCATCAGGTCCTTGGGAAACGGTACTAGCGAAACTATGATGTGGTGAGCGCTAGTTAGAGGCACGAGAAGGATCTAGTTATTTGATATATTTCGCATTTGGAGTTGGCGATTGTTATTGGGACTTAGTAACTGGGGGTGCTCATGGATTGGGTTAATTAGGTTGAAGGCACTTGAACAACTCAATCTTATGCATACGGTTTGAAAAATATCAACGCAACCCAACCTAAGCCAACGTGCAACCCAACCCATACAGGTTGGTCGGGTTGATACTTTGGTACATCAAAATATTCTTTCAACCTTGGATATGTTGTTTTCTCTAGTCTACTTTAATTTTCATCATTAACCATTTGGTACCACTTATACATATTTCTCAAATCTTAAGTATATCATATTCAATTAATATTCTCATTCTCTCTCTCTCTCTCTCTCTCTCTCTCTATATATATATATATATACATATGTGTGTGTGTCTGTTCACGGTTACTAAACATGTATATAAAGGAGCTAGTTATATAGAGATGGAGAATAGATTAAAAATATATGTATACAAAGAGGGCACGTAATGTTGTAATTGTCTAATGTATATAATAATAAAGACTCAACAATAATATAAAATCAAGAAATAAAAAGATATAGGGTTCTCAGGGTTGGGTTGGGTTCAAATAAAAGTAACTTAATATCAACCCAATACCTATGCTTTGAAGATTTTGCAACTCGATGAGAAATCAGGTTGCTTCAAGTTGAGTTATTTCGCATTGGTTGGGTTAATCGAGTGTTTGAGCACTCTTATTAGTAACACCCGACTTGACCTAGTCTTGATGTAAGGCTTGGTTTGTCAATTATTGATGTTAATGTAGATTTGCTATTTGGGATAATTCAAGTATTGATTTATAGAAAATGATTTTATCCTTTATTTGATGTATTATCGAAAATTTTAAATTAGTCACTCTTTTTAGACTTGAATCTAGAGAGAGAGTCTATACAAGTACGTATCTATCTATGTATATGAATTACAATTCATGTAAAATAGATCTAACAAACTTTCTATTTATACTGGAACAGAGAAACTAAAGATACAAGTAATTACAAGACTGTCCTATTACAACTCGACACGTATTCTAGTATTCTTGGATCTTCAATTCGTTAATCCTCTAAATGGAGAAACACCTCAGAGTGAATTGCTTAAGTATCTAACTCTGGACAGTGTAACCAGAGTTAGTTATGAACTCTAATAACGCTATGCTCGAACTCAGAAGACTTAAACTCTTAGAAAGTTTCTCCTCTTCCAAACTCTGAATAAGCTATCTAGACTTTAACTTGTATTATGGATTCAACTTTTCAGTATCTCTTCAGAGTTACACACTTAAGCACTTTTGGACATTGAACCAACTTTGTAATTACCAACAAAATGAAGCTTGGGGTTTTGACTTATGTAAGAGAGGATAAGACAAACAACTTGATAAGCAAGATATTATCCAGCAAGGAAGTGGTCGTTGAGGACGTCTTCAGATAATGCTGATAACTTGAGTAAAGTTTACATTTCTTTAGATAGCTTAGTGTCATTGAATGCCGCTTTAGATCATGTTTAATTTATCTTCAACTATTTCTTCGACATAGCTGAAGTTTCTTTAATGTGAGTTTGTCTTAGAGGGGAGTTAATTCTGAGCAAGTAATTACACAAATACTTACTGAACACTGAATGGAATTAGTGGTTGAAGTTTACTCAGATAGAACTTAAATATTTTAATCGTTAAGTAAAGGGGTCATCGTCAAATGATTAAGGGCCCGTTTACCCAAATACTTACTCGGTGAGTGCTTATCGATAGGAGTGAACACTATAATCTATTTTACCAGATAAGATTGTAGTATATTAAAACGGTATGGTATACAACAATTCACCCGGTAAACGCTTACCCAGGTAAGAGTCATCACCATCACTTACAGGGTAAAACTCTCTATCCTTATCATCGCTCTTACCGGGTAAGATTTTTGGCCCTTGCCATGTGCATCAGGTGAATAAAGTTACCCAATCAACATTTACCGGATAAGTGTTTAGTAAATGGCCCATAAGAAGGTTTGTATCAAAATAAAGTCATGTAGCCAATAAAAGATCGGAAGACAAATAAGTTAAATAGTTTCATAATTGCTATCAGGCAAGCCAATTTGAAATGTAGACTTAGGGACCAAGTTTCACTTCCCAATTCTAGTCCTAGAGTAGGAACATGTCAAGCTAATTAAGTAATTTTTAACTTACTAATTTACTATTTACTCTATGTACGAAAAGAATAAATGTTGATTTGAAGTTCATACTTAGGGAAAAAGTTTCAACCCACCAACCCATGTCCTGATATCGGAACATGCTCTTTATATAAACAAAAGTAAGTTCCAAAATAATATTTTATTGGTACCTTACGTTCTTTACTGTTCACTCTGCATACAAAAGGATGGGTTAGAGCAACAAATATCTATATCACATCAAATGATTGATATGAAAAGTACAAAGGTACGTGGATTAGCAAATCAAATGAATACACGCATTAATGTTTTATTGATCAATTAAATGTATGGACGCCCATAAAAGGCGATCTCTGGATTATATGCAACTTGCCCCTTTGAAGAATTTCTATATGCAAGTTCTAGAAAATTGCACCTTAACCTTCTAAAGTTCTATTTTAGTTCTTCATAATCTATCATTGTTAGGATATTTAAAATGAGTGTTTTTTTTCCAGTATTTCTTAGTGAGAATTTTTTTCAATCAATGTAGATATTGTTTAGGATATATCTTTCCTTCCTAGTTCTGTAATGATATGTAATACTTTCTTTTTATAAAACATAAAGAAATTAAAATTAAAATTTTGATGTGTTTGTATTCAATTCTCTATCTACAAACACTTGTCATATAAGCCATTAACTCCTTCAGGACCAACAAATACATATACATGATATATATTCTCTTCATACATATACATGATTATATATACTCAATACATACATATACATATACATCATCCAATATGTGTTATACATACAATCCAACATGGACGTTCCAATTTTTTTGGAGGCTCTGTTGCATCCAAAACTTTTGATGGCATTACATAAGAGATATCGACATATATACATGTTAAGCACAAAAGGATGTTGATCCTAAACAATCTCAACCTAACCTAAACCTAAACCTAAATCATTAATAATTTATATAAAACCTAAAAAATTAACAATTTTAACCTAAAAAATTTGGGCTATAGTTTTACATAGATTGATAAAAACGCCCTAAACATATGTAAAATTAGGCCCCAAAATATTGGAGGCCCTATTCAAAATATCACATTTAATATGCTAAGAGACGACTCTGCAATCCAATATGATAAAATATAATAATATACATACATATACATTACACGTATGTAATATTTTATCGACAAAGAGTTTACTTTATATTATTTAAATTACGGACGGACTTTAAAAAAATTGAAATTCGTGATTATCCATAATATGATATTATCGTCTACACATGGATTTGAGAAGTTACCCAAAAAAACATCTCACCAATAATTATCAATAGATTATTTAGTTTTTTATTTTTATTTTTATCGTAAGTCGTTTTTTCATTTATTGATTTGAAATAATTATTCATAATTTCAATTTATATGAACCTTTGCGTTGAAATAATCCATTAAAAGGGGGTACACAACATAAGAAAAAACTGAGAATAAGGTATAAACAACTGGTTTTATTACGTAACAACTTATAATGTCCATATCGATATAGAAAAATACATGTTTGAGCTTGAGAAGCTTCTGGTCCACTGGGTATCTCCTATTCGTTTTGGATCCAACTGAAAAAACGGAAGGCGTAAAGATGTATGTAGCTGATGCATCCTAATTTATTTGAACGACATCGAACAATCCATTGATCAAACCAGAATAAAGAGAGAGTCTTGTTCTACCTATGAATTCCTTTGGACCCCATAAATGATATATTAGAAGAATCTGTTGTGTAGTTTTAATGAATCAGGAGAAATTTAATGATAGAACATACCATGGTGCTTATTTTTTATTAACTAATGAAATACCTATGAACTGATAAGACCCCTCTTACTGACTGGAAACAAATAATTAGTAGATCTATTCCGCCAAAACAGTCAGACGCTTATTTTATTCTTTTCCCTAGCGTAGTTGGGCGTGGCTGCGACGAAATGGAATTCTTTTTGGTACATCTAGGAGAACTATAATTAGGGGATGACAGATGTTTTAAATAAAAGTAGCTTTATCTTAGAACGAAAGTGATTTGCGGTTATCAAAGACTTCTATTACAAATCAACAAGTATTTTGTGATTCAAAAATGCAAAATCTCGTCTCAATCATCATGATCCAACAGACGAGGAAGAAAATATTGCACTGTTGCTGAGTCGTCGGACTCTTTTCGAACAACATATACAAAAAAACTACCAACAGTCAGTCGATGGAAGAGCCATATCTGTAAACTTCTACCGAGACTTTTATAGAAGAAATAAAGAAGATTAGAGGTACAACCAAATACCAGCCCCCTCTTTATCTTTTGTTCTGTTTCGAAAAATAAATTGTTCTATTTTCAAACTTTACCTTCAACAAGTGTATAATTGTTCTGATGGCACCTTGCTTCTACCGTAGATTGGCGTAGATCAGAGATTTTGGATTTTTATGTTGTCAAAGAGTTGAACAATGGGTTTTTTTTTTGTTGGTGAAGATACATTTACATACAATCATAAACGGATTAAACTGCATTTCACCATTTTATTCTTTCCAACTTTTCAAATTAAATGACACCTAATGCCGATTTGGTTTGGAGGATTCTGACATAATTTGAAGAAAATTGCATTACAACAAAATCGGTTTTTTAGGACACTCTTAAATTCTAAGTGTCCTAATAGACCTCTTTATAGGACTTAGTGTTTAGGATCAAAAAAATAAAGTATCCTATTTAAAGGTGTTGTAATAAGTTTATATGACGTTTTTTGATGTCGTAATAAGTTTTTTAGGACAATTTTAATATAGAGCATCCCATTATCAACTTTATAGGACATTATTTGAAAAAATGTCCTATAAAAACAAATGTCCTATAAAAAATTGAGTTTATAGGACACTTTCTCAAAAGTGTCCTATAAAATTGATAATGAGACGTTTTATATTAAAAATGTCCTAAAAAACTTATTACGACATCAAAAAATGTCATATAAACTTATTACAACACTTTTAAATAGGACACTTTATTTTTTTGGTCATATAAACTAAGTCCTATAAAGAGGTCTATTAGGACACTTAGAATTTGTGAGTGTCATATAAAACCGATTTTGTTGTAGTGTTGGAGTGGTCAAAGTTTGTTGACCAAATTTTATTTTGGCGTTTGGTTTACATGTCGAATGAAATTGAATTCATTGAATTTCACAATTATGGATTTGATCATTCCAAAAATGAAAAGTAATTAAATTACATTTCTTTCCATTTTCATAAAAAGACAAAACTACCCCCATAAAACCCTTGACTCTCAATCACGCTTACAATATACGCCTCCTTCATATTTGTTCGTCCACAATTGCTGGTTCGATTTTTGTTGGTTCAATTTTTGCCTGTTCGATTTTCCCTTTTGATTGTTCGATTCTATATAAACAATTATGTGTACAATTTTTTGTTCTTTGTTCGATTTCTTGCTTCTTAATTTGTATGATAAATGGCTACCTTTTTGTTTGATTCTACCAAAGGGATACATGCTGATTTTTGCTTCTCTGTATAAATGATTAACTACTTTATTTTTCTCGCTATTCGATTTTGATTAGATTCTATAAATGATTACGCAGTCGATTTTTTCTTCTTTGTCCGATAAATGACTACCTTTCAATTTGTTTGATTCTACCAAATGGATGCACGTTGGAGTGATTTTGCTTTTTGTTGGTTATACTAGTTCTAGTTTCTGATAATCGTACAACTGTTACAACATATTGTTTTTTGAAACAGAAAATGGCACGACTTATGTAAACCAAATTCAAAGAAAGGGTATTTTAGTCATTCTTATTGCTTCGTTATAATTCCAAAGCTACATTCTGTAACCAAACAGATAGATTACATTTTTTTCTACCAGCCAAACACTTTGTTAATCTGATAATATTTTACATTTTGTTATAAAAATCCTTCCAGATTCCAACTATTTTGACAAATTTCATTCCTTGAAAAAACATTATATGAACCAAATGCCGTTGGTTTAAAAATAAAACAATTAAACATTATATGCAACAAAGAACACACTTGTAAACATGTAACAATCAAGCCATAGATCCAAAGAGTACATGGCAAAAATGAATTAACGTAGATTCTTTAAACATGTATGCTTTTATGTAAGACAACCTATATGTGTAGTCATGTCGGACGATCCAATCAAACAACGCTTTTCAACACAGTAATGTCGAGCTGTAAGCCTTCGAGGACTACCACTTGGAAAGCTGATGTTTTCTTGGTCGGAATTCGAACTATACATAGAACATCGATAGAAGCGTGCAACTAATTACACAACCCAAGATTCTAAACCGAAAGAATTTCTCCAAAAACAGAAAAATGGAAGATGTGCGAAAGGACGATGATCGGGGGAGATGAGTGACCCATTAATATAGCACAACCATCTTCGAAAGAACAAATTATAGCCTAGTGGGGTGTCGATTCTTTTTCAATCCAAGACGATTGACAACAGTGTGATTAAAAGAATTGGTTACCGAATGAGGATGGTTTTTTTGTCGTTACAACTTCAATTCACCAACTTGGAATCTTTCTACACTTTATTCTCCCATATCCTTTCATCACCCAATAAAGTGTGGTTTGGGACTTGATTTGCTAAACTCGAATGGCTCCATATTTATGGAAATCACTTCTTTCACACTTTTAATAATAATAATATATATATATATATATATATTCAAATGGTCAAAGGAAAGTCAAAGACATAATGAGGATTGTTGACTGATGGGGTGCTGGGTGAGCAGGAAGATGTCAGATGCGACAAACGCACACGTGACGTGGACAATGTGTGGCTCCGAGAGGTTGTAGGAGAACAAATACTACGTACGGACAATATATAAGTAGCCTTATATAACTAACCTTCATTTCCTTCACCAATCTAACGTACGCTTTCTTCCACCTTACTCGTGTTTGTCTCTCTCCCTCTCTCTCTAAAACTCCCCTTTTTCTCTCTCTAGAAAACAATTTCTTTAAATTAATTAATATTTTAATTTTTATTTTATTTTTTGAATCTCGAAATATTTCTCATGGAGTTTTGGATGGTTTCAGACGTTTTCTTGGAGCCTACACGACACGGTTTTCAGAAGCTGAAGGTTCCGATTCCAAATCTACGACTCCTTTTATTAACATCTCTTTCTTTTTGATTCATAAACACAAAGAATGTTGCACGACGTCGTACATCCGCCAGACCAACCTCCTATGGTAATTATTCATTTTCATCTCGTTAATTAGCTTCGATACATACCGATATACATACATATATACATACGTATACGTAACGTTTTTGTGGGATTGGATCACTAGTTTGGTGTCGTTTTGCGTGCTTTGTCGGTTTGCGGTACGTCGACGTCCTACGAGAAAAACATCTTCGTCCGCATGCCTAAATTCAATCATTTTACCAAACAAATTAAAAATATGTCGTTTTCTATGTAGTAATCACCGATATCAATTCTTTTGGTACCATATCTCTGTCACCATCGATGGCGATGTTAGGTTTTAAGTTATGGTATTAAAGTCGATCCATGACACTTACTCCCACATGAATAAATATCCAAATGATCGTCGATCGAAGAATATTTATCGGACGGAAATTAATAAAATACGTTCAGATCGCTTACGGTCGTATGTTGTTTTGACAATAGGAACAGGTATCGAGCCCGTTAAGTGCCCAAATCTTGGAGTTTTGCGAATCGGAGTTATTCCAAGAAGCCATGCACAACTCTGAGGCCGCGTCGGCATCGAATTGTTGCTACGAAGAACAATCCTCATATGCCAAGAACCTCTCTTTCCCTCCCGATATAATCACGTACCCACCACCCACCACCACCGCAACCACCTCCACCGACAACGGCAGCAATGGCAACTTCTCCACCATCTTTGAAGAAAAAATTACAGAAAATGACGTTTCTGCCCCTCTAGATTTCACAACCCTCCCTCAATATCCTTTTAGTCATCAAGATCAGTTTGATCTCTCGTTACTCCAAAGCCAATTTCCGCTTGCAACCGATGGTCCGCCAATTTCGACATACCCACATCCAAATGATCAACCCGAAGTTGTGTCCGTAATCGGACCGATAGTTTGTGAAGACGACTGCTTATCTTCCATGCCACCTTCAAAGTGCATGCGGTTGAACAACCCTAATTCATCCCCAAACCACTGTTTCATGGATCATCCCTACCTCCCAGCCGGAAACTCGAACCCTCTTCTACCAGTCGAAAGTTGCGGAATTTTTAACGGGAATTTGTTGATGGGGAACGAAATTCAAGCTCATGAACTGGACTTTCAAGTCGATAATGGCGGCATCTTCTGCCCAGATCCCCTCCCACGCCCTTACAATTCCAATGAACTTCAGGTATTCATTAAGCTCCTATTCCAGAATGCACGATGAATTGTGTATTCACAACTTCCCTAATATTCTTCATCTGCATTGAAATTATAAGGCACTCTGTAATGAAAATCACCATCTGGTTAACAATGGAGGTGGGGGATGCACAACTCCATTGGCACCTCCAGAAATCACAAGTTTGGAATCAGAAAGCTTCAGGACGGCCAGCAAACTTAGCAGTGAAGAGAGAAAAGAGAAGATCCATAGATATATGAAGAAAAGAAACGAGAGAAACTTCAGCAAGAAGATCAAGGTATATAATCCATATATACGTATACAGACGGTACCTTCCATTTCCTCCATTTTCGCACTCTTTTATAAGTTCTCTTATTACAGTATGCATGCCGGAAAACCCTAGCAGACAGCAGGCCTCGAGTGAGAGGAAGGTTCGCCAAGAACGATGAATTTGGAGAGCATCATAGAAACAGTACATGCAATAGCACCCATGAAGAAGATACTGATGAAGATGTGAAATCTCTTCATGTAAGAAAGGCATAAGCTGTAGTAATTGATTAAGATGCATGAATATAATTAAGAACTACTTCTACAGCTTTTTTTGATGATATGTATGCAGGTGGTGGTGAAGGAAGAAGATCAGAAACTGGATTCATCGGACATATTTCCACACTTAGGCGGGTTGAATTCATTCAGATGCAACTACCCAATCCAGTCTTGGATTTGATTCGTACATTTTTGCAGGAACCTACGTACCTGTGGTGGAATATATATATATATAGGATCTATCTGTACATATATCTCTCTCTTTCTCTATATATATATAGCTAGATATATATATATATATGTATGACACATATATATATAATAATGGGGTCAAATTTCTTAACAACTCTTATGTGTATGACATTTTTGTATATACTGCCTCCTTGTCAATAATAATCGTTTTCAAAGCATTTATTTATATACATATGCACCCAACAACGGTTCAAGATTTCATATATATATATATATATATATATATATATATATGGATATGATGAAATGTTATCCAAAGTTTTTGTGTTAAAAGTTTTTGTGTTAACTTCTTAAAATAAATTAAATTAATCTTGACCATTGATCAAGAAAATGGATGGATGAGATTGGTTTATATGGTTTGCATAAATGAGGGTGGTTTTCATTTGATCACTCATATATATATATATATATATAGAGAGAGAGAGAGAGAGAGGGGTTGATTATTATACAACTTATGACATTTGTGCAACCAATACAACTTAATCTTAACCGTCCATTTCATTTGATTAATATATGATTTCATAGAAGTTTTGATTGTCTTCTAATATAAAGTATTGATCATAATTAATGAACGATATCCATCTTCCATAAATATTCAAATCATAATAAATGAACTTTCATCATTTCCATAAATATCTCAATTTATTGGGTTGCATTGGTTGTACAAATACGACGGGTTATATTTGAAACAAACTCGATATATATATATATATATATATATATTATAAAACATTTGACAAAAATTCTTAAAAACCACTTTTTATGTGTAAAGTACTATTTATTAATTAATGCATATTACTTAAAACTCAATATTATAAGTAGATTGTGTGTAAGTATAACTTATTAATTAAAGCTCTATATCTGAATTCGTGTAACTAACTGCAAATAAACATAATCAAATATAGGATAAACATATCATTTTATATATAAAAAATCTAAAATATAATTATAATAATCATTAAGTTCTAACAAAATACTTAATTATTATCTTTATAAAATATTATATTATTAAACCAAAAATAAATTATTTTATTATTAAACTTAAATTAAATTATAATTAAAAAATAAGTTAAAAATAGAACTTTTAAATAGTTGATTTGATATTAACATTGATATATTTTTTTCAAAAAATTTATGATATCTTCAAATTTATATTTTATTTAAGTATAAAATTATTATTGTTTTCTTAAAAACACATAAAATTATATTATAACATCAACTGAATAAAATAAAACATTTAAATCGAGATGTGTCTTGTTGCATTGCACGGATACTCTTCTATTATATATATATATAAAGAGAGAGAAAAAAAAGAGTTCGTTTCAAATGCAACCCATCACATTTGTACAACCAATGCAACCCAATAAATTGAGATGTTTATGGAAATGATGAGAGTTTATTTATTATGATTTGAATATTTATGGAAGCTGAATAGAGTTTATTAATTATGATCAATACCTTATATTAGAAAACAATCAATACTTCTATAAAATCACATATTCATCAAATTAAATGGACAGTTGAGATTGAGTTATATAAATATAAAGGGTTGTAAAATAAATAATCTCTCTCTCTATATATATATAATTGTAATAATAATTCACTTTCCTAAAAATATGGTTTTAGTTGTCATTAATAGTTACATGCCATATTAACTATTATATTTAATTAATAAATCAAATTAATTATAAGTTAGATGAGTGGACTAGGAATATATCTCATGAATCTTACAATTAATGGAGTTTTCAAATGATTAAGTATTTATCTATACTATTTTATTAAACAAATTTAGCAAAAGTCTTAAAGTATTAAAATATTAAATGACCAACATACCCTTATACTACCCTTACCTTACGTCACTTTTTCACTTTTTCACGCCCTCCTCTCCTTAAATACACTCACCCCTCCCATACACTCACCCTCTCACAAACCGATTTTTTAAAAATTATAATTTTAAATTTACATTTTATACCCCTATAATTAGTTAATTATTTTACTTTACGTCATTTACTTTTAAATGTTTCATTTTAAACATTTATCAAATTAACATACATAATCGTATATTAATTCAAACATGTTTAAAAAATACATTTTTATCTTAACAAGTTACACCATTATAATCGTCTTGTTAATACATTTGAAATGAGTCCAATATTGAATAATTTTATGCTTAATTATATATTATATATTATATATACTGTGAAAAAAAATATTTTTTATATTTACGATTTATACTTTTATAGTTAGTTATTTATATATATACTATATATTTTGGGGTTAGGCTATCCAAACTGCACTGTATAATATGTTCTGAATTAATATGTTCTTGTGTTTTTTTGAAATATATATATACATGTATTAATTCAACCTTAATCTGAGTTTCTGGACAAGAAAGAGGGTAAACAGTTGAAATTTCATTCTAAAACCCATCTTTTTTTATCTTTTCATGGCTTATGATCTGTCAAATTTGTAGTTTTCTTTATTGGTTTTGAGTGTTTATCTTAAAACTCAAGTTTCTTGGTTCTTTGCTCTTGTTGTAAATCGAACACATTTGTGGAGTCGTTTAAATATGTTGGATTTTAAATATATTGGATTTTAAACTGTCATACCATTTTTTTCATCGATATTCTGTAATTGGAACTATAACTCTTATTTATTCAAATTGTATTAATATGTAAAGACCAAGTGTAACATTTATCATCGTTAAATTTTATCTTATAAAACCAGTGGAACTTCAAAATCGTTAAAAGTCATGGCTCCCGCCGCATTGCGCGGATACACAACTAGTATATATATATATATATATATATAAAGATATGTTTTCTACTATTATTCAATTAGTGGATGATATTAAACAATTTAAATTGGATTATATATTAAAAACTAATAAATAAGACATTAAAAATGTAAGAAAATCACATATTGTATTACAAAAACATCACATTAGGCCATGTTGTGCCACCAGCTTAACGTAGCATGAGATACAAGTCTTGAGCAACAACACATTATGATGGTTGTTGTGACAAGTCTTTTAGAACACTAGTTCTTTCCACTAACAATTTCATGTCTCCATTGTCATCTCTTCGTCTTTTTTTAATTATTTTTTTAAATTAAATTGGATTAAATAGAAAACCCACAAGGATAAATCGATTATTTGACATATTTTTTTGAAAAGGCCAACTTTGATAAATAAATAAAAAGAAGAAGAAGACGACCAAATTGTTCACTTCAAAAGGTTACATCCTAAGTACTTCATCTGAACGTTTTGCGATTGGGTTAAATCTAATTCACTGGAATATGATGGAATTGGAATGATTGATTTTATTGACCAAATTTGATTCATGTATTTGGTTCATTCTATGAGTTTTAGTACGAAATTCCAATTTCACACGTGATGGAATTTAATTCTCATTGAGTTTTGATAAGAAATTCGAATTTCATCTCACAAGGCAAGCACAAAATAGAACTTCTTTCTTAGTAAAAAAATGAAGATGCTACTTGCAGATAACAACCAGATACATATTCATCACTGTAAGAAACATGAAGAAGTTGTTAGGTTTTAATTTTAATTTGAAGTTTTTGTTAAGAGCAATTAGAGCAAAAAGCTGGAGCACGATAGTTGTTTAGCCAAAATCGACCCTTCAGGAACATGTGTTTAAAGGAAGGCTAAAGATTAAAACCTAACCTAAACTTGTTGATTATTTTGTGGTACTATGATGATGTGATCAGTACAGACTCGCAATTTTTCTCATTTCCCTCATCGAATGCTATAAAGTCGACATCAATTTCAAATGTTTGAAGATGATGATAGAACTCCTTAAATGATTAATCAAGTACCATAATAACAACTGAAAACAAAAGGACCAAGGTCCGGGGATCTTGTTTATGTTGCAGTTGAAGAAGTAGACTGGTAGAGGAGGGCTTCTGTGTGTAGGTTAAAGAAAAAGTAATTCTGGTTTCACGACGTTGTAATTTAAAATTTAATAATAACTGTTTAAAAATAAAAATAAAAAAGTTTGAGGCATAAAACATATTAATTAAATAAATAATAAAAAGGTGTAAAGTGTATATGATTAAATAAAAAAATTCAATATTAAATTCATTTTTGAAAAAGATTGTAATTGTATAAATTGTAAAATTAAAACTTATTCTTTAATGTATTTTTGTTTATTAGAAAGGTACTCGCACAATGTAACAAGATACATCTCGATTTTAATGTTTTGCTTTATTTATTTTTGTCTCAGACGATGTTATAATACGGTTTTATGTGGTTTTTAGAAAAAAACGATAATAATTTTATTTTTGAATAAAATATAAATATGAAGATATTGTGATAACCGGGTTCGGGTTATCACAATGGTATTTATTATGTGAATTAATTGTTTATATGGATACATGCTTACATGGGTTAAATACGTGAGTATGTGTATTTTTATACATACGGATACATATATATATACACATATATATACATACATACATACATACATATATATATATATATATATGTGTGTGTGTGTGTGCGCGCGCATAATATAAATGTGCATGTGAAGTGTATGTATGTATGGAATGATATGCATATTTGGGCAGTGATTTATGTATGCATGCATGTGGGGGTAGTAGCCGACTTTCTATAATTAGAAAGTATAAATAGAAGGACTAAGTTTTCAGTCAAAGTTTCTGGCATAATTTTGGAAGTTGAGAGCTTTAGAGATGTGTTGACCGGAGAAGCAATTAGTCTTTCATTCTTCTTCAAAATCAGAAGTTTTTGCATAAGGTGAGTGATTTCTAAACCTTTTTGCATAAAATTTGTTATTAGTTTTACTTGAATGTTGTTTATTATTGGAAAGAAATCATTATTTTAATTAAGGATCTTAATTCAGACAAGGGGTGACCGGATTAAGTTTAAATCGGACAAAGCTTATCAATAAGAGGTGATCGATTTAGTTATAAATCGCTCAAGAGTCAGGCGATTTAGGGTGTTAGTGAGAATTTTGAAATATGTAAACCGGACAAAGGTTTTGAATGGAGAAGTATGAATACGATCAAGCATTGTGCGATTTAGTCTTAAATCGCCTAAGGGTCGTGCGGATTAGTTATAAACCGATCACATATTGAGCGGTTTAGTTTTAAATCAATCATGTGTTGTCCGGATTGCCTTAAACCGGACATGAATCATGCGATTTAGTCTTAACTCGACCAAGTCTTGTCCGGATTAGTATATCGGACGAGAAGGGATAGAGTTGTCCGGATTGTTTGTTCGGATAACTTATCCGGGTGACTTATATTTTCAAATGTTGATTATTTTTAGACATTTATATAATTTAAAATGTCTATTATCGAGTTTGAGTATGGATTTATCAAAGGGGTATTTTATATCTTTTTAAAATAAAAGATAAGTTCCTACCAAGCGTGGTGACGTAAGTCTGTTTTGGTATGGAACTGGGTTCTGGGAAATGTTTCTACCAAGCATGGTGACGTAAGTCTGTTTTGGTATGAAACTATATTTTGGGAAACCTTCCTACCAAGCGTGGTGACGTAAGTTTGTTTTGGTATGGAAGTAGATTTTATAAAACTGTTTCTACCAAGCGTGGTGACGTAAGTCTGTTTTGGTATGAAACTTGTTTTAAGAGGTAGTTCCCCTAGACGTGGTGACTTTTGTCTGTTTTGGCTTGGAACTAGGAATGGGTACTTTCAGACGTGGTGACTTTTGTCTGTTCTGATAAGTAGCCCGGTTTTGATGAAGGAATAAGTGTGACATATCAAGGATAAGTGTACTTGAAATAAGGGTGGCATTGTCATATGCGGATATTATTATTATAACTCTTATTATTATTACTAGTTGGAATTAATAACTTTGAATCATCATTTCTTTGTGGCCTGATGAATTAGAGATATTATTCTTATTAGAAATAATAATTTAGATGTTATTGAGAAGGRGAAAATGRTTTGTCATAAAKGGCAAGTATTGCCTTAAATCTTTCTGTTAATAARTACAAAKGAATGATCTGATAATTCAGAGAAATTTTAGTTACAATAATTGTTTCATATTGGGAACATTGAATCTTTAAGCATATGTATTTATTTAAATAGAACTGAGGTTCTTGAGTATATTCTGTCATTCATATCATCGAGGAATGCATCATTTGATTATATTGCAATTATTCCTGATCAAAGATGTTTTATTATATTTTGGTATTCATTACCCTGATCAATGCAGGAATGGTGGGGTCTGGGGATAATAAGGGGAAAGGAAAAATATGATTATTTTCCTAATCTGATATCTGCTTTTGAGGATCTGCTTGAGATTGCTTATTGTTGAAGATACATGTTATATTACATGTGTTAGTACATGATTTTGTTTTGAAATTTTTCATATGTAGATTTTATACATATAAAAATCCTTGTAGTAGTGGGACCTTGAGATGTAAACTATATTTCCATGTAATGAAATATGTGTTATATGCAAATGTGGTGTTTGGGGGTGTTACAGAAGTGGTATCAGAGCCTTAGTTTAAGAGATTTAGGTATTCAAAGTATGATGCCTAGACTTAAACTGTCATTTGCTTGTTAAGGGTCTCAGACGTAATTAGTATCACTGGGAATAAAATATAATGGGTTAAAGAGGGCAGTATGTAAGGTGAATTCGAATTACAAATGGCCAATGTAATTATGAATTTACAGGTACATACCTATACTCGGACACCATATTATATTTGGGAATATGAAAATGTGATATTTAATTCTAAAATATCTGCAGATGTCTAGTCGATCACGAAGATGAGAGAGAATCGCTCGCCCTGCATCTGAAGAAAGGGAGGAATCTTCCGTTAATCCACCAACCTATACTTCAAGGAGTAGAGGACATGAAAGGGTAGGGGTAGAGGTCAAGGAAGAAGTCAGATTCCTGAGAGGAGTCAGGCCGAGATTCGCCCTGGTCAAAGGGAATCTATTTCTGGGAATGCTCAACAAGAACAGAGGCAACAATCAGAGTTTATAACTAGGAATGATTTGGCAGAAGAAATGGGAAAACTGAGGGAATTTCTGATATCCATTATGGGACTGCCAGCTAGAGTAGAAACCGAGCGAGTTGGAATTAATCCTCCACCTCCTTCAACAGGCAGCAATAATCGGGGAGGAGATATAAAGATGTTTCTGACATGTAAACCTCCAACCTTTTCAGGAGAAAGAGATCCAGTTAAAGCGATGTGCTGGATAAAAGAGATCGAATCGGTATTCAACACTAGTAGGTGTTCAGAAGAAGATAAGGTTAGATTTGCAGTATCTATGCTCAAATCTAATGCCTTATATTGGTGGGATGTGGAGGCCTCGGCACAACCGAATATACTGCAAACAATGTCTTGGGAAGAATTTGTGAGTAAATTTAAAACACAATTCTGTCCTACGACTACAATAAGGCAAATGGAATAAGATTTTCTGAAACTGAAACAAGGGAATAGGTCTGTACTGGATTATACCGAGAAATTTATTGAGTTTTCTCGTTTTGCTGAACATTACGTATCTTCAGAATCCCGAAAGATAGAAAGATATATTTGGGGTCTAAAACCTTCTATTCGGGAGTTCGTGATTGCTATGAACCCTGAAAATTTCTCTTTAGCCGTCAATGTTGCCGAAGTTACTGAAAGGAATAAAAATTGGCAAGGTGAAGAGAAATTTGTTGAGAAAAGAAAGTGGGAGGGTCTTCAGTTAGTTTTCGAAGACCCAAATTTATTAAAACAGATAATCGTGCTCCTCAGCCACCTCCTGTTAGAACCTGCCCGCAGTGTCAGCAGATACACCAGGGAAGTTGTCCCTCTGAACCAAAGAGATGTTATCGTTGTGGGGAGACAGGGCATTTGTCAAGGGATTGCACTACACCCAAAAGATGTTTTCAGTGCAATTCACTTGACCATATCCGACCAAACTGTCCACAATTGAGAGCTCCTCATTTGGCAATGGGAGGAAATGCTCCCAATAATCGTGGAACTCCTAGTGCACCAAGGGAAGGCCAGAGTGGAGCCAGGGGTAGATCGTTCCAAATGACGAAGAACGAGGCAGAAGCAACCCCAGATGTAGTAACATGTACTTTTCTTCTGAATTATGTACGTGCTAAGATGTTGTTTGATTCTGGTGCAAATTTTTCATTTGTATCACCATCATTTGCTCAATCTGCATGTTTGAATTCTGTGCTACTTGATGAAAAATTAGTAGTTGACACTGCTAATAGTCAAGAATCTGTTACTAGAGTATTCAATAACTGTATTATTGTTATTGAGGGATGTGAGTTACCGATTATATTGTTGCCTATGCCAATAAAAGAGTTTGATGTAGTAGTGGGTATGGACTGGTTAGCAGAGCATCAGGCTAGTATTGTTTGTAATATGAAGATTATCAGAATTACACTACCAGATCAAGAAACAGTTACTATTTATGGTGATCGTCTGGACCGTCATACTAGTTTACTATCTGTAATGAAAGCCTGAAAGTTTATTCAGAAGAGATGTCAGAGGTGTTTAGCATATGTTACTGATCAAAGAAAGAAAAAGGAAAATAGGAATTGATTCCAATCGTCAACGAATACCCAGAAGTCTTTCCAGAGGACTTGTCTGGGTTACCGCCAGATCGAGTCATTGAATTTCGGATTGATCTTATACCTGGGGCAGCACCAGTGGCCAAAGCACCGTATAGGTTAGCTCCTTCGGAATTGAAAGAATTGGTTACTCAGTTGAAGGATCTGACTGATAAAGGATTCATTAGACCCATCACTTCACCTTGGGGTGCTCCAGACTTCTTTGTCAAAAAGAAAGATGGATCTATGCGAATGTGTATAGACTATCGAGAATTAAATAAATTAACCATCAAGAACAAATATCCTCTGCCAAGGTTTGATGACTTGTTTGATCAATTAGTGGGAGCAAGTTATTTTTCCAAGATTGATTTAAGATCAGGGTATCATCAGCTTAAAATCAGGAAGGAAGACGTTGCTACAACAGCTTTTCGAACCAGGTATGGACATTATGAATTTTTAGGTATGCCATTCGGCTTAACTAATGTACCCGCAGCTTTTATGGATTTGATGAATAGGGTATGTAAGGAATATCTTGATAAATTCGTTATTGTATTTATCGATGATATTCTTATATATTCTAAAACTAAAGAAGAACATGTGGAACATCTTCGCTTAATACTGGAATTGTTGAAAAGAGAAAAGTTGTATGCCAAGTTGTCCAAGTATGAGTTCTAGTTAAGGGAAGTTCAATTCTTGGGTCACGTTATTTCAGAAACAGGGGTAAAAGTAGATCCAACAAAAATAAAAGCAGTTGCAAGATGGGAAGCTCCAAAAAATCCTTCTGAAGTCCGAAGCTTTTTGGGATTGGCCGGCTATTACCGTAAGTTCATTCAGGACTTTTTCAAAATAGCTGTGCCATTGACTAAATTAACTCAAAAGAATATTAAATTTCAGTGGAAAGAAGAACAACAAAAAACTTTCCAGTTACTAAAAGATCATCTTTGTAGTGCGCCGGTGTTAACCTTACCCGATGAATCTGAAGACTTTGTGGTTTATAGCGATGCTTCAAAGTTGGGATTATGATGTGTTCTGATGCAGAGAGAAAAAGTGATTTCTTATGTGTCAAGACAGTTAAAAGATCATGAGAAGCAGTATCCAACCCATGACATGGAATTAGCTGCAGTGGTGTTTGCTCTGAAAATTTGGAAACCTTATCTTCTGGGAACAAAGTGTCAGATTTATACTGATCATAAAAGTTTGCAACATTTGTTTATCTATAAAGAATTAAATATGCGACAGCGTCGGTGGATTGAACTGGTCAATGACTATGATTGTGAAATCCTTTACCACCCGGGAAAAGATAATGTGGTGGCTGACGCTTTAAGCAGGAAAGAAAAGAGTGGAACCATTAAAGTTGTGGCAATGAGAATGAATTTGATCCCTGACATTCGTAAGGAAATTCAGAAATGTCAACAAGAGGCTATGAAAGAAGAATTTGTTAAGATGGAAAAGTTGGGTAAGATGATTTCAACCTTGGAACAGAATGATGAATGACTAATGTATTTTCAAGGGTGAATTTGGGTACCAAATTTTGGGGATATCCGGAAAGTAATTTTGAATGAAAGCCATAAATCCCGATACTCTATTCATCCAGGTACCAATAAGATGTATCGAGATCTAAAATATTTTTATTGGTGGCCCGGATTGAAGAAAGATATAGCTAGATATGTGAAACAGTGTTTAACGTGTTTACAGGTTAAAATTGAATATCAGAAGCCATATGAAAGTCTTCAATCCTCGAACTCCAAAAGGGTATGACGCAATTTGGGTAATTGTTGATCGTCTGTCTAAATCTGTGCATTTTCTACCAATAAGAGAGAAGTACTCACTAGAAAAGCTAGCACATATTTACATCAAAGAAATTGTGACCCGATACGGTGTTCCATTATCTATTATTTCTGATAGAGATAGTCGGTTACTTCAAAGTTCTGGGAAAGGATTGAAGAAATCTTTGGGGTCTGAAATCCGACTAAGTACAGCTTACCATCCGCAGACTGATGGGCAAAGTGAAAGAACTATCCAGACTCTCGAAGATATGTTAAGAAGTTGTATCATTGATTTCGGAGGATCATGGGAAGATCATTTGCCACTAATAGAGTTTGCGTATAACAACAGTTATCATTCCAGCATCCAAGCAGCACCATATGAAGTGTTATATGGACATAAATGTAGAACGCCGTTGTGTTGGAATGAAGTGGGTGAGAGACAGTTAACGGGTCCTGAAATTGTTCAAGAAACTTCAGACAAAATTGAACAGATCCGAGAAAGAATGAAAACAGCACAAGATCGCCAGAAAAGTTATGCTGATAACCGTCGAAAGCAGATTGAATTTGGTATAGGTGATTTTGTGATGTTGAAAGTTTCGCCATGGAAGGGTATTGTTAGATTTGGGAAGAAAGGTAAGCTCAGTCCGAGGTATGTGGGGCCATTCAGAATATGTAAGCGAATTGGGCCAGTAGCATATCAGTTAGAGCTGTCAGAAGAACTGAGTCTGATTCACAACACTTTCCATGTATCAAATTTACGAAAATGTTTAGCTGATCTGAGTCTCGCTGTACCAT
>NC_037528.1:37980155-37981206 GCF_001531365.2 Cynara cardunculus var. scolymus | reverse complement strand
AGTCATAATAATAATATCCACATATGACAATGCCACCCTTATTCCAAGTACACCTCTCCTTGATATGTCACCCTTATTCCTCCAATAAAACAGAGCTACTTATCAGAACAKACATAAGTCACCACGTCTGAAAGTACTCATTCCCAGTTTCAAGCCAGAACAGACAAAAATCACCACGTCTAGGGGAACTACCATTTAAAACTCACTTCCATACCAAAACAGACTTACGTCACCACGCTTGGTAGGAAGGTTTATCAAAATCTAGTTTCGTACCAAAACAGACTTACGTCACCATGCTTGGTAGAAACATTTCCCAAAATCCCGTTCCAATACCAAAACAGACCTATGTCACCACGCTTGGTAGGAACATTTATCAAAAACTCATTCCATACCAAAACAGACTTACGTCACCTTGCTTGTTAGGAATATTTCATTTATTTTCAAAGATATAAAATAATCATTTTTATGAATCATAAATAAATAAATAAATTTTCAACATAAAGATATCCGGACAACAAGTCCGGTCAATAACCACCCGGTTTACAACACTTAGACTAAAAGTCCACTTTGTCCGGACATCTAATCCGGTCAGCTTACCAAAAACTCTTTGAACGGTTTAACACTTAGAACAAAAATCCATATTGAGCGGATATCAAATCCGGTCAACAATCCGTTCAAGACTCGCCCGGTTTAAGACTAAACCGCTCACCACTCAACCGGTTTAAGACAATCCGGTCACTAAACCGCCTAAAGCTTGTTCGGTTTATACCCTTATCCGATCAAGCTTTGTCCGGTTTAAATGCTTATCCGGTCAAGCTTCATCCGGATAAATACTTAGACAAAAATATCAAAATTTCTTTTCAAATAAGAACAATATGAAATATGAATTCAAAACCAGTAGAAAGATTTTATGTAAAAAGTTTTAGAACCACTCACCTTAAAAGCTTTTGAACACAAAACTCTTGAAATCAACTTGAATCCTTTTGAAATCCAACATTTGAAATCTCCTCTTGAAATAAACCGGACAACACTTCCTTTTTAAAACTCTCTC
>NC_037528.1:37976301-37980055 GCF_001531365.2 Cynara cardunculus var. scolymus | reverse complement strand
TTTTGGATTTTCAAATACTTACTAAAATGTAATTAACTTTTGGTGGATTACCTAGAAATGATATCCCGTATGTATATTTTGGGTTATTAACCGAGGTGTTACAATTAGTGTCTTAGTTGAGTCTTTTTATGTCATTTTCATATATTAGTAGTATTATATCATATCTAATGTTAATTCCCTGTTTATGCAGATTTTTGATGATTTTTGGGCCAGATCCTGCAGCAATCCTATAGGAGCAGGTGTGGCAGAATCCTATAGCACCTGTCCGTGAGCTGCACTTTTTGCCTGGGCCGAAAATTCTTGTGCTGCTCCCTTGAAGTTGCTGGGTCAACGACCTTGGGTCTAGTCAAAGCCCATTTTTGAAGATCCTTTTGTCTTATTAGGTGGCTCCCATTGTGCAAGCTTCCTTAGCCTATAAATAGGAGCTTAAGGCTTTGTTTTAAACACCCACTTACACACTTTTTACACTTAATCTTTGAATTAGAAACAATTGCTCTCTAATTATTATTGTTTTTGGTTTTATGCTTTCGGTTTTCTTGCTTCCAACCAAGAACCGATTTTTGTGAAGTAAAGTTGCGGTTACATTCTGAAGTTTTAATTCAAGTGCTCGTATTTAATCTTCATCTCATTTATGCTCTTACTTTCAAGTTACAAACATTTTCTGACTTTCGTTACAAGTTACAATTAGTCGAACTCTGTTGCTTTACATTGGATTTCATCCTTTGTGGCTCACGACTAATTTGCCTAGACTAAATAATCTGTTCTTAAGACTTTGCAAATAACTTTTCGGTCTTAGTAACGAAACTTGTTTTGCAAGTTTCTTCAAAGTCAACTCTTATTTTCATGCTTTCAATTGTCACTTCTTAATACTCCAAATCTTCTTTTCTTTTCATGCTTTCAATTGTCACATTTCAATAATCAAGTATTTACTTTATGTATAGTCTTTTACTTTATATCATGTCTTAGAATAATTTTAGTTAGTAATATTTATTTAGTAGTAATTTAATTTCAGTCCTTTACATTTCAGTCTTTACTTTTCTGCACTTTACTTTACTGCAATTTAATTTTCTGCATTCTACTTTCCAGTAATTTACTTTTCAGTCATTTATATTTTTGTCATTTAATTTCCAGTACTTTAAATTCCAGTAATTCCATTTCTTGTAATTTACTTTATGCAATTTACTTATCCGTATCAGTTATTTATTTTTCAGTCCTTACATCCTTCGAGAGAAAAAACCGAGCGATGATGGGCTAAACGCCTTAGCTTGAGGTGTAACGGAAAATTAAGACCAAAGCCAATGTGAAAGTACAAAGGTGTCTTATTAGCAGTATAGTCTACTATTTATTTCAGGTGTTTAATATTTCATTTGATGATTACATTAAAATTAATCGACAACTAATTTTGTGTATAAAAATGTATTGACTTTCAAAGCCTGAGGTAATAGGAGAAGGCTATAAATAGCTTTAGTGTCTGACAAATGCTATACTCCTACGGTGTAGGATGGTAACACTGTGTTGTGCTAGGATTCACGACGTTTAACATAAATGATATCGTATAGCACGTTGACCGGTGTGTGCTCTTGGGAGGCCGTCTGACCCGATAGTTAATACTGTCATGGTTATATAAAATCATTTATTGATTTTAGATAATTGTGACAGGAATGCTTTGTCACTTTTTGGTTGAATCATTTGCGTAATGTCTTAATTAACTGTTGCACCCTGTGCTTCTTTTTAAGACTGATATTTTTCCTAGTTGTTAATCAACCCTCCCAATTTTAGATAAATCAAATCCCTCGTTTCGCCATCTGAAATTAGTTTTTATAAACTGGACTTTTGAATAACTTTGCAAAGCTATCTCTGTGGGAACGATATCTGGTATTTTACCATTATTACTTGTTACGAGACGACAGTAGTTCAAGGTGTATACATGCGCCGAATTCTATTTTTGTGTTGAAATCTAAGGTTGAATAACCTGACGAGCAGGGGGGATGTTAGCAGATCACATTGTATATTAGGCTTACTTTATTAGCCCGTATAGCGTTTGGCCCATGGCCCATCTGTTGTATATTTAAATGATTGATTGTATTTTGCTTAATGAATCAAGAAAATTATTCTCTCTAATAATATTATTATATCTTTATCTCTCTCTCTCTCTCTATATATATATATATTAAAAGAAAAACCGTGAGTATTTGAGGTGACATTATGAGAATTGGGTATTGAGGTGTTGGTGAATTGTGGTTGAGTTTGAGATATCCACATTGGTGAAAAGTTGAAAGATTTGAACAAAATGAAGTGTATATGATTGATGGATTAGATACCTTGGCGTCAAATAATAGGGTTTACCTCATAGGGTTGTCTTCTTTGGATGACCTTCTTTGAAATCTATAACCATGGTTGGAAATCAAACAAATCAAACAAACCAAAAGTAGAAATTATGGTGCCAAACTAATTATATTATATTATTATATCTTTATATATATATAAAAGTAAAATCTTGGGGTAATGAGGTGGAACCATGAGAAAGTAAAACCTTACAGTGATGAGGTGGCACAATGAGAATTGAGTATTCTCAAATGGTAAACCGTGGTTGAGTTTTAGTTGTTCTACATTGGTAAAGAGTTGAAAGATTTGAACAAAGTAAAGTGTATAAAAAGATGGAATTGTGCCTTTGTGTCGATTCATGAGGTTTGCCTCATAGGGTTGTCTTTCTATGAATGACCCTCTTTGAAATCTATAACCATGATTGAGATGAAAACCAAACAAATGGAAAAAAAAACTTTATCTTTATATATATATATATATATATATATATATTAAAAGAAGAACCATGAGCGTATGAGGTGGCATCATGAGAATTGAGTATTGAGGTGTTGGTGAATTGTGGTTGAGTTTGAGATATCCCAAATTGGTGAAGAGTTGAAAGATTTGAACGAAATGAAGCGTATAAAAGAAGGTGAATTTGATGCATTTGTGCCAAATAATGAGGTTTGCTTCATAGGGTTGTCTTTCTTTGAATGACCCTCTTTGAAATCTATAACCATGGTTGGAAACCAAACAAACCAAATGGTAGAAATTATAGTGCAAAATTAATAATATTATATTACTATTATATCTTTATATATATAAAAGTAAAACCTTGGAGTGATGAGATGACACCATGAGAATTATAAAAGTAAAACCTTGTAGTGATGAGGTGGCAGAGTGAGAAATGAGTATTCTCAAATGGTGAACTGTGGTTGAATTTTTATTGTCCCACATTGGTGAAGAGTTGAAATTTTTTAACAAAGTAAAGTGTATAAAAAGATGGATTGGTTCCTTTGTGTCGATTCAAGAGGTTTTCCTTATAGGGTTGTCTTTCTTTGGATGACCCTTTTTGAAATCTATAACCATAAGTGGGATGAAAACCAACCAAATGAAAAAAAAACTTTATCTTTATATATATAAAAGAAAACCATAGGGTATTGAGGTGACACTATTAGAATTGAGTATTCTCATATTGTGAATTGTGGTTGAGTTTGTTAGTCCCGAAGGGTAAGGCAATAAGCAGAAAGTAATTGTAGAAGGGGGGGTTGAATACAATTACACAGATTTTTTCAACTTTTTAATTCTTATTGATTTATATCAAGAATTAATACACACAGAAAAACAAAAGATTGTTGCGGAAGATAGGAAAGTAAAACCTAACCTAAACAATCTTACAAAGAGAAGAACTTTCAAGAACAACACAGAGAGTTCTTGAAAGGAATTGAAG
>NC_037528.1:37970184-37971999 GCF_001531365.2 Cynara cardunculus var. scolymus | reverse complement strand
GTCCCAACTTTAGAAGCCATTGAAGAATGAAGCTCGAAAATCACACAGTAAAATTTCTTGGAGAAGAAAGGTGGAGGTTTTGGTAAAGAGATGAGAGGTGGATAAGGGTTAGAGAAGATGAGAGGTGGGGGTTTTAAATAAAAAATGAGGGAAATATATGGGGGGTAAAAGGAGGGTTTGTATGGGGAAGGTAAAAAGGAGAGGAAATAGGTGTAAGGAATAGGGGTGTGGGGGGGTGGTGTGGGTCTTAGGGGAGTGAAAAGTAGAGGAGATGCGATGGGAGTAAGGGGATTAGGTGAAGAAAAGGGGTTTGAGAAAAATATGGTTGGGGAATAGGGGACAAAAGGAAGGGGGGGGGCGCCGATCTTGAGGAGGTGGAGGAGAAAAGAAATCGGTTTGTGAAGTGGGTAGGGGCCGGCGAAGGAAGAAGAAGAAGAGAGAGGCCGAATGGGATCGGCTTGGGGGAGGGGGAATTGGTTCGRTGTCTTGAGGTAGGAATGAAGGAGCGGTGAGTGGGATTCGGTCTATGGGAGAGGAAAGGTGTGTGGGGGTCGGCTTATGGTAAGCGGCGAGGGTGAGAATGAGAGAGAGGAATCGGTGTGCAAGGAATCGGCTTGCAAGGGATCGGCGTGGAGAGGTAGGCCGAATGGGGTGGGATGGGGTGATCGGCGTGTTGGGGTTGGAGAGAGGCCGATCGACGGGTGGTGGACGAGCAGACCGAAAGAGGTGTGAGTAGAGGAAATTGGTTTGAGGGAGGGAGATGGGATCGGTGTGGCAAGTGAAGAGGGGAGAAGATATATAAATAGGGAGAGTGAGATCTAGGGTTTGGAAAAGTGAAAGAGATGGGCCGAAGGGATTTGGGCCAAGGGGATTGGGCCTAAGGGTGTGGGTGTGTGTGTTAATCGGCTTGATGGTGGCCGGTGTGGAAGGTTAGTGGGATAGAGGCCGAAAGAAGAGGAGCCGAAGGGGGAAGCCGATTCAAGAAGCCGAAGGTGGAAGCCGATGGGGAGGATGGGGAAACCGAAGGTGGAAGCCGATGGCCGAATGAGGATCGGTTTAGGAAGCCAACTAGTGGGATCGGCGTGGGCATGGGGGGGTTCGGCTTGATGGGTCTTGGAGGGGGGGAAGCCGAGGGTAGAAAATCGGTAGAGAGGGAGATGGGAGGCCGAATAGAGAGGGAGATGGGAGGCCGAAAAGAAAAGATCGGTGTGAGGGGGGGGCCCGGTTTGGAGATGTAGAGGAAACCGATGGGATTGGTTTGTGTAGGGTAAAGGGTTTAGGTTTAGGTTGGGTTTAGGTTGGTAGAGGTGTAACCGGTTTGTGAAGGGAGAGCAAAGGAAGATCGGCTAGTGGGTGGGGGAAGCTATGTTCGGCTTATGGGCGAGAGAGAGAAAGAGAGAGGAATCGGCTTAGGGGGAAGGGAGCCGAAAGAAAAGAGAGTGAGAAAAAGGTTGTTGGGCCGAATGGGGTATAGGGAGATGTGGGTGATCGGTTTGTGGGGTCTTGGAGAAGCCGATCTTGAGTGAAGAATGGGGTGAAGGGAAGCCGAAGGTGAGGAATGAGGGGGGTCGGTGGGGGGGGTTTAGAGAAGGAGAGAAGCCGAATAGGGGGGGTTGGTGTGCAAAGGGTTTTCCTATGAGGGGCTTGGGCTAGGATGAATGAGGAGGGAATAATGTTGGGCCCAAAGAGAGAAGCCCATCAGTTTTATAAAAAAAACATAAAAAATACTAATATAAAATATAAAAAATTTTCTTTTTGCTTCTTTTTGTTTTTAAAATAGAAAATAAAATAAAGTAAAAATAATATAGATATGAA
>NC_037528.1:37968973-37970084 GCF_001531365.2 Cynara cardunculus var. scolymus | reverse complement strand
CGTCTTCCCTTTGGGTAGAGGCATAAGGGACCATACTTTGTTTCGTTCAAACTGGAGTAATTCTTCTTGCATTGTGTCTATCCAATTTGGATCTTGTAGGGCTTCTGAAATCTTCTTAGGTTCTATCATGCTCAGAAAGTTGGCGAAGAGTCATTCATTTGCTGTGGCAGATCTTGTGTTGACACCAGAGGTTGGATCACCAATGATTTGGTGRTGTGGATGATCTTTTGTCCACTTGGTGCTTGATTGAAGTTTTGGAGCAACAGGATACAACTCTTCATCGACTCATGGAACTGCTTGCTCCCCCTCGACGAGATCATCTCCAGAGTTAGATTATTGATCTTGATCATGATCTGAAGACACATAAGAAGTAGATGGTGAAGTAACATGAGTTTATGTAAGAGTTGTACCTTTAGCATTGAAGACTTCATGATCTTCATCGATTCTGGAGTTAGATTTTGCAGTGGGCACATTTCCAGAGATTACTTCTTCATCGAAGATGTCTTCAAATAATTGAGCTAGCTCCGATTCATTGGGTTTTCCAAGTGATGAATCAGATGCTCTTCTTTGGAGTCCGAGTTCTAAACTGTTGTGTCCAGAAGTCATTGTTATGGAATCATCAAAGGACACATTGATGCTTTCGATGACGATCTTTGTCCTTTTGATGTAGACTCTGTAGGCTTTGGCGGTTTGAGAGTAGCCCAGAAAGATTCCTTCATCAGCTTTCTTGTCAAACTTGCCAAGATATTCTCTATCGTTGAGTACAAAGCATTTGCACCCAAAGATATGAAAATATTGGACATTTGGCCTTCTGTGGTTGATGAGCTCATAAGGTGTCTTCAGGTGTCTCTTGTTAATGATTGATCGGTTTTTGGTGAAGCACGCAGTTGAAATAGCTTCAGCCCAATATGTGATGGGTAACTCCGATGAAGCAAGCATGGTCCTTGCTGCTTCCACTAAGGTTCGGTTCCTTCGCTCTACCACTCCATTTTGTTGTGGASTYCTTRYDGATGAGAAGTTTTGTGTAATGCCTTCACTGAAGAGATAGTCATCAATTTTAGCATTTTTGAATTCAGTTCCATTGTCGCTTCTAACCTTCACTAGTTTTTGT
>NC_037528.1:37960923-37965313 GCF_001531365.2 Cynara cardunculus var. scolymus | reverse complement strand
GAAATCTAGCTGTTGACTTGTCATCTCCAGCTGTCATTCATGGTATGATGGATCATCCTTATCTTTAAGTCTTCATCGCATGCTTTTGGATGAATTGTTGGAAAATACTCTAAGTATTGTTGACCAGGGGTTCGATGAAGATGCTCTTTCCATCGTATTCTTGGTCGTCCATCGGTCCTCTGGTAGTGCTCCAGACTTAGTCAATTCTGCCTTGACGTCTCCATCGGTCTTCTGGTTCTTCCTCACTTATTTTTTTTATTACTTTTTCACTTTATGAATTATGGGGTTTAACACATTTAAAAAGGAATGTCGTCATAAGATGGTTCAATTTCCATTTTATTTTAAACAAAAGTGTAAGTCTTTTAAAAACATAAGAGAGATACTGTATATAAATAATCAATATGAGTTTTTAAGAGTATCTTTTTGAAAAGATACGCTTAAAAAGTTCAATGATAAGAAGAATCACTAAAGGAATTTAACTTTTAAAGTATTTTGATCACTGATTGAGAAAAGAGTCAATGATGGTTTTGTTTTAAGAAAAGATAAGTATATCTTAGAGAGACATACTTGCTTAAAGGGTTCAATGATAGAAAGAACACTGAAATATCCTTTTAAAACAGTTTGATCACTGAATATGGAAAGATTCAGTGATAGTTTTAAGTTTTGAAAAGAAGGATAAGTATACATATCTTAGAGAGAGAAGATATATTTGCTCAAGAGTTCACTGATAGAATAAGAATAATGAATCATTTCACTTGCTGAGTATTTCGTATAGCTGTTGGAATTATTCCTCAGCGTTCAGCATTCCAAGTTCACTAATTAAGATGTTGAATCTTGTCTCATCAAGAGGCTCTATAAAAAGGTCAGCGAGTTGGTACTCAGTTGGTATAAAGTGAAGTTCAATATTACCATTCATAACATGATCTATGATAAAATGATATTTGATTTCAATATGTTTGGTCTTGGAGTGAAGAACAGGATTATTTGCAATAGCACTAGTACTATCGCAATAGATAGGGATCTTGGAAAGCTGAAGATCATAGTCGTTGAGTTAGTTTTTCATCCAAAGAACTTGGGCACAACAGCTTCCAGCAGCAACATATTCAGCTTTAGCAGTTGATATGCACACTGAATTTTGCTTTTTACTTGTCCAACTAACCAACTTTCCATCTAAAAGCTGACAGCCTCCAGTGGTGCTTTTCTTATCAATTTTGCAACTTACAAAATCACTATCTGAATAACCTATTAGGTCAAAACCTGAACCCTTGGGATACCAAAGACCCAAGTTAGGAGTTCCTTTCAAATATCTGAATATGCCTTTTACAGCAATCAGATGAGATTCTTTAGATTCAGATTGATAACGTGCACATAGACATGTACAGTACATGATATCTGGACGACTTGTTGTGAGATACAACATGGAGCTGGTCATTTTACTATAAACAATAACATTTACAAACTTTCCATTTGGATCCTTGTTCAGTGAAAAAGAAAGAGCCAATAAAGTCTTCATAGATGAGCTATTTGATAGATCAAACTTTTTCAGCATATCTTTGACATACTTACTTTGACTGATAATGATACATTTATCTGATTGCTTAATCTGAAGACCTAGAAAGTATGTTAGTTCTCTCATCATGCTCATATGATATTCTTTCTTCATGCATTCAGCGAACCGAAAACACAAAGAGGGATTAGTGGAACCAAAAATAATATCATCGACATAAATTTGGACTAGAATGATGTGACCCTTAATTTTCCTAAGAAATAGGGTTTGGTCAATCTTTCCACGGACAAATTTCTCAGAGAGGAAAAATGAAGAAAGGGTATCATATCAGGCACGAGTGGCCTGTTTTAACTCGTAAAGAGTTTTATCCAATCTATAGACATGATTTGGATACTTAGGGTCAAGAAACCCTTGTTGATCCTCTCTCTCAGTGATTTGAAGATAATGCCTTTTGTTGATTCTCTCTCTTAGTGATTTTATGATAATTCCTTTTCACTTGTACATTGTATTTATGTTTCTGTCTTTTCAGTTCCAGCGATTTTCACTGAGTATGTTCAGTGATCGCTGAAGAACTTGCATTGTAATTCTATCAGAGACAGCAATACTTCAAGAAGATAACACTCACACCAAAGAACCTTCAGCAAACGTCTAAGACTAAAACTGAAGATTAGAGATTGACAAGTACGTGATCTGAAGCAGTATTCAGTTATTACAAGTCTGTCTACATATGTGTGAAGACTGCTCAAGCTTCAGCGAATGATGATGAGACCTTCAGTCATTCCAGCATTCAGTGATCAAAGGAAGCTTGCTTGGCACGATTGTTGTTGTCTTGTCGTTATGCATACAAAGGACAAAACCTATACCCTTATGAAAGTTGGTATGGTACGGAGCCGACTACTCGACTCTATTGTCCACCAACTTTAGGTAAGGATGTCTGCTCATGAATAGTGCTTTTTGTACTATTCACTGTAGCAAAGGACAAGTCTTCCTCTTAAGGCTTGACACGCACTCTAACCCTACCATATTGCATTAAATGTTCATTTAATGCACTGGGTATAAATAGAAGTGTTTCTTCTCCATGCACAGTGCGTGCAACTCACTCTCTAACCCTAATTCTTACTTCAAGCATTTTCTATCTTAAGTAAAGGATCTTCTCTATAGCATTTCTTTTCTTGTATTTGCTAAGACTTAGTGTGTAACTAAAGGTAGTTTAGATAGGTTTTTACTACCTTATCTTTCAGCAAACAATCTTGTAAAATCTATATTAATCTTCTTTATCAATATATATTTTAAATTTAAAAATATTGTGTTTATATTCATCCCCCCCCCCCTTCAACAAGTGGTATCAGAGCAGTGTTTTCTTTCTTTCTTTGTGTTTAGCTGTTTTCTGTATTAGTTTATCTTTTTTCTTAGATAACTTTACCGCTTACAAATGGATTTACAAATTACAAACACACACACACAAGATAATGGCTCTCTTGCCAAACCTYCCCGATTTGTCCATGACAACTTTAGTCTCTGGAAGAACCGGATGTCCCTCTTTCTGGAAGGTGTGGATCCTGAAATTCAATATTATATAGAAAATGGACCATATATTCCATTTGCTATTACTCCGGCTGTTCCAGCAACAGCTACGACTGTCGCGATTCCTGAACGGTAGATTCCAAAGCTTCCACATTAGTGGAGCGATGAGGACAAGAAGAAGATAGCTATAGACACGTGTGCTCGGTCTATAATAGCTATGTCTCTTCCTGATGAGATTTATCACTCAGTGATGAAACTCAAAACCTCTAAATCCATGTGGGACACACTCTGTGTCCAATATGAAGGAACCACTCAGGTTCAAGAGACTATAAGGATCAATCTAGTAAGACAGTATGAAAACTTTCTCTATGGAAAGTCTGAGACGCTGTCTAAAGTACATCAGAGATTTAACTGCCTTCTTATTGATCTTAGGGTTGTCGGCAGGGAATATTCTAATTTTAAAACTTTAACCAAGTTTCTATAATGCCTTCCTGAGTCTTGGGACACCTTTTCCATGTGTCTCAAGATGTCAAATGACATGTCCACTCTTTCTCTTTCTACTTTATACGGGATTCTGCTTAACCATGATAAATCTCGTCAATTGAAAAGGAATCTTGTAAAAGAATCCAGGGAAATGAAAAGCTCTCCTTTGGCTTTGATCTCTGAAGCTTCTTCAGTTGAAACTTCTTCTACCCCGTTTGTTTCTTCTCTTCCTCCCATGGTCATCACGGACATAGATTCTTTTGTGGACATTCCAGAATCTGATTTAACAGATTTTGATGAGTCCGTGGCACTCCTGACTAAGTCATTTAGGAGATTCGCCAGTAAGAGAAACTTCCGCAGATCTCCTCAGCTGTCCCTCAGGAAGAAGCCAAAATCTGAAAGAATAGACAAGGGTTCAGCTGTCTGCTACAACTGTCACAGGCCCGGATATTTTGCAGGTGAATGCAGATCAAAGAAGACTGGGACGCCATCTTCTAAAGCTCCTTCCTCCTTCAGGACCAAAGATGAAAAGTACTTACAACTAAAGGCCTTATTGCTGAAGAGCATGACTGGGCTGAGTCATCCGATGAATAATCTTCGAATGAAAAGGATAAAGCCTACGTCTACTTGATGGCCACAGATGCAGATGAAGGATCTTCTGAAGCATCTACATCCTCTGAGCCATCTTCTTCTTCTACTCAGGTATGTTTCCTGAATGAACCCTCTTCTTCTTCTAGTCTTTCTGCACTAGATACGCTGACGGTTGACCTTTACAATGCCCTCAATGGCAAATCGAAAGCTGAAATGCTTAACATTGATCTTCAAGAGCAATTGAAGATTTGTCATTCTAAGATCAAAGAACTGACCTCTATCGAG
>NC_037528.1:37957788-37959113 GCF_001531365.2 Cynara cardunculus var. scolymus | reverse complement strand
CACAATGATCAGATAAAATTTGATCAAAAAATTTGGCTTTAAGCACAATTAACGAAAGAATGAAGCAACAACGATTCGATTATTCAGTATATACGAGAGAAATGAATGAAGATCTGTAAGAATGAGTTTACAGATTCTGATAAAAGAAATGAATGAATGTGTATCAGTCAAAGAAAATCAATATCAGAAAAACAATCTTGAATACAAACGAGTGTATTATCACCGAAAAAGATTTTCGTATAAGAGACGTGATAATAACACTTTGAAGAATAGCTGAAACAAGTATTGGAGTTATGTACGATGAGAAATTACACAAGTAAAACCTCAAGAAATACCTGTTCAGAAAATGTACTCGTTTCCAAAGAACAGTTTCATTTTCAAAAACATTTATTCAAAAATTCTAGAGACTCCCCCTAGAAAACAGATTTAAGTAATGAATCAGTTAAGCTCAAAAAATTAAAAAATTTGAAGAAAACATTTTAAGTACGGGTTCTAAACTGAGTGTTTAGAAACCACACTCGGTAAAGCACGGGTCCTGAACTGAAATGTTCAGAAGCCTCGTTTGGAATAAATTACAACCCCCCCTGCATTGGTGTATCATTAAAATGATATTCTGATCAGCACAAACTTGACACACTTGCAAAACCAAATTAAGTAGATTTTGGTACCCAAAYGAACTTGGGTCCTATTTTGTTAGTATCTGGTTGAGGTATGTTGTAATTACCAAACCATTTATTTCTATAAGGTATTTTCTTTTCAGCACTATTAACGGGGATGATCAGGAATAAAATATGAACCGTACCAGAAATTTTGATCATACCTGTTCTTACCTTTCCAGTTGTTCTGATAACTGTTATCTTCATGCCGCCTGTTGAACCTTTTCTTATTGACAAAATTATTGGTTCTGCATGTTGAGTACATAATCCTTCTCTTGCTAAGATTGATCAGGTCATTAGTGGATTTCACAATGCAAGGAAGATTGTTAGTAACAACAGGTGTATGAGATAAAACAGATTCAGACTTGTTAACCCAAATGCTTTTACTTTTTGAAGAATAATTGGGTGATCCAATGACATATCTTTGATAATACTGATTAGAACGAGAATAGTTCTTAGAAACATTAGATTTAGGACTACTTGAATAACTGTTCGAATATGAAAAATTATAAAAGTTGGTTTTACACTGTGATTGAGAACCAGTTGGACTTTTARCACACRAAAAGTCTTTGACTTTTTGTAAAAGCTGGTCTCTTTCTACAGTAACTAAATCATATTTCTTTTTCAGTTCAGTTCTCATGTTCAATTCAGTTTCAAAGTCTGTCTTTA
>NC_037528.1:37949743-37957153 GCF_001531365.2 Cynara cardunculus var. scolymus | reverse complement strand
CTTTGTCTCTGTATTATTCCTTGGAGAGTTCCTCTCAGCAGTTAGTTCATTTTGAACTTTTTGGAGTTTATTGGACAAATCTTTATTAGACTTACTTCATGTTTTTATCTCTTTCTCACATTCTATTCTGACTTCATCCAAGGATTTTTCAAGTTTATTAATCTGATATTTGGAATCATTCTCAATTCTTTCTAATTCTTCTTTATGCTCCCATTTCAAATCTTTAATATATTTAAGATAATCCCTTATTAAATCTTTATAGCTCTCAATACTCTTTTCCAACTCAACAATCTTAGCTCTCATCTCCTTTATGATATATGCCATTAAAAATTGATTGATTAGTTATAGGATCTATGCAGTGAAATCAGATAATAGAAATCAGGAACAATTAAGCTCAAAAAGAATAACAAAAAAAACACACTAAAAACTGATGAGAATACAGAAAATCGACGAAAAACTGTAAAAAATTAGTAAAAACAGTCAAAACTGTTAAAAACAATTAAAAACTGTTAAAAACAGTCAAAGACAGTTTAAACTGATGAAAAACAGTTTACGCGACAGAAAACAGTTCAAAGATTCTCAAACAGTTAAAAACAGATAAAAACAGATAAAAACAGATAAACGAAATGATCCAAAAATAAAAACTAAACAAAACTAAAAAAGAAACTCAAGAAATTTCTACACCAACAGATTCAATATCACTACAGATTCTGTACAGAATACAACAGTTCAAACAGCACAACCTCAAGAGCAAGTTCAAAAAGCAGACAAATATTAACACAGAAAATTGAGTGATTTAGCATAGTCAGTCTTCACAGTCTTCACAAAAGTGAATCAATGAGCTCAGGCCACTATTTTTATGTATACCAGCAACTTAAAAAAAATGAATCTAGTTCTAGCTTCAATATCCCTTTGCTTTTCACTCTGTATGCTGTCAATCTTGTACCTACAGCAACACATGAAATCAAAAACAGAATACAAATGACATTATCTTTGCAACTGACATCTGCTATAAACAGACCAAAATTGGACCTGATACTTCTTTCTTAAAAAAATTATCACACCAAGACACTACTCTAGAGTCTCAACACAGGTCAAGAAACACACAGTACTATTCCTACAGTTGATGTAGAAGCCATTCCAGATGCATCAAACATAACAGAAAATAACCAGATACTACTGCTAGTTTGATAGAAAATTCTTTATCAAATGCTGGTGATTCCTGGTGTAAACCAGTCATTTGTTGTAACAAAATAGCTAAATCAGCTGCTGTTTTGTATGATGAACCTCAAAACAAACTCAATCCTGTATCAGTATCCACTCAAAGCTTTCAGACTTGGAATCAAAGAAAGATCAGTGAAGTGGCCATTGTTGAATTTTGGTATTCAATCCGGATGATGTGGAGCAATTTAGTCTATTTACCATTAACCAGATAAGCCAAAATAGAGATGACTGTCAAAACACAATATGACAAAATCAAATCAGTCAGCAAACCAAATTTCTTTGTCAATCCAGGCGAAAAATATGAGAGACGTATACACAGTGCAAGTCAGATGATTAAGCTTGAACCTGTACTAAATTGCCTGATTACAAGATTCTGTGTGATTTAATCTTGAACTAAAACAACCTGCTGTGTATTGCTTAAACAGCCAAGTCAAATTCTGAAATGTGTCAAAACAGAAAGCTGCAGTTAGTCAAGAATCAAAGATAGAAGTATTGATAGCTCGAATCAGCACTGTTTCAAATCAGCCAAGACATAAAACTGTGTATGGTGTGTACAATAAAGAACAACCACAGAATCTGCAGAGAACACTTCTTACACCAAGCAACAAATCCAACCAAAAAACTTCAGTCACTAATTGAACTCTAATCTGGAGTCAAGAAACAGCCTCTTAACCTTCCTTTTCTTATATACTAAAAACAAACAGCAACAGATTACCAGCCCTTTCTCTTTGTCCTACCCAATGTTCAAACAAATGATACCTCACTGCACAAATTGTTAAAGCAATATACAGACCAACAAAGCCTTTTCTGCCATGCCTTTTAGCTACCACACTGTTCTGATATGCTTCTCATTTCTATGATTGCAACTGTACTAAGAGAAAGATAAAGGAACTCTCGTGGCTGACAATTTCAAATTTAATGAACCTGATTAAAAAAGCGATTTCACCTTGAATCCTTGAAACAAGCGATTTAAACCTTGAAACAGTCAAAGTGATGCAAGACAACTGATTTGAATTGAATAACAAACTAACTGCAAATAGTCTGCTGTGAATTTCTATCAGCAACTTACTGCAGGAACTGTTACTATTCAAACCCAGCACAACTTAAAAAAAATTACAGCAATCACAATAAGCAAAACAAATGACAGTTATCGCTCAATGCAACCTAAAACAATCAATCTTGTCTCTTAATCGCTCAAAAATATCGCTCACAGTTTAAACCTGTTTAAACCTGTGAGATGTAGTAAAACAAATGATGTTCCAACCTGATATGAACCTGTTCAAATCAATCCTGCAACTTAGAACAGAGATGAGCGATAAACAGTCTGAAATCTACTCACTATACAGCTCTTGTCCGCTCAACTCTCCGGTCAAGATTTGAAATAAATCGCTCAAGTGTAAACTCTAAATCGCTCATAGTTTGTTTAATCACTCAAGCAGATTCTTAATCCGGTCAAAAGTCCGGTCACCACTGTGTTCTAAATCGCTCAGAAATTCGGTCACGAATTGTACGATTTAAACCTAGTCCGCTCAAAACTAAACCTAAATCGCTCAAGTATCCGGTCACGAGTTGATCGATTAAGACTTAGAAAAATCAGAAAGAACCTTACCTTTTGATTTATGCGATTAAGAATCCGGTCATTTATGCGGTCACGAGATGATCGATTTAGGTTGTGATTGAGCAATGAAGGTAGAACCCAAAGAAGGTATCCTGCGATTTAAACTTGTCCGCTCAAGACTTCTACGAATCCGCTCAAGAATCCGGTCACCAAGCAAAAGAAATGTCGAGCGATTTATGAAGTCCGATCACCAAGCAAGCTTCCTACTCCGATTTATGAAGTCCCAAAACCTGTTGAGAGATTTAATCCTGTTGGGCTTAATCCGGATGGGCCAAATCCGGACGGACTGAGCTATTTAGACCAAAAAAATCAATAAATTCAAAAAAATAGATCAAAACAATCAAAAACAAAAAAAATTAACAAAAAATGGATCAAAAACACTGGTTTTAAAAAAAATTTAAGAACACGAAAAAAAAATTAAAAACACAAAAATCTACCAAAAACTCGAAAAACAAAGATCAATACACAAATCTTTGTGTATAACAAAGATTCACAACATGATTCCGCACATTTTGATCCTGTTTTTAACACAAAAACACAAAAATTTAAAAAAAAATCGGATCAAACTTAAAAAAAAATAAGAACACGAAAAAAAATTCAGAAAATTTAATCTTCAAAGATCTTCAAATCTGATTTCTTCTTCTTATTTCTTGCACACACTGCTCTGATACCAATTGTGTGTCCCACTCTGATCAATCTACAATAATCTTCAATAAATCTATGGTAGATCTAAGATTCACAATCAAGAACTTGAGAGGGGAGTTGAGAGGATTTGTCAACTTGGTCAACTTTACTAATACGTATAGAATTTTACAAATGAGCTCATTCACTACCAATTACAAAGACAACACCCTATTTATAGGGTCAAACCTTTAAACATAGTCAAAGTCAAACCTGCCTAATAAAAGTCAAACACGATGACTTTTACAATTATAGACAATATTTAACTTTCAAGACGAATACAATTTAATACTGATTTTCGGTCCTAACATATATTGTCACAGCATCCCTTCCCAAGAAGTCTAACAAGTCTAATAGATCTATGTATATTCTTTCAACTTGTAAAGCTTCTTCTTCTTCAGGGACTAGGAAATCTGAATCTCATCAGGAATCCAAGTCACAGCTCAAGGTGAACTTTTCACCTAAGGAATCCAATTCCTCAAAGGTTCCTCCTAGAACCAATGAGAAGGGAATYCTTGGAGYTGRTCMYRCTTCTAGTCTGATACTTCCTAGCCCTAAAGCTACTCCTAACTTTAGGAAGTGTAAACACTGTGGTGAGAAAACACATATTGCCAGCAGGTGTCCTTCTGGCGCCAAAGCTGGTTCACCAGCTAAGGGCAAGAAAGTAACCAAGGTTGAGAAATCAACTAAGGTGAAATCATCCACAAAGGCTGCTCTAGAAACCAAGGTGAAGAAAACTGTTGAAGCCGCTTCTTCAGCCTCAGCGAAGACAACTCTTGCTGAAAAATCTTCAGTATCAGACGTTGTAGTTCCTACCACTGAAGCCTCTTTATCATGCTCAGTGAAGACTTCCACAGAAACTACGTTAGTAGTGTTAGAGGTTGTTCCTCTTTCCACTCAAACCTCTTCAGGTTCGGTGATGCCATCTACTGATGCTGGTTCTTCAGCATCAGACAATGAAGCCTCTAACAAAGCTGGACCCCAATAGCGGGGTACCAATAGCATTCTTATTTTGTTTCCTTGTACAGGATGTCAAAGGCATATGGTATCTGGACAATGGATGTTCAAGACACATGACTGGAGATAAATCTCTTCTAACTCACTTCAAGGAAGAAAGAGGACCTTCCGTAACCTTCGGTGGAAATGGAAAAGGATATACCAAAGGTTTTGGAATATTAACCAATGGTGCAACAACTTTCAAACGCGTTGCATATGTTAAAGGACTGAAGCACAATCTTCTTAGCATCAGCCAACTGTGTGATAAAGAACATAAAGTTAAATTCTCAAAGAATTCCTTACCAAAGGTTTTGCTCTAACCGGTTCTCGTCTAGAGAACGTTTATATCATCAACATGAATTCTTTTCTCACCAAGAATAGCTTCTTCTTCTCCAAAGCCTCTTCAGATATTAACTGGTTACGACTATCTCATCTCAACTTTAAGACACTCAGTGAGCTGTCAAGAAATGACCTTGTCACTGGTCTTCCTCAACACTCGTTTGGTAAGGAATCTTTTTGCTCAGCTTGTGAAAAAGGAAAACACACAAGAGCTAGCTTCAAGTCGAAGCAAATCTCTTCAGTGACTGCGCCTCTTCAGCTATTGCATATGGATCTCTTTGGTCCAGTCAACATGCAATCCCTAGCTGGAAAGAAGTTCACACTTGTCATCGTTGATGAGTATGCCAGGTACACTTGGGTATTCTTTTTCAGATCCAAGGATGAAGCACCTCAAGAAATCATTTTGTTCATCAAAAAGATAGAAGTACTAAACGATGTTAAAGTACGATCTATCAAGAGTGACCATGGTATTGAATTCAAAAACAGTACCATGGATAACTTTCTTGAGGATAAGGGAATCTCTCACAACTTCTCTTCTGTGAGAACTCCTCAGCAGAATGGGGTTGCTAAAAGACGAAATCGAACAATCATTGAGGTTGCTCGATCAATGCTYARYGAATCCCATCTCCCTACTCAATTCTGGGCTGAAGCTGTCAACACCGCTTGTTTCACTCAAAACCAATCGTTGAACTTGAAAAGATTCAAGAAGACAGCCTATGAACTTTTCCATGGACGAAAGCCTTCCATAAGCTTTCTTCATATATTTGGTTGTACTTGTTACATTCTTAACAACCGCGACCAACTTGGAAAGTTCGATCCCAAAGCTGATGAAGGAATCTTTCTTCGATATTCTTCTGTATCCAAAGCCTTCAGAGTATTCAACAAACGAAGACAAACAATAGAGGAATCTATTCATGTCACCTTTGACGAATCTCAGTCAGCTAATTCAAAACCCATCTCAAATGATGAGGATGAATTAGAAAACTGGATATTCTCTCACTATGGACAACCTGAAGCATTTTACTGTGCTCCTCTTAACACGGAATCTCCCGAAGCTGAAGATGATCCACTCATAATTCCAGTTACAGCTAGTCACTCCATCGCATCTTCTTCAAATATCACTGCAGTGCCCATTAGCTGTGTCCCTCCTTCTATTTCAAACATTGATCCATCACTAAATGAAATGCCTTCAGTTTCTGAACCTGTTTCAGTTGCTGAATCTGAGGCTCCTTTAGCAATAGTTTCTATTGCTGAAGAAACTGCTGGTGAAGCCTCATCTTCTATACCTGAACTTGCCTATTCAGATGAAGCTCCTCTACTGGCTCAGCGATGGACTAAAAGCCATCCAATTCATCAAATTCTTGGTGATCCAGATGCAGGTATCAAGACACGTCAAGGTCTAGGTAATATATGTCTCTTCGTCAACTTTCTTTCTTTAGTTGAACCCAAGAAAATTAATGATGCTATCTCTGACCCTAGTTGGGTTCTTGCTATGCAAGAAGAGCTCATTGTGTTTGATAGGAACAAAGTCTTGTACCTTGTCCCACGTCCATCTGACAAATCAGTGATAGGCACCAAATGGGTCTATCGCAACAAGTTGGATGAAGATGGTGTGGTAAACCGCAATAAGGCTCGACTTGTTGCTCAGGGTTATAGACAAGAAGAAGGAATCGACTATGATGAAACCTTCACAGCAGCGGCTAAACTCGAAGCAATTCGACTTTTTCTAGCCTTTGCTGCCCATAGAGACTTCAAGGTCTTTCAGATAGATGTAAAGAACGCTTTTTTTAATGGAAAAATTCATGAGGAAGTTTATGTTGAACAACCTCCAGGGTTTCTTGACCATAAGTATCCAAACCACGTCTATGGGTTGGATAAGGCTCTTTATGGGTTAAAGCAGGCTCCTCGTGCCCGGTATGATACCCTTTCTTCTTTTCTCATCTCTGAAAAATTCTCTCGTGGAAAGATTGACCAGACCTTATTTCTTAGGAAAATTAAAGGTAAAACATCATTCTCGTCCAAATTTATGTCGATGATATTATTTTTGGTTCCACTAATCCCTCTTTATGTTTTTGTTTCGCTGAACGCATGAAGAAAGAATATCATATGAGCCTGATGGGAGAACTAACATTCTTTTTAGGTCTCCAGATCTAACAAACTGATAAAGGTATCTTTATCAACCAAAGTATGTTCGAGACATGCTAAAGAAGTTTGATTTATCCAACAGTTCATCTATGAAGACTCCTATGGCTCCACCACTCACTCTCAACAAGGATCCAAATGGAAAGCCTGTAAATGTGACTGTTTATAGAGGAATTATCGGCTCCTTACTGTATCTCACAGCTAGCCGACCCGATATCATGTACTCCACTTGCTTATGTGCAAGATATCAAGCTGAACCGAAGGAATCCCATCTGATCGCTGTAAAATGCATATTCAGATACTTTAAGAGAACTCCTAATATGGGTCTTTGGTACCCTAAAGGTTCAGGTTTTGACCTTATTGGTTATTCGGATACTGATTTTGCAGGTTGCAAAATTGATAGGAAAAGC
>NC_037528.1:37947294-37949368 GCF_001531365.2 Cynara cardunculus var. scolymus | reverse complement strand
TATGTTGAATACTGAAGATTAATCTTCAGGTATTATACATAACTCAGTAAGTGAAATGATTCAGTGCTCTATCTTTAACACTGAAATTTTGAGTAAATATATATATATATATATATATATATTATCTCTCAGGTATGATTACTCTTCTCTTTTCTCAACTTAAAACCTTCACTGAAGTTTTCTCATCTTCAGTGATAAATGTTTTAAAAGGTGGTCTCAATGATTCTCTACACTCACCACATCTTCAAGTATATCTTTATACTTTTTTTAAAAATCTAAACGATCACTGAATTTTTTCTTATCAGTGATTAAAACTTTTTTTTAAATGCCAGTTTCAGTGAATCTTTTATCACTGAATTTGATGTCTTAAAACCCTCACTGAATCTTTCTTTTTAGTGATAAAATGTTTTAAATGGGGTTATCAGTGTTTTCTTAAACACTGTATGACTCTTCGTTTTTCTTAAAAACTATTTGTTTTTAAAAGAAAATAGTTAATGAACCGTCTTTATGATGACATTTTCTATTTACTATGCACGACGCTTTGAGACACACAAAGGGTTCTGTCATTACGCTACCTCATTTAATGCCATCCAATCATGGATGAGAACGTGGTATATTTTTCATCATGACCACTTTCCCGAACCGTCGTTTTTTCTCTCTCTCATATTATTTCTCTCTCCTCCTACCTATAAATATGAGACTTCTTCTCTACTTTTCTCTTTACGCTTTCAAAATTCTTGAACGAACCTCTGCATGAATTCTCCCAAAGCAAGAACTCGCAAAAACCCTCTAAGCTCTTTCGACCTCTTCTCTCTCACATCTAAGGTCGATATCTTCTCTTTCTTTTCTTTATCCTCTATTATAAGAAATGTTTAATCTATTAAGAATCTTGTTCTCTTAAATACATTAAACAGTAAAGGTTTTTTAATCATCTCTTTCATGGTTATAATCTTGTTTCTTTATACACATTCTATTTGAAAAACCCTAATCTTTTAAGGATTTTTCAAAAGAAGTTTTTCCTAGTTCAAAAACTTTTCCTATAATCTTACCAAAAACTCTTGGTTTCTTTCTAACAAACCTGTTTGCTTTTCTTCTTACTAATACAAACAGATGGCTGCCAAGAACGTCAACTTCTCTCTTGACGAGGTCTCCATCAAGGCTAACAACCATATTGCCTTCTTGGAGATACCACCCTCAAAGGCGCATTACCAAGACGTGGCTGCAGTCGTCATTGGGTTTCGCTCTCAACCATGAGCCCATCATGGTGAAAGAACTTCTTCAGCAGTTCTGGCTCACTGCTGAGGTTGTCGAAGTCAAAGACAAGGCTGGATGTCAGATGGAGCAGATCCATTTCACTTTCAATCGCATGGAAGTGAACTTTGGTGTTTCTACACTCTGGTCAGCTCTTCGTCTTCCCAAGGGTCCCTTCGACAGCGAACCCTCTACCGCCGAGATCATCGAGTTTCTTGACGCTATTGGCTACCAGTGGCCAATGAAGAAGGACTCCAACGCCCCTCTGAAGTCCTTGACGAAGATTGAGAAGAACAAGATGTCACCTGTCTGGCAATATCTGTTTTCTCATTTCATCCAGTGCATGGGTGGAAAAACTGAAGGGCTGACCATGCTTAGGCTATTGCTGATCAGCAGACTGGCCTTCTTCAACAGATCCTGGATGTTGTTTGTCAACCAGGTCCAGTGATCCCTCCTTCTTTCTCTTCCAGATCGCGCCCAGCTCCATGAGATGCGCGAGGCAATGACAATGTTGATCCCAAATCTCTCAATAACACTAATAATCTAGTTAATAATAACCAAATTATAGTGATTTGATGAACAAAGTGATGAACACTCAAGAAGAAATTATGAAAAATTAAGAACAATCTTGAGCCTCAAAGATTTCACTTTATTAATAAAGAAAAACGTAAAAGCGACTATTTTTACAATAGGCCTAATCACCTATTTATACTAATAAGAAGATAACTATCTAATGATACTTTTTAGCTAATCTTCTATTAACAGATAACATTTATCTAAACTATGGACAAGCTTTAGTAATTAAGATAAACTCGAAATCTAG
>NC_037528.1:37940267-37946614 GCF_001531365.2 Cynara cardunculus var. scolymus | reverse complement strand
ACCATTCAAGTGTATCCTATGAATACTTGAAGACCTCAGTTAGTCTAAAGAATTTTTTAACCCTGAACTCATTCTTGTAAACAAGTCCAAGTTCGGGTTGAGTTAGGACTGAGGCAGATCTTTTCTCCTGCAGGCCTTGGAAGTCTTCGTTTGGTGGAGCGCAGGATAGTCTTTCAATGCAATTTCCAAATCACTCTTGGATCTATGGTTCACCAGGGTTTCCATCGTTTTTACTACCGCTCGGTTCGCCATTCCATACCTGATGTCGTGGTCCTGCTTTTGAGCCGTGTATGCATATAATTCAATCAAGTCATATGGATTGAGATTAATGAGGTCATTTTCATTGAACACGCTAACTTGCCCATGTGCTCTCTCCACAATGAACTCCATGTATCGAATGGCTCGGTTGGCAAATGTCCTTACTTTCAGATCCATAACCCTCCTTATCCCATCATTCAAGAAGACAGCCTGAGGTGCTAGTGTGGTCTGTCTAATGAATCTATGGTGTAAGAGGTCCATGGACTTGGGTGATAAGATCGGAGGGTTGATGGTAAAACTTTCATCGTGGTCTTCGTACAGGTATTGATGGATGTTTTCCATCATAATTGGTTCCCTGGGTGGCAATTCAGGACGTCTCTGCATCGACTCCATGCTCTGTATAATCTCATCTACCAGGCTCTAAGGAGGTTGCCTTGATGAAGAGGGAGTATCCGCATGCACCACGGGTGGTTGGGTTGAGGGTTGTGTATGAGTTGGTGAGGGTATGGTTTCTTGTTGAGTTGGTTCAGCTTGGGTTGGTTATGGTTCATTGGGTTCGGCTTGGGTGGTTTCTGGTGCATAGGGTAAGTTTGGTGTGGGTGATGAAGGTTGGTTTATTTCCGTTTGTGGGGTGATTGGCTCTTCATCGATTGAGGAACTCAACACGATGGGTTATGGGGTTGCAGCAAAGGGGACATGTACATATTGTACATCTTCAGAAGGCAGAGTCTCTGGTTCCCTTGTTTGGGTTCCTTCGGTTGGAGGTGGTGGTTGAGTTTGTGGTGATGGTGATGGTGGTGTAGCGGATTTTGTATTCTATGCAGCCACGGCCTCTGTCTCCCCCTCATGAGGTCCAAGACCTTGATCATTGGGGTCTTGGTCTTCATGCCTTGGCCTTTTGTGTTGGCGGCTGCTGGAGCAAGAGGCTTTGCTCCTCTTCTTCTTTTTATCCTTCTTGAAGGACGCAAGATACGCCTTCAGGGCAGCTTGTCTTCGACTCGCCTCCATTTTTTGGAGGAGAGAGGTGGTGCATCTTTGTTCATCGATCAGGTTCCAGGAGAGAACCCTTGTTGGATGGATGGCCCGATGAACGAATTTGGCACTAATCTTATTAAAAGATGAGACTAGCGCCTTGGACAGAGCCTGTAGGTCAGCTCTGGTTGCGAAGTCGGTAGAGGAGGATGAGGCTTGTGGTGGAATGGAGGTGGTGGTGGATGTATATGGATGGATGGAAAGGTTGGTGATGAGGTCTCTCACCTCAGCAGTGAATGAGAAAAAGGCTTCATCAAAGGATGGGCCTGCAGAGGGAGGTTGGGGTGGAGGAGTAGGCTGAAAGATTTAGGCTAGGATGTGGCGGGTAGTTGGGTGAGCGTGGTTTTGGATGGAGGCCATTTGATTGGTGAGTTTGGAAAGGGTAGCATCAATGGATGAGGTGGATTGAGGTGGGTCTTGATGAGGAATTTGGGAGATGATGGTTGTGGGTAGGGAATTAATGGTTTGAAGGATGGTTTGAAGTTGGGAGATGATGTATGTGAGGTTCTCATCGGCCTCAGTTGCCTGGGCCGTAAGGGTGGTGATGGATTGGATGAGTATTTGGTTTCATTGGGTGGCAAGGGAGGATGTGGTGTTGTGATGTTGGATGATGGTTTGTTGGAGCATTTGAAGGCGGGTGGTATTGGCTTGGGTTTGGGTTTCAATTTAGGAGAGGTGGTGTTACAGGATTGCAAGGGATTGTTGGAGGTCAGAGTTATCGGTGGATGGTTGGTTGTCAACAATTCCTTGAATGATGAGTTTAAGGTCTTCCAAGGACCGCATCATTGTATCGACAAAGGCTTGGAACTCGGCCTTTGTGACCAAGTCTGCATGTGGGGTAACCCCTGCAGCAACAGATGCTGCAGGTTGGGCCTCTGCTCCAGAGGCGCCTTCTTGGCCTTGTGAGAAGGTAGGCCTAGAAGGACTTCCATCACGTTCTTGATAGCCCTCAAGAGAGGAGCTTTCTCGTGATGTTACGACATCAGCTTCCTCTTCCTCGGCTTCAGAGGTCGGGTAAGTGAAGCAAATGTGTGTCCCCTTCGGTAGATCAAATATCGAAGGGGGATGTGCATGAAGGAAAGATTGCTCTGAACGATCTTGGGGTTCAATATCAGAAGCAACACATGCATCTGTGTGTGTGATGGGATGTGTCGAGCCCTGAGGTGAAGGGGCTCTTATATCTTCATCACCTCTCTGTTGAGAGAGGGGTGATGGAAAATGTGGTTCCTCGGCTAATACATCTCTAGAGACAGAATGGCCTCTGGATGGCTGGATGGGGTTGGGAGTGGGCTGGGTCGTCCTTGTTCAATACCCCTGTGGCTTTGATCGCCAGGGTAGATGATGTGGTTGCCCTTTGGGTAGTGGGGGGAGGAATTGTATGAGTAGGGCCGAGGGAGGCACAATGAGTAGCATCATCATCATCATCATCTTCATCATCCGATGAAGATGTCTCATGTGCTCCCTCGCTTGGTTCGGGGGATGGTTCTAATTGCTCAGGGGTAGCTGCCCTCGGTTCCTGGGATAGCATAGAGCGTTCATAGGCCTGGCGTATCTCAGATGTCGATGGAATGACATTGAGCATAGCTCTAGAGAGTGAATGGTTGATGATGTAACCCTCCTTCGAGAGGGTTGGGCGATGTCCATGCATCTTGTAGACAGAGTGAAGGGCTCCTCAGCTGGTAGGCCATGCTTTCTCATTGCATCCCCAATGAAGAGGGCGAGGAAGCGAGGGAAGAGAACCGCAGAGAGAGGCTTGCCAGTGGCTTGGAGTTTACATTTCTTGACCACTGGCGAATGAATCTCGTTGTAGATGAGGAAGGCGTAGTCGAGGTTCAGGTTGAAGAACAGCCCATACATGATAGTCATGATGTTGATGTTCCCTTGGTCTAATGAGCCCAGTTTGCATGTGAGAGCTCTGTTAAGGATGGAGAAGAACATGTTCCACATCGGCGGGAGGAATTGGCGTTTGAAGTCCGATACGTTGCGTAGATCACGATTGTAACCTAGCATCTTCACGAAGCGGAGGATGTCGTCGGTGGTTGGTGGTTCGTCATATTGTTCAATTCCAAGTTCCCGTCGAGTGGGAATGCACAGAACCCGAGAAACCTTAGCCCGTGATATTTTGAGCGAGCATATCATATCGTTAGGGGTTAAACTAACACATTTGCCAATATTGCTAGACGTACTTTATGTGTACGCTGGTGTCAGCAAGAGTGAGGGCGGGAAGTAGAATGCAGTTCTTGAAAAACTCGATCATAACTGCAAATCGTTCGTCAAACAGTGTGTTTCGTAGTTCGATAGTGTGGTTGTTTGGCTTCATGGGTAGGAAGACGATAGCGCGGCTGTCGGCGCCGATGGATTGGACTCTGCTATCATTGTTGTTCGATTCGTGGGAGGCGGAGGAGGCCATTGTTGAGGAAGTTGCAGGTTTGTTGTTCGTCAGAATATAGTTGCAGGTTTATGGAAGCGTAAAGAGAACATGGATGAGGAAGAAAGGTATTTATAGGTGGGAATATGGTGAGGGAGTAGGGTGGGGATGGAAGGGAAACAGTTTCTTGATTATTAAAATCCAATAATCATGAAAAGTTTTGGCGGTTTTGGGTATAGACGATTTGATTTGAAGAACGTGAGCCGTCTTGATTGTACGTGCCATTAATGTTAGATGACACGTGTCAAGGTGGGGTTAGGGAGGGGGAAGGTTGAAAGAGTGTATGGGGAACAGGCTGTATGTGTTGTCAGGCGCGTGGTATGATGACGTTATGAATTATTTGAAATAAAAAGTTATTCCAAATAATATATTCATGAGTACATATCCCAAAAATAATTTGAATTTAAAATCCCATCTAATTGTAAGATTAATACTAATTACGAAGTTTTGGTCTTCTAAAAACCCATGTTGTATAGTTTTTAGTCACAAAAGCTGCAATTTTGTATAATCTTGAAAATGATTTCCAATTAAGATGAGTTTTTGTATAAAAATTATTGTCATGGAACCAGAGGAGCTCTGGTTGGTCATGACCCATTGGGTGAGGAACCAGAGGAGCTCTGGTTTAACATCGATAAAGGAGTTCATGGATGTAATGTTGGATTACATGATATAGAAGCCTTGGATAATAAACCAGAGGCTCTAGATAAGCATTGTTAATCCATTATATAGAACCAGAGGTGCTCTGGTTAAATACATATGTAGCATTTAGGTGGCCAGAGGCTCTGGATAGTAGAACCAGAGGCTCTGGATGAAAAATGCATATAAAAAAATAAGTGAAGATGAAAATGTTACTCCCCCTCAAAATGATGCAAGAGTAAGGATTTTGAGGTTTTCAAAGACTCCCCCTCAAACAAATAATAATGAAGAATTTGGGGACCAGAGGCTCTGGTTGTGAAAGATGATAAATGAATGAAAGGTGGCCAAGTGGAAGTGGAGAAGTGTATAAAAGGGTCTTTGAGACCAGAGGAGCTCTGGTTCCAAAGAGAACAAAGCCAGAGGCTCTGGTCTTTTGAACTAGAGGCTCTGGTTGTGAAGCAAAGAAAATGAGTAATTGAAAATGGTGAAGTGCATGTGAAAGAGTATGATGAATGAGCCTTTGAGATCATAGGAGCTCTGGTTCCAAAGATTGTGAATCTAGAGGCTCTGGTCTTTAGAACCAGAGGCTCTAGTTATGAAAGCAAAGGAATGAAATATGAAAGAATATGGTTAAGTCCATATGTAGGGAGAAGAGGGGAAACTCTTTGGGACCAGAGGGGCTCTGGTTACAAAGAGTATGAGTCCAGAGGCTCTGGTCTTTAGAACCAGAGGCTCTGGTATGGTTTAGAAGGGTGTGGTGAATACCAAGTCATAGATGGGAACTTGATAGCGCTGGTTTCAAAGGAATTGGAAACCAGAGGCTCTGGTCTTTGGAACCAGAGGCTCTGGGTGTGAAGGGAATACTTAGTGAATGAAAACTAAGTATATGCCTTGGACCAGAGGGGCTCTGGGTCCAAAAGATAAAAAATGAGGAAATGAAATGAATGAATGCTTAAGTCCAAGATTGAGACACAAGGATGTGGATAAAAAGAATTGGATTCCAGAGGCTCTGGTCTATATAACCAGAGGCTCTGGTGAGAAAGAGAATACTTGGTAGAAATTATAAGTATTTGCCAAAAATTATTCGAAGTAAATCTAAATTGCCAGAGGCTCTGGTCTATATGACCAGAGGCGCTGGTTTAGGATACTTGGAGTTTATGGCTAAAATTTTATATATCACTTATAGGCATAACAATGAGATACTGAAGATCTTTGGTTACAAGCTAATGGGTGACTTTAAGTGGTGAGATTCAGCATACCCATCTTGCTGACTAGGAATAAGAATCTTTTTTTCATCAAGGGCTTTTGTGAAAATTTCAGCAAGTTGAATCTCAGTTGGAACAAAATACATTTCTATATTACCTTTTTCAACATTGTCTTTCAAAAAATGGTACCTTACATCCATGTGCTTGGTCTTGGAATGCTGCACTGGATTTGCAGAGATTGCTATGGCACTCTTGGAGTCACAGAKGATAGGGATTTTGTCATAATGGAAACCATAGTCCTTAAGTTGAGTCTTCATCCAGAGAACTTATGAACAACAACTAGCAGCAACAACATACTCTGCTTCTGCTGTGGATGTTGAGACACAATTTTGTTTTCTGGATGTCCAACTTACTAGCTTGTACCCCAAGAGTTGACAGCTTGCAGACGTGCTCTTTCTATCAAGCTTGCAACCTGAATGATCTGCATCTGTGTAGGCTATTAGATAAAAGACAGAGTTCTTTGGATACAAGAGACCCAATGATGGAGTTCCCTTAAGGTATCGAAAGATCCTCTTGACTGCAGAGAAATGCGATTCTTTAGGATTTGATTGATATCTTGCACAAAGACATGTGGCAAACATTATATATGGTCTATTAGCAGTTAGATACAGGAGTGATCCAATCATGCCTCTGTAGGTTGTTACATCCACAGGTTTGCCTGATGGATCAGCAAATAGCTTAGCTCCTGTAGCCATAGGAGTTCTCATCGATGATGAATTTGAGAGAGA
>NC_037528.1:37931388-37933067 GCF_001531365.2 Cynara cardunculus var. scolymus | reverse complement strand
AAGAATCACCAGAGACGATGTAGTGGTGAGTAAACTTATGTATGATGCTTCTGTTGTGGTGAAGCTGGGCACATACGAACTCAGTGCCCTCAAAGAGAAAAGGCATGTTATAATTGTGGTGTGTTAGGTCATCGTATGCGAGAATGTACAAAGAATAGGATGGAGGAAAGTAAGGGGTCGGTACAACAACCAAGACAACGACCGATACATACAACGGGGGCTTCGACCAAAAAGGAGGAGGTTCTAAAACCTCAGGCCAGGGCATTTCAAATTACCGTGAAGGAAGCCATGAATCATTCTGACGTTGTTACGGGTATATTTTTTGACAATTCTTGGCCTGCTCGTATTTTATTTGATTCTGGTGCAACAAATTCTTTTGTGTCAAATGATTATATTCGCTATATTGAATCCATGCCTACTATGCTTGAAAAACCTTTCACTATTGACACTGCGAGGGAAGTACCATTAGTTGCTGATAAGGTATTTAGAGAGTGTACATTGCTTTTAGATGACTATGAATTTCTTATTGATCTCATTTCCATGGATATACATGGATCGATGTTGTTATTGGTATGGATTGGTTGGCAAAGAATCAAGCCAACATCATATGCTCACAACGAATGATTCGGATACCAATTTGCGAGGGGAATTACCTATTCATTTACGGGGAGCGGCGTGTGACCGACATAAAGGTAATCTCTATGCTAAAAGCTCGTCGTTATCTAAACAAGGGTTGCTCATTTTTTCTAGCCTATGTTATGGATACGGCAAAAGAATTGAAGAAGACGGTGAAGGACGTTCCTATTGTTTGTGAATATCCGGATGTATTTCCGGATGATCTGCCTGGATTGCCACCCGATCGTCAAGTAGAATTTCGTATAGACTTGATACCGGGTGCAGCTCCGATAGCAAAGACACCATATCGTCTCGCACATGCGGAAATGAAAGAAATGATAAAACAACTGCATAAATTATTGGACAAGGGTTTTATCCGACCAAGAACATCTCCTTGGGGTGCTCCAGTTCTGTTCGTTAAGAAGAAAGACGGACCTTTCTGGATGTGTATAGATTACCGTGAGCTTAACAAGGTAACTATAAAGAACAAATATCCATTACCACGAATTGACGATCTTTTTGATCAGTTGCAAAGAGCGAGATATTTTTCTAAAATCGACTTACGGTCTGGCTATTACCAACTCAAGGTACGGGAAGACGATGTACCCAAGACTGCTTTTCGGACCCGTTATGGGCATTACGAATTCCTCTTAATGCCATTCAGACTTACAAACGCACCTGCAACATTTATGGACTTAATGAATCGAGTATGCTATCCTATGCTCGACAAGTCTGTGATCGTATTCATCGATGATATTTTGGTCTACTCAAAGTCCGAAAACGAACACGCTTCACTGTTAGGACCTGTAAACTCAGTTTTGATATTAACCAAATACTCTGGATGATCTTTAAGAACAATAACAATGCAACAGAAACAGTAAGAACAAACAGAGTAATTAATCAAGAACACACAGTTGATGAATATGAAGAACACGAGAGAATAGCTTCAAAGGTTTTTCAATTGATTGAAAATAAGACGATTACAATTCAGAAGCTCACTGAATTACAAAGACCTAGCTGCTATTTATACTAGTTCCTAACGGCTTTTCTGACACGACCTAGAC
>NC_037528.1:37928746-37929983 GCF_001531365.2 Cynara cardunculus var. scolymus | reverse complement strand
TATTGGCCTCTGGGTGGACCCCTCTGCAAGGATAGGTTTGACAGTTCCTTGCAGAGCGTCGAACGTACCCGTGGATGTTTCCTCCTTCGCCTTAGAGGAAGAGCCTTCTCCAGCTCTGGGGGGATGCGGGCTCTGCCCTTTCTTGCTTGGGCTTCTGCCAAAGAAGCCTTTAACGCTTGAACAAGCTCTGGGTCGTCATAATCTTCTTCGTTTATCTCTAGCGTCTCTGAGCTTGATGACCCCTTCTGTGGCGATTCCTCTACAGCCTTGCCTTTGCCTTTCCCCTTAGGCTCTGGTGCTTTTTTTTTTTGCCTTTTGAGAACAAGGCAGCTGCAGAGTCCACTATCTTGAGTGGTTTGGCAAAAGTCTTCTTCTTGGGCTCCTCAGCTTTCTTCTCTGCCTTCTTCTCCCCTCATGACGATCATGGTCATCACTTCCTTGATCGTCATGGTGTTTAGTGGCTTCTGCCTTGCAAGTTTCTAGGGGAGCCTTCTCCAATCTTTTTAGAATTTTAGTGGCCCTTCTTCATCTTCTTAATCACCTCTTCAGCAAGCACAGAGGCGTGGCTTTTATCAATCTATGTCGTCCACTTCAACTTTGAGACGCTTCGATAGATTTCGCTTCTAAGGGTGTCACCCTTTTTCACGAGCTGTGAAGTGCAGTCTCTGATGGCCTTGTTGGAGGCTCGGGCCTCTGCGAGAAGTTGATCGGAGTGTTTGTGCACAATATCACCTAGAGCTTCAACCATCGCATCTAGCTTTCTGCGAGTGGCTAGATGGTTGATATTGGCCCTGGATGTCTTGGTATCCATGCCGTATGTGACTGCAGAAGAGAACATTTGCTTGATTTCATTTTTGAACTTTGAGTAGTCTGTGTAGCCTGCAGAGACGAAATCAGCAGCAAACTGGGCGGCCATATCTGATAGCTCTGTTTTCAACGTCTGGATTGAGGAAGGATTGAGGGTCAGAGCGCTGAAGGCGTTGGTGAGATCGTCTTTTTATAGGACAGAGCTCTGAAGGGTTGCAAGAGTTGTCTTGAGTTCTGCCGTTGTAGAGTTCAACTCCTTTAGAGCCTCTGTGATGGGAGAAAGATCTTCTATCATTGAGCGAGAGATGAACAAGCTTTACAGCTCGTCCATCTTTTGGAATACCGCTGTGGCAAAGGTTTGTAACTCCCCCTTTGTCACGTAGGCATCTTGGGAACCTAGATCACCAACACATGGTGACCTAGTAGCCTC